>NC_081377.1:27962219-28290469 GCF_030684315.1 Stegostoma tigrinum | reverse complement strand
CTTCCATGCCAACCAGAAATCCTAAATTAATCTGGTTCCATTTGCCAGCATTTGGCCTATACTCCTCTAAACTTTGCTTATTTATATTCCTATCCAGATGCCTTTTAAATGTTGTCATTGTACCAGCCTCCAACACTTCCTCCGACAGGTCATTCCATACACGCAGCACCCTCTGTGTGAAAAAACTGCCCCTTAGGTCCCTTTCAAATCTTTCCCCTCTCACCTTTGGCGATGCCCTTTAGTTTTGGACTCTATTACCCTGGGGAAAAGGCTTTGGCTGTTTACCCTATATATGCCCCTCATGATTTTATAAACCCCTATAAGGCTATACCTCAGCCTCCGACTCTCCAGGGAATATAGCCCCAGCCTATTCAGCCTCTTCCTACAGCTCAAACCCTCCAACCCTAGCAATACTCTTGTAAAACATTTCTGAACCCTTTCGAGTTTCACAACATCCTTCCTAGAGCAGGGAGACCAGAATTGCATGCGGTATTCTAAAACTGGCCTAACCCATGTCCTGTACAGCTACAACACGGCCTCCCAACTCCTATACTCAGTGCACTGACCAGTAAAGGCAAGCATACCAAATGCCTTCTCCGCTCTACTGTTTACCTGCGATTCCACTTTCAAGGAACTAAAAACCTGCCCTCCACGGTCTCCTTGTTCAGCAACACTCGCCAGGACCTTGCCTTTAAGTGTATAAGTCCTGTCCTGATTCACCTTTCCAAAATGCAGTGCCTCACTTTTATCTATATTACACTTCAGTCTAGAGAGAGAAAGGGAGGATCTTAGAAGGGTGCGTTGATGGGGTTGAATGATAGAAGGCATATGGACCGTTTGGACAGAATAGCCTATTTGTGTGTTATCACCAAACCACCATTATACTGCTCCCTGTCACCTGTGAGTCTAGAAAATGCTGGTCAGCGACCTGTTTGAACCCAGGAGGCATCACAGCCAAGTTGAAACCCTCCCTTCTGTGATTTTCACATGGATTTGGTCACCAATAGAAATATAAGCAAGCAACTGGAATCTTGGCTGTGATGCAGGTTTCCCTCTCTAGCCTGGGAAAACTGAAATTATCCAATCCCATCTGCAGTTTCTGCTCTTTCATACTCTGCACAGCCCCCAATTGGGTATGTCCCCTTCTTGGCCCATGTCGGCATCATGCCAAGCTTTGTCATGAGTGAAATTACATCTTTGCTGGGTTTCCTTTGCAGGATTCTAATTGGAATAATTTGAGCTACAGATCTCACAGCTTCCAGGGAGGTCAACAAGTTACTGGGATCTGGAAGCAAACAGCTCAGTGGGATAAAGGAGTAATTGGAGGTGGATTTCTATGCGGTGCGTTTGCACATAGATGGGATGAGGGGAAATGGGTTGTCTGGGTACAGCAAAGTAAAAGGTAGAAAATCTGGCAAGTACCTGGCAACCAGTCTGAGTCTGAGGGTGAGGGCATCCAGGATGAACTGCGTTCCCCTCCATCACTTGCTATTTGCTGGAAATGACCTGCAGCTTGAAAATGCCCAGAGTGGGTGGAATCAGTGTCATTTTAATAAGCAAAAGCATGTCTGCTGGACAGGAGGATGTTGGGGGAGCAAAAGCATCAATAATGCAATTGCAAAATACAGTTACACTTCATTCACAATCCATCATTGAACATGTTGGATTTCTTGCAATCTGAAAGTGTTTGTGGTTCAAATGCTCATCACAGGCAATGTCCATCATGGCATTGGTCCTTGCAAACTGCATGCAGAGATATTAATGAAGTGGATGTCATCAACAGACTGATATGGTACTTATGGGATTTCCAAGGTCAGTGAATGCATAAAACCAATCTCCTCTGCAATGAAAAACTCCAGTGCATGCAACGATCACTTCTTTTATTGATGTGGTGCTGGAATAGGAAAGATTCAGATGGCATGAAATAATCCCAAGAGACTGCTGTGTGTTGGTCACTCAGATAGTACAGCTGCTCTACCAAGAAGGTGGTCACCCCAAAAAACCATGAGAACTCCATACATGGCCCTTGGTTTTTGGACACCATATGTCTTATTGGAGGAGTGTGCACAGCCATCATTTGTACAGGACTGGCCCTTCTCCAAGTTGAGAACCTGTTCTGTTCTTTACGTTCCCAACATAGGGCCCTGGCGGCTAGAACCATGGATCCAGCCACAGGTAAGATGTAAGTCATTGTGGTTGCCTTGCTAAGTATGTGAAGGCAGATGGAGGAGGAATAAGTTTAATAGCAAGCCTAGGAGCAGTAACAAGCTGCTATAGAAGACAAGGTGCACTCAGTTCAGGCAGAGCCCCTCACGATGTATCAGGGTGACAGGAGGACTAAAATCCTTCACCCTCAAATCCAACTTCTCAGGGTGAGCGAGGTGCAAGAGTTGATACAGGTTAAATATGTTCTGGGAAGGGACATGGTGACGGGACTGCGCCAGCTGCTGTATGCAGGCACCAAAGACTTGCAGGAGTGAGACACCAGCCTCTCCCAATGGCAATGAAGGTGACAGCTACTTTGAACTTCTACTCAACTGACTTCTTCCGGGGAGTGATGGGTGACTGTGTGGGGTCTGTCAGTCACACACACTCGTAAGTGCATCAGGACAGTGATTAATGCTATGTGTGCAAGATCCCAGCAGCTCATTCTATTTCCCCACGAGGAGGTCAGTGCTGCAGCCAAAACAACAGGATACAGAAAGATAGCTGCCTTCCCCCAGGCCCAGGGCGGTATTGACTGCACACATATTGCAGTAGTGTGAGTACTCTGTACATTTGGAGCCAGCAATGAGGTGATGTGCTAGGTGTTAAGGGACTAGGATAGTGTGAGCAATCTTTCGTGGAAGATGATAAGCACATTGAAGAAGAGAAAGCTCTCCTTGTACCTGACTATACTGAACTGCACCATGCACTTCCAAGTCAGGCAGGATCTGATTGACCTCATTTTTCTGAAGAAGGGTCTAGGCCCGAAACGTCAGCCTTCCTGGTCCTCTGATGCTGCTTGGCCTGCTGTGTTCATCCAGCCTCACACCTTGTAATCTCAGGACCTCATTGACACCTGCTTCCAGAACAAGAACAGCAGACAATCAGCTGCATGCTGTGAGTAGCATATGATTGCAGCTGCTATGCCATTACATTGCCAATGTTGTGCTACTCTGAAACACTTACGCTTGGCTGGATATTTAACTGGGGTTTAAGGATGGCACTGGCACTCAGAATGCAGATCCATTCCAGGTTATCTGGTCTATGGAGATCATGGGAATCCATAGACCGGAGAAAGGATTATGAGAGGTTGAAACCATCTGATTGCAGTCACAAAGGGGTGATCTCAGCAGAAGGACAGCTCAGAACTTCGTTGTAAAACTCAGACTAGCCTGACTTCTCAGCTTGCCAGTGTAGATACTTTCATTATAGCATTATATCAGTGCCTGGGCCTCCCCTGGCTTAGAATATGGTTTTTGGTGGATTTACCTGTTCTTGGAGTTACAGATTGACCCAACCCTCTGAAGCTGTTCAGGTTTCTGCTGAAAACTGCATCTAGGGTTCTGATGACATCATCAGGCTAATCTGCATATTTACACCCAAAACCCCACTCCCTTCCTATAAATGCAAACTACCACAGAATGCTGAAGATCTGAAATAGTGCTCTGGAAAGAGTCGTTAATGGTCAATGTTGATAGCAGAAAACAGATCAGCTGTCTGCTGTAAGCTAGCCAAAACTAGACACCAATGGCTTTTCAGAGGATGGTCGAGGAGTTGGGGTAGTTGGTCTAATCAAAATAAACGATAGAGTTCATGGCTTGAAGTTGTTGAACTCAGTTTTGTGATTAAAGCCTGTAAAGAGCCTAAGTGAAAAATGGAATGATGTTCGTCCAGCTTGTGTTCATCCAGACTTAGGATAAAAATGTTTGCATTAGAGCAAGATGGCTCATTGGAATGTCAAGTGTTTGGAACCCCACTCAATCTTTGAGTCCAGGCTATTAGCACTTAATGTAATCAATATCATTCTTCCACTCCCTAAGCACTACCTTTGCCTTTTGTTCTAGACACTCTTAGCATCTGTTCCACATGCCCCTCCACCTTTCTTTTCAACATAAAATCTAGCACTTTTCCAGCCCCTTTCAGTTTAGAAAGACTGAATCATGAATTTGGTTTCTCGCTTTGAGAAAGAGGCCTTAGAGAGGGTGCAGAGGAAATTTACTTGAATAGCACTAAGGATGACGGTCTGCAGCTATTGGAAAGAAATACAAATTGTTCTCCTTAGAAATGAGAGGACTGAGGGGGCATTAAATGGATGTGTTCAAAATTAGGAAGGGATTTTGTAAAATGAATGAAAAGAAACTGTTGCCAATGATAATTGGGCCGGTAACCAAAGGGGACATAATTAAGATTAGGTCAACAGAAATGGAAAATAAAATTATAAGTTGCTTTATTTAATATTTCATATGAACATTCATATGGTCTGTTGCATAACATCATTGCAGCCCAGCTATAAAATCCCAACATAGATTTTGCTGATGTAAGACCATTGCTCTATTCATCCTTTGGGAAATTGAAACCTGTTGCACCACTGATACAAATGCGTGCTCCACTTAAATATGCAAAATTTAAGTTATACCTGTCATCTGGATGAAACTACCTCTGATAGGCTGAATAATTCACTGAATCAGCCCAGATTACAAGAAAACAGGGCATTAACACACTTCTTGTGATCCAAGAGTAAAACTCTTAAGTCAACAATGAAATACTCCAGTCAACTGTGAATGGACATGTTCCAATATTTACTTTCCGATTTGCTCAGGAAATGTTACAACATGTTTCTGACAAAGGATTGCAAGGTTGGTGCTTTAGTCAAGATTTAACATTTTGATTCTTCCTTACTTACTCTTCATGTTAATTGATTATGGCTTTCACATACAGCTTCATGTACTCATAATATGCAAGTTGGGAAACATCCAAATGGTGTATAATGATGAACAGTGCTGGGAGAACCTGGAAAGTGCAGTGCCATAAATCTTGGAAGTGTTAGTCTTTCAGTGTGTACTGCTGTTGAGTTGGCACAGCAACTTGCATTTATATTGTGTCTTTGATGGTGCAAATCATCAGACTGGCTGATTCACTTGGAAAATGTCTCTGATTTACCAATTCAAAAGTCACAGCCAGACACAGGATAAGAGGGTAGCACAGGTAGGGGAATACAATTCGTTTTTTTTAAATTAATTCATGGGACATGGGCATCACTGGCTAGACCAGCATTTATTGCTAATCGTCAATTGCCCAGAGGGCAGCTAAGTGTCAACCACATTGCTGTGAGTCTGGAATCACATGTAGGCCAGGCCAGGTAAGGGTAGCAGGTTTCCTTCAATAAAGGACATTCGTGAATCAGATGGGGTTTTCCCTGACAATCAGCAATGGTTTCATGGTCTTCCTTCGACCCTTAATAAATGTCTGTTAGATTCTTCAACATCACAATATCTATGTCCCTTTTTTTTATACTGCGGGAGATAATACATGCTTTGCTTTTATCAGATAAAACACTTGCTGCAGGCAATTTCACACCATGGTAGCAGCAATGGCCAAATGTAAAAGATCCAGTATTTTGGAAAATTAATTGAAAACCAATCATTTAACAGTTTTAGACAACCAAGAATTGGGAAACAGATAAAGAGAGAATTATTCACCCATAAGCCGCAGGAGTTTCAATGGGCACAAAAACCAAACAGATCCATAGGTACAATATTAAAAAGCAAGAAAACAGTTAATTTCTTTTTGATTAAAATATAAGTTCTTCCAAGACAACCAAAAATTCTAAGTTGCTTTAATTTTTAAAAAAAGCTGAAATATGCACTTGAGTAATATCAGGGATATAAGGAACTTCAGCTAAGTGTAGATCTGGAGAGTTTGGGATTATTCTATCACAGCAAAGTATGTTAAAGGGCACTTAATAGAGGTGTTCAAAAACCCTACTGGACTTTAATGCAGCAAGCACAAATAACCTACTTGTAGTGGCAGGAGAGTCAGCTAGTCACAGCAATTGCTAAAACAGCCAGAAAGAACATGACAGACTATTTTAGACAGCGAGTTGTGATTTGGAATGCCCAAACGAATAGCTGCAACAGAATCAGTATTACATTTCCAACGGAAAAATGAAATAAATATTTGAAAGAGCAGCAGAGTGAGATTATTGGAATGTTCTTTCAAATAGCAGGCACTGGCATGATGGGCCAAATGAACTCTATGAGCTTTACAATAGACTGTTATCAGCTGTCAGACAAATGGCAGAATGCCAACCACCATCTGACCTTTACACTGGCAACCACCTCCATCTCAACCAATTGCCCCCTTCAGGTTCTCTTACAGTAGGATTGAATGTTTATACATATGAAGTACAAAACCTTGCCCTTGGATAGCTGCTAAATCCATCTTATTGCAGACACAGAGACAAATTATCGTTTAACAGTGAGATCTGCCAAAACTGATCATGCCAGCATTCATTTTCAAAACAATTTCTGATGCTCAGTTTTTTTTTTCACAGGGAATTCAACTGCAATCCAAAATTATTTTATTTGTAAACACAAACAACGACTATATTAAAAGAAGGAACAACATGCAGTTTTGCAGTATAGCCACTGGTGGAAAGTAGGAAACAAAGCAACCAAATTGTACACAGAAAGCTTTCACACAGCAATGCAATAGCAACTAGGTGATCTTTCTTGGTGAAGTTCATTGAGGGATAGATATTGGTCAGGACGCCAGTTCTTCAAAATAGTGTCAGAGGACAATTTACACGTACCCAACTTTGCCTTAATATAACAATTTCATCTAAAAACTGCACTCACTCAATACATTTCTAAATTGTGAGACACTTAATCATGTAATCAGGCTTGAACCCACAACATTCCAGAATCAGGGGCAAGAATGCTACTAACCAAGCCATACACCATGTTTCACATTCACAACTAGTCCATGATCAAAGAGCAGCATAAACATCAGCACAAACTCAGAGAATATGATGTTGAATCTTTGTAATTACATGTAAAATTGGAAAGGAATTTGACAGAGCAAGGCAAATTTGAGTTTAGTGGCATTAAAAAAAGACATAAATTAAGTGACAAAATATCAGAAGCAACCTGAAGACATTTTGTCTTCACAAAGTTATTGTGATCAGGAATGCACTTTGTAAGGTCGGTGCAACCAGATTCAACAGCAACTTTTAAAAAGAATTAGATAAAATACTTGAAGGAGTAAATAATTCGGTTATGGGAAAGAGCCACCAAAGTTTCACCGAGGAGTCATAAAGTCGGAAAACCAGAGAGGCCTACAAGCATAGAAAAATTCCCTTCAGTCCACTGAGTCTGCACCAGCCAGAAACAAGCACCAAACTGTTCTCATTCCTTTTTCCAGCACTTGGTCCATAGCCTTGGCATCGTAAGTGCCTATCCAAACAATTCTGAAATGTTATAAGATTTCCTGCTTCACATGTAGTGAATTCCAGATTCCCATCATGCTCTACTCCCCCCCCCCACCTCAAACCTCCTGAACCTTCACCTTAAATCTATGCCCCTGGTCTCTGATCCCTTCACCAAGAGGAAGAGCTCCTTCCTGATCACCTTATCCACACCCTTCATAGCACAAGCTGGAAATGACTGCACTGTGATTCTGTGAACTGAAGTGTTCCACCAGTGCCTAGTACAATATTATGGGCCGAATATCTTCCTTCTGAGATGTATTCTTCTTTGATTCTGCTTCCCATTAGATGAATTTAAATTTTGAACAAAATCAGAACTCCACACAAGATAACACAATAAAAATTGGTTATCCCCTGTTATTTAGGCTATGGACAATGATACACACAACCTACCCATGGCAGTTCAGATCTGAGCAGACAACACACCAAATTTATATACACACCTCATCTGAATAACCCTGGTGCCCATCACTATGCCTTCAACACTGCTATCTCTTCTTCAACACCATCAGTGAGCTTTGCACTGACCAGGTGACCCCAGGAGTAAAGTTTGCAGCCAATGTTATGCAGCAACACCCTCCTCTTAAAGGCAGGCTGTCTCTTAAAGGGAAGTTGCATGTTTAGATTACAATAACATAAGTTCTACAATCTAAAGCAATGTAGATGGGGGTCGAGTATGACATATTCAATGTTGGAAGCATTAGAGGTAGAGATTGGAAATGGAGCAATACTATGGTCCAGTGAGGGAGAGGAGATCCTCAAGACACATTTTGAGAAAGGATTGGAGGAAAGTGACCAGGAAAGTCAACTCTAAATGTTTGCAATCAAGGACCTGGAAGCAGTGCCACAAGATATTGAAGGCCATCCTTGTGTTAGTGCACATCAACAAGCATATCTTCTGAATGAAGTTTCTCCTCGACAACACCAACCTTTCACACTGTTCAATGCACCTCATACGCATCACTTACTCGGAGCCACTTCCTGGCACTCAAAATACAGACACTCACACACTTGCCAATGTTGCACCGCTTTCATCAATTTGACCCACTACTAACTATTCAGCTATGGCTGGCAAACCAAATAAACACAGTGACGTACAAGTTTCCATCACTCTTGCAGGGCACGGTATACACAATTGAAGGGAGCAATGCAGAACTATCAGGACGAGGATGCAGGTTCTATGGAGGATATGGTCCTCAGAGTCAAGTTGCTAGAAAACAAAGAAGCCTGTCAAAACCCATTATTGCTGAGAACATTGAAAATTATGAAAGCTTTCTACCCCTTTCTCATCTCAACAAACAGCCTTACCTTGCTAACAAAGTGTGGAGCTGGATGAACACAGCAGGTCAAGCAGCATCTCAGGAGCACAAAAGCGGACATTTCAGGCCTAGACCCTTCATCAGAGAGCTGGGGTCTAGGCCCGAAACGTCAGCTTTTGTGCTCCTAAGATGCTGCTCGGCCTGCTGTGTTCATCCAGCTCCACACTTTGTTATCTTGGATTCTCCAGCACCTGCAGTTCCCATTATCTCCAGTCTTACATTGCTGTTTGGCAGAGGGAGTGAGCTGCTAGTGGTTTGACCATGGATGTTTTGCTTCCCACTCCAATCCCTTTCAATCATACTAATTTTATTTTTCTAACTTCCTGCTTTCTGACCTCCAAGAACTGCAGGAAGAGCGCAATACTGCAGATGCTGGAGATCTGAAATAAAAACAGAAAGTGCTGGAGAACTCAGCCAGTCAAGCAATGTGAACGCTCTGGTTCTCTCTTCATAGATACTATCAAACAATGTATCACATCACCACCTTCTGTTTGCATTATCCAAGAAGTACAACTTGCCCAGTCACAGGAGTCTCAAGAGAACAGTGGTAGAGCTGAAGAGGTCCAATGACCTTATCTGACACTCAAAGGCACCAACTCCAATTATTGAAGATTAGTATAGACCTTGGGGTCAACTCCTGGTCGTGAGCCGTGTACTACTAGGCAAAGGGTGGGAAAGGTGTCCATTTGCCACCCTCACTCTCTGGTGAGCTGGCAAATGGAAAGTGCCAAATAGAAAACAATTACTGGTCCAAAACATTTGATCCTATTTCTTGCCCCACAAATGCCGACAATTGCTTTGCGTTTCCAGAGCTTCTGTTTTTTTATTAACATTGCAGAGGATTCCAATGGAGACGTTAATGGTACAACAAATGCAAGAACAATGAATGAATATGCGCTCGAGATCCTGGGTTCATTGGCCCATCTGTCAGATAATCTGGAACTGTAAGAAACATGGAGGGGTCCGACTTCTATACAATACAATTTGCAATATCCTTTTATTGTCACATTTACTCCATTATAGGAGTAAAGTTAAAAAGCTTTACGCTGTATGCTTTCTCATGGCAACACCTTAGGTGCAAGGCCTTCAGTACAATTCTTGGATATAGCAGAGGAATAGAAGCGGTTGCTTAATCACAGCATTGAAAATAAGTTTAAAAATTAGGAAAATATTAAGGAGTTAAATTAACAGTGTCCGAAAGTAAGCATTGTCTCCTCACTCCAGTTTCTGACCATGGCTCGCAGCAAATAGCAACTTTCCACGTGCTGGGACTTCTTCCCCGGACTGGTTTGAGCTCACAGATCATGCACTGCTCCAGGACTCACTGCTCATGGTGCTCTGCGGCTATCATGGGGTGTGCCTGCAGGACCCAGAGCACTAGGCCATGTTGCCTGTGCTGGTTCCGCCACGGGACTCGGCCCCGTGCCGTCTCGATCCGCCGCAGAACTCGGCCCCATGCCATCTTGATCCACCGTGGGACTCGGCCCCGTGCTCTCTCTATCTGCCACAGGACTTGGCCCCGTGCTGTCTCCATCCACCGCAGGACTCGGCCCAGTGCTGTCTCCATCCACTGCAGGACTCGGCCCCGTGCTGTCTCCATCCACCGCGGGACTCGGCCCTGTGCTCTCTCCATCCGCTGCGGGACCCGGCCCCCTGCAGTCTCCATACGCCGCGGGACTCGGACCCGTGTTGTCCCCATTCGCTGCGGGACTCGGCCCTGTGCTGTCTCCGTCCACCGCGGGACTCTGACCCGTGTTGTCTCCATCCGCTGCGGGACTCAGCCCCGTGCTGTCTCGATCTACCGCGGCACTCGGCCCCGTGCTCCCTCCATCCGCCGCGGGACTCGGCCCCGTGCTCCCTCCATCCGCCGTGGGACTCGGCCCTGTGCTCTCTCCATTCGCCACTACTCGGTCTATTGACCCAATTGATCAAGATCTCTTTGTAATTATAGACAACCTTAACTGTCCACGATACCACCAATCTTGATGTCACCCATAAACTTACTAACCATGCCTCATTTATTCTCTTCCAAATCTTTTATATAATTGACAAACAAAAGTGGACCCTGCATTGATCCCTGTCCATATAAGAGGTGCAGTTCATTTCTAACACGTTCTCTTATGCACTCCTGACAAGGGAGCGAGGAAGTCTTTCATCCAGGCTGTTGTCTTTTACTTCACCATCTGAGGATATCACCCACAAAAATAGTTGAGGTTTTATATTGTAGCTCTTCCTTTGTTTCTCTGGAATTACTTGATACCCTTCCAGGTTAGATATTTTGTGATCTGTCTTTTGAAGCTGGGTGTAATCCACATCCAGACAATCATTGATTTGCATTACCAACCATTTCTCGCTCATATGCCTTTTTGTATGATAAAATAAAACATTTCTTATTTTATTATGTCTGTAATTGATTTAGGGCTATAATCCATTGTCATGACACAAGTAATGTAAAGGGACTTACTTTTTATGTGCTGTAAATTCTCAGTTCATTATATTCCTGACCCGAGACTTAAGATTTCCAAGCAGAGTTCTCTCAGAGTTGGGATGGTTAGCAGTTTGGTGGCAGGGACTTTATGAACGTTCCGGCCAAGCAGGCTGTGTTGGTATTCATCCTCTATGAGAAAATTATCTTAATCCCCTGTGTTCCACCTGTTGCTCCCCTCCCCTGCTCCCCACCCCATGTCCCTTTACCTGTCCTAATTTCAATTTCTCCTTATTTAGGCCCAACATGATTTTAAATGCCTTAATTCATTCTTCCCGTAACTTTCTCTGCTCTAAACAGAACTTGGATCTCCTGTATTATGGAGGTCCTCTGGACTGTCATATTCACTGGGGCCCAACCTAAGACCTACATTTGTGTAACTGATAGAGCTTGTGAACTTCTCCAATGCAGATGAAATGATCTTTCCTTCGAATCTTACAGCGAAGAAGGAGGTTACATGGCCTCTTATGCCTGTGCCAGTTCTTACAAACGCTGTCCAATTTAATCTTTTTCTGAAAATGGGTCTACAGCTGAAACGTCAGCCTTCCTGCTCCTCTGATGCTACTTGGCCAGCTGTGTTCACCCAGCTCTACAACTCATTATCTCAGATTCTCCAGTATCTGCAGTTCCTACTATCTCGTAATCTTACTCCATTGCTTTGCTCCATGTTCCTGGAATTTGATCCCCTTCACATTCTTCTGGGTTCCATGCTCCTAATCTGTAGCTCATTTGAGTTCTGGGTCAAAGTCAGGGTCACTGTACACTCCTCAGCGCAATCTCATTAATTTTCCTTCTCCCCTCACGGAAAATCACTTGGTCCCTTATCACGTTCTTGTAGCTTTTCCTGCTCACTGAAATACTTGCTCATTTTGACTGTCTTCTTCTTTTATCAGGCCAACCTAATTCCCAACCGGATTCCTATCTCCTCTCAAACATGCCAATCAAGGTTTTTTTTCATGTCTTGGCATTCCATCAAGATGATTCAATCAAATTTCTCACGAAGAGATCATATCCTCTTTCAGTATTTGGAGATTATGTATTGTTTCATCAGCTCTGACTATACTGCACCAACATTGCCGCATTCTATAGTACTGCCTTAGATCAGTCTAGATTAACAGTAGCCTGTGTAAAGTAAAATGAAATATGCCTGCAATAATCAGGTGAGTATACAACAGCTATTTGTTCCAATGTTTTACCAGTGTTTGAATGCAATTTAAGATATTGAACAGATTGCCATCCAAAACTATTTCAACTGGGAATCATCAGTGAGGTAGATGTGTGGGCAAACTTCCCAGAGAAATTGTTTCTTCTACTTCCAGCATGAAGAAAAGCCCAAGAAGCACGTTGGCATCAACTACTGAAAGCACCAAACCTAGATACAGCATTTGAGAGATTTATCCAATTCAAATTCCTTAAAGTAAATTTTAACTACTACTTGCATTTTTATTTACATCCTCTGCATTTGGTAAATTTAGTCACCAGCAAAGGAGCTGGGGCAAATATAAAAACATTAGGAATGGGAGCATATGGGAGCTATATAGCCCGTCCAGCTTGATCGTGACCCCAATCTCTGTTTCTTGCACATTCCCAATTATCCTTGACACTTTTATTGTTCAAGAATCTAAGTAGTTCAAAATATTGAATGATTCACCTTTCAAAAATCTGTGGGGAAGACTATTCTAAACAGTTACAGCCTTCTGAGAGAAGAAATTTGTCCTTAACTGCTTACTCTGAAACTATGCTTTCTATTTCTAGATTTCCCCAAGAGATCAAACATCTTCTGAGAATTTACCGTCCCAAGGCCCCTCACAGTCTTATGTTGTTCAATAAGATCACCTCTCAAGTCTGTGATCAGTACTGCCCCAACCTTTCAAAGTTTCCACAAAATACAATCCCTTTATCCCAGAAATCTTATTTAAATTACGTCCAGTATAGCCACTAAGAGTCCCCAATAATAGCAATCTACCCTGAGAGCCAGATCATTATCCATTGCTTTGCCTGTCCAGCTCTTCTTTTCTCTCCTTGGGCTCTACCCCTGCATATTGTTTACTCCTTACCCCCTCACCCCACCCTATCTTCTGCATCCATGCTGACATTTTCCTAGGTACCTTCAGTTCTGAGGAAGGGTTACTTGACTCAAAATGCTAACTCTGATTTCCTTCTACAGATGCCATCAGACTTGCTGAGATTTTCCAGTAATTTCTATTTTTGTTGCTGATTTACGACATCCGCAGTTCTTTTGGTTTTTATTTAGTAAGTACATTGCTCGTTAAATAGGGAGACATAAATTCTGCACAGTATTCTAGCTGCAATTTCGCTAATACGCTATACCACTGTCGCAAGACTTGCCTAGTTTTATACTCCATCCTTTTTGCAGTAAAGGTAATAGACTGCATGTCTTCTTAATTAGTTGCTGTATAGCTTATATTTTAATATATAGCTTATTTCTATACGTGGTGTTTTGTATTTCATGTGCAAGGACACAGGGACAACGCTGCACTGCAACATTCTATAGTCTCTCAATATTTCAATAAGATTTTGCCTATCTATTCTGCCTACAATAGAATATAACCTTAGATTTCCCCACATTGTGCTTCATTTACAAAAAGTAACCTTTCCATATCCTTTGGGCCAGATTTTTAATGCCTGGTCAGGAAGCTGATATCTGATGAACTCTACATCTGTACCTCAAGCCTGAGCTGCATTGTGGTGTAATGTTTAAATTCAAATAGCCTATTTAGAAAGGACGCAAGTTCGGCACCCAGTTAGAGACACTAAACTCCACCATGGGTTTGTAGATAACAAGGTATAGAGCTGGATGAACACAGCAGGCCAAGCAGCATCAGAGGAGCAGGAAAGCTGATGTTTCGGGCCTGGACCCTTCTTCAGAAAATCTTCAAAAATTTTCTGCCGGAGAGAGAAGGCAATACCTTACAGGGCCAGCAGCAAAAACAGCTTGCAGCCATGTTGGATGGCACCACAGTCCTGCTGGAGAGAGAAGGCAATACCTTACAGGGCCAGCAGCAACTAAGGCAATGATGGAGATCATGTAGGCTAGATGTCAGTACAGTGCTGGAACCAGTGGAAGGAGGTACGTGAGAGGTCACTTTTAAATAAATGGAAAGAGCCCTTCTACTGGATCCATAGTGACCCCAACAGTGCCATGCTGTTCGGCATGCCAAAATAATTATTAAATTTGCAGTTGTGAATGCACAGATGCTTAACAAACTCAATAATGAATTCAAAGGGCAAGAAATTAATGGCCAGTGGGTTCCCAGTCCACCAACTTCGCCTCCAACCCTTTGAAAGTACAAATCTGTTCTGTAGATTTCAGGAACCTTCGACTTCTGGGCTACTATATTTAAACCTAGTCCTTAGCTCTGTTGACTCTGCTCTGGCACCACACTTTCAGGAATTTTGTCAAGGATTTGAAGAAGGCACAAAAGGTATTTTCAACAAGGATGATAGGATTGAGGGACTTCAGTCATGTGCCAACAAAGGAGAAAATAGGATTTTGTTCCTTATCCAGAGGCCCCATAGAATTAAGGATACATAGCATTAAGGATGATTCTGTTCCTCCACACTGCCGGGAATCCTACATTTAACCCTGTATTCTGCATTCAAATTTGACCTTCCAAAATGAATCACTTCACATTTTCCTGGGTTGAATTCCATCTGTCACTTCTTTGCCCATCTCTGCACCCTGTCAATATCCCGTGAAACCTACAGCAGCTCTCCAAACTATCCATAACTCCACCAACAGTCGTGTCATTGGTAAACTTACTAACCCACCCTTCCACTTCCTCAACCAAATTATTCCCAAAGATCACAAAGGGCAGAGGCGTCAGAACAGATCCCTGCGGCATACCACTGGTCACTGAGCTCCAGGATGAGCACTTTCCATCTACTACCACCTTCTGTCTTCTACTGGGCAGCCAGTTCTGTATCCAGAAAGCCAGATTTCCCCGAATTCCATGCCTCCTTACTTTCTGAATGAGCCTACCATGGGGAACGTTATCAAATGTCTTGCTAAAATCCATATACACCACGTCCACTGTTCGACCTTCATCAATGTGTTTTGTCACATCCTCAAAGAATTCAATAAGGCTTGTGAGGCATGGCCTGCCCCTCACAAAGCCATATTTCTAATCAAACTGTGCTTTTCTAAATAATCATACCTGTACGCTTGGGAGAGGACTGTACAGTCGGACTATCTCGCCTCCCCTCAGATTTGGATAATCTTATGAAGGTACCAGTGCTGAAACATCTCCAGTATATTGAGGTGTCTGCAGTAGGTTGTTCAAGCCTCTGAAGCACTGAAGGGCACATGGATCACAGGTGCCCAGTAAACCATAATCTTGGTCTCAGCAAATATTCTATTCTCCTTGCATCTCTAGTCTTTACCAGAGATGGTCTGAAACCATGATGGAGCAGACTCTGTTTTACCTTTCAAGATGAAATTTGAATGAATATATTTGAAGGTAAGGATTTGCAGGGTAATAGGGAAAGAGTGGGGTAATGGGATTAATTGGATTGATTTTTCAAAGGTATTTCACAGTGATGGGCCAAATGATCTCCTTCTATGTTGAATAGTCAACTGTTCATTGGCTTAGGAATAACCAGAACTCAAAGCAACATCTCACTTCTGCACTCCTCACAACAATCCCCCACCTGCCCCTAACACAAAGGTCTCACCAATTCTCGTCTTAAGGACAAGTGTTAACTTACATCCTGCGATCTAAGTGTACAAAACAAGGGAGCTGAGTTTTTGCTTTGCTGCTGATATTCGTCTTACAAAAGACACAAAGTATAATCTGCTCAACCCTGAAATATTTAAAATTGAAAATACTGCCTTCAATTCCTTAAAAAAAGCAATTTCTGCTGTGCAGCTCTTATCCACAAGGAATTCAATTGCAATCATCAGAATATATTTCACTTGTGAACATGAGAATATTACACTGTTTCAGGCTCGCAGCCAAGCTATCAAAAACTATGTGGACTATAAACATCACACACAATAGCTGGACTGAAAGGTGTCTTCCTGTGCTGTCTTGTCTTTGGATTATATATAAAATCATAAATAAGGAAGAATTGTTTCTGGTAGCATTCGAAGACAATGATTAAACTGGCAGCTGAGGTAGCATGAAATAATACGATTTTATATAGTGTCCTGGAATATTATTGCCTGAAATAGTGATGAAAATAAACTCAATGGTAATATTCAATGGAATACATATGTGAAAGCAAAAGAAAGCGTCAGAGACAGCAGGCTATTGGGACTAATTGGATAGCTCCACCAATGAGCCAGCAGGGTCGTGATGGGCCAAATGGCTTCTTTTTCTGCTTTATCCTTCTATGAGGTCCGTTTCCCATTTGTTGAACTTAAATTTTGATAATACTGAACCCTAGGAATATAATATCATTGAAGAGGGGCTTGCATTTAAGTTGCACTGTTATGACCTTGGGGTGTCATAAAGCAATTTACAAACAAGTATTTTTGACATATAAAAACCGAAACAACAGCAGATGCTGTAAATCAGGAGCAAAAACAAAGTCGCTGGAAAAGCTCAGCAGGTCTGGCAGCACCTGTGAAGAAAAAATCAGAGTTAATATTTCGGGCCCAGCGACCCTTCCTGAGAACTCAATTATTTTTGTAGTAACTTGTTATTTTTGACATATATCTACTTCTTACATGTTACCAGTGACAAGAGAGACCGACTCCATGTAGTAAAGCCTCCAGGTACATGGAGTGAGTCTGTCTATGGTCATGGTATATTTGTCCTGTCCGGTCATCCTGTGTTCAGGCTGAGCAGTCATCTCCAACACCTGGACACATAGACGGCCAAGCTACATACACCCTCTGAGCGTTTTTATGACTCTTTCCAGGAAGGAAGACTTTTTTAAGCTATTGTTACACCAGCATGCATTAAACTGAATACTTTTGCCTTTTTTTCTTTTCATGCTTCTTTAAAAGTTTCAATATTTTGGCAGATTTCCTTGCTGGTGCATATTTCACCAGTATTCTTCATGGCTCTTTGGACGCATTGTGCCGAATTTAAGTCTGAGAAATGCAAACGTGGAACTTCATGAATCCTTTCCATCATAGCTATTATATTGTAGGCTGCCAAATGAATATAAGTAGCAAAAATAGATGAATGTGTCAGTCTTGGCTCACTGGAGGAGCACTCTTACCGCTGATTTGACAGATTGTTGGATAAGGAGGACCTCTGCCCTCACTTTCAACATCTCCTTGCCTCATCAGGACCTGCTGATTAGCTCCAATGCAACCCAATCCTTTCATCCATGTCTCCTCCATTGGCACTGTTCCAGGTCCTGCTAGAACTAAGAGTTGGATGTTGAAGAGAAATTCAATCATAGTAAGAGTAATACCAGCAAATGTCAAGGGAAGATGATTAGATTCTGCCTTCTCATTGTCTTTAGAACTGCGTCAAACTACCTACCTTGATTTATCTCAATATTGTTCATCAATCCACCTGCATTTGTTTTGATATTTTAAGCTTTAGTAATAGCTCAGCTGAACTGTTAATCAGCTATGTTACAGTACTGATGCAGACTGACCTGTTGAATATACTCAGCAGTTTCCATTTGACCTGCAGTAGTGAACTTTCATCATTGGTAAGCACCGGGGTTATTAAATATTCAGGATGTGCTGGGCTTATCTGACGACTGCAAAGATACAAATTCAATTGCTAACATTTATGATTCCCTTGCTGTGATGGAAAGTGTTCCTCAATTTAAAAAAGCAGGGACTAAAATCTTTCAGGACTTACCAGAAAGGGTAAATACAAAATGGACTAGAAATTTTCATTTATTCCATATTGAAAGAAAATAAGGATAGCCCCCTATTCAACTTTGTAAGCATTCGACAATAGTGACAAGACTGTAGGCATACATTATTCAGAAAGGGCTGATTCTTACCAGCTGAGTGATATTTTCTAAAAACCGAAAGGCCTGTGAATGCTGTAAATCAGAAACAAAAACTGAAGTTGGTGGAAAAGCTTGGCAGGTCTGGCAGCATCTGTGAAGAGAAATCAGAGTTAACATTTTGGGCCCAGTAACCCTTCCTCAGAACTGTAATAATTTTGTTGTGTTTCTTGGAGGATGTCACTCTATGGGGCAGGCCAGGTTTTCTCATGCTTTGTCCCAAACTCACCTCAATAACAATGTACCACTCTCCTGTGGTACCTCACTTGTCTGATGTATTGTCGATTCTCCAAGTTGCTGTAAGTGCAAGCTCATCACTGCCAGCATGTGTCGGGAGCCCTGGTTATGCACCCAGTCAAGCACTGACTTTCTGGCTCTCCCCTGCACAGTCCATGACAGTTCACTTGGACTTGTAAGAAAAGGGGAAACTGGAGCCTCCATCCCCTATTCCCAATTCCTCCGCCACCGCCGCATCTGCTCCCACGGTAAGACATTCCACTCCCGCACATCCCAGATGTCCAAGTTCTTTAAGGAGCGCTACTTTCCCCCCACAGTGATCGAGAACGCCCTTGACCGCGTCTCCCGTATTTCCCGCAACACATCCCTCACACCCCGCCCCCGCCACAACCACCCAAAGAGGATCCCCCTCGTTCTCACACACCACCCTACCAACCTCCGGATACAACGCATCATCCTCCGACACTTCCGCCATTTACAATCCGACCCCACCACCCAAGACATTTTTCCATCCCCTCCCCTGTCTGCTTTCCGGAGAGACCACTCTCTCCGTGACTCCCTTGTTCACTCCACACTGCCCTCCAACCCCACCACACCTGGCACCTTCCCCTGCAACGGCAGGAAATGCTACACTTGTCCCCACACCTCCTCCCTCACCCCTATCCCAGGCCCCAAGATGACATTCCACATTAAGCAGAGGTTCACCTGCACATCTGCCAATGTGGTATACTGCATCCACTGTACCCGGTGCGGCTTCCTCTACATTGGGGAAACCAAGCGGAGGCTTGGGGACCGCTTTGCAGAACACCTCCGCTCAGTTCGCAACAAACAACTGCACCTCCCAGTCGCAAACCATTTCCACTCCCCCTCCCATTCTTTAGATGACATGTCCATCATGGGCCTCCTGCACTGCCACAATGATGCCACCCGAAGGTTGCAGGAACAGCAACTCATATTCCGCCTGGGAACCCTGCAGCCCAATGGTATCAATGTGGACTTCACCAGTTTCAAAATCTCCCCTTCCCCTACTGCATCCCTAAACCAGCCCAGTTCGTCCCCTCCCCCCACTGCACCACAAAACCAGCCCAGCTCTTCCCCCCCACCCACTGCATCCCAAAACCAGTCCAACCTGTCTCTGCCTCCCTAACCGGTTCTTCCTCTCACCCATCCCTTCCTCCCACCCCAAGCCGCACCTCCAGCTACCTACTAACCTCATCCCACCTCCTTGACCTGTCCGTCTTCCCTGGACTGACCTATCCCCTCCCTACCTCCCCACCTCCCCACCTATACTCTCTCCACCTATCTTCTTTACTCTCCATCTTCGGTCCGCCTCCCCCTCTCTCCCTATTTATTCCAGTTCCCTCTCCCCATCCCCCTCTCTGAAGAAGGGTCTAGGCCCGAAACGTCAGCTTTTGTGCTCCTGAGATGCTGCTTGGCCTGCTGTGTTCATCCAGCCTCACATTTTATTACCTTGCTTTGGTCTTACTGGGCAGACTAATGTAGAGGAGGGCATCCTCTTCCCCAAGGATTAGCAGAGAACGCCATGACACCATATCCTGCCAGTCTGGTCTTTGGTTACTTCTGAGCTAATGCAGTCACAACTATCTGGAGCGGCACCTAACATTGTAACATGGAAATCAATTATCTCTTCTTAGCCAGGACAAGTGCTGCTACCTCACACAATCTCTGCAACTGCACTCTCCTCCCACCAAGGCTCATTTTCTAACACTTTCACGGTTGGACACAACTTCTTCATTAACTTGCTCTCTTCCACCCAGTTCCCTCATTAATAACTCGGTATGGCCTCTGCATCACCTCTATACTTTTCCCCCAACTGCAACAGCAATAACCACTCACTCTGTTTAATTTGGTTTCATCCCTCCTGTTTTCTTATCCCAGGAGGGAGAGGCTCACAGTTGGGTAGAAAGAGTTAATATGAGTGGTGCGTTGTCCGACATTCCGCTCTTCACCCCTATGAGGACCATCACCCCTGACTATCACTGCCCTGAGTGGCTGACTGACCATGATCAATCCCCTGCACTGACATTGGAAGGTACCTTTGACTTGCTATGTTTGGGTTGCCTGAGTGAATTGTATCTGCCTTGATTTGACAGGGAATCCATTAGACTGAGGCATGGTTCCTTACTTGAATCGCATGTCGTGCATTCGCTGCATATGTGGCTGGCTCATGGTGCAGGTGTAGGAATGACATACCACACTGCCATACAGCAACATGTCTTGACTGATCACATCTAACAGCAATGACAAGCTGCTGACTGTGTGTCTGCACTGAAAAGTAAGGTCAGACAGATGTATTGAGAGACTGTATCTCTAGCTGAGGAGGCAAAGTACGAAAAGATAATGCAAGGAAACACAAAGATGCTGTCAATGGCCAAGTAAACTTAAGGTGAGTAGAGAAGAAGTGAGGAGTCCTGAGGTGCACCCTGGTCTGATCCATGAGATGGATTTCTGTCCCTGAGTGCAAAGTGTCCTTGCAGCTGCAGGTTCTGGTACATTCCAAAGCACAGCATCGAAGTGCAGAGCAGAATTGTAAATGGATTAGAGAAGTACCATGATTATGCAGTCAATGTCCATGGATGTATGGTGTGTGGCCAGTGCTCATGGGGCCTGCCCTGAGATTTTGCAGCTTGATGTCCAAGATGCAGAACCACATGAGCAAGCAGCGAGATGGAGTCAGCAGTAATCACTCAAACGTTCGTGTGGGGAATTTCTAGCATCTAGTTTCTATCCAAAAGATGGTAGAAGAGACAGTGTATAAAACCTAGCTAAGATTAAATAATAAAACCAAAACCAACAGATTATCATCATCATTATCTCATTGTTGTTCATGGGAATGTATTTTATGCAAATTACCTGCTTTTATTATCTTATCACAATAATAGACTTCATAAAGCGGTTCTAAAATGCATCTTAACCTTGTGAAAGGTGTCATATAAATTTTATTTTATTCATTCATAAGACATGGGTGTTACTGACTGGCCAGCATTTATTACCCATCCCTAGTCGCCCTTGAGAAAGTGATGGTAACCTGCCTTATTGAACTGCAGCAGTCTGTGTACTGTGGGTTGGACCACATGCCATTAGGGAGGGAATTTCAATGACTTTTTTTCTTCTGTGCACGATCTTACTCATTAACAAATCCATCAGTTTTAGTTTCAGTACAATGTTGTGACAGTAAAGTTTGTGGATAGGCCTCGGCATGAGAGTTGGCATCCCACGTGTTGTCTACTGCAATATGCAGTAGCTCAATAGTGACTGGTGCTGCTGTGATATAACACCTTATTCTTGCCACATTTAAAAGTTGCAAATTTCAGGCCATAAAAGACTCAACAAGCTTCAATAAGTCTCTATCTTTTTATTGTAAAGGTTAGGTGACATGACACAGGGCAGGCCGTATTTAAAATCATGTACAATTGAATATGTGGTGCTTTGGTGTTATGGACAGCATCGTATGAAATCACAGTATTCTGAGGAGAGCTGTCCAGCTAAAATGAATACAAAACTTTCCCTTCCAGAGGATGTGTACTCTTCAGCATCCATCCATTCTTTCAGTTTGCTGGCGGTTTTCATTTTATCTCAGCAAAGGGACATTAAGGAACGAAGTTGTGCAAATGAGATTTTACAGATTGATAGAAAGTATAGCAACACACGTCCAGAAGTAAGCTATTGAATGCAGCGTCTACACTGCCATTTGATTAGATCTTGATTGATCTGCACCTTAACTCCATTGACCTGTCTTTGTCCATATTCCTTGATGCCTTTACTTAAAGAAACTTTATTGATCACAGTCTTAAAATCGGCAATTGATCCTAGTGTCCAAATTTTTTTTTGCATGAGAGAGTTTTATGTTCCTACTATATTTCTTTTATGTTTCTTTTCTGTGAAAATACACAGCCTGATTTTGTTACTGTGCTACATTCTCACTTGAAGATTATGGGTGGAATCCTCCCATCCCTAAATGACATCAGCAATAGTGAGAAACTTGGGAAAATTGAGTAAGAAGTCCAATGAGGACCTTCTCGATACTGAGAGCAAAAAATCCCATGTTCCAACTAATTGTTGAATGTAGAGACAAGATTCTCGCTTATGGGCAACTAAGGATATTTGCATGATTTAGCTTTAATTATCATGCTCATTATTATTTAATATCACCTGGATAATATGTATTTCCCACTCTGCCACCTGCCAAATAGAAACTAGATGCTGAGAATTCCTGATGCAAAAATCAAAGTGTTTACCCAGTGACTCCGGCTCATTACTTGATCATCTGGAGCTTTGTTTTGAACACCATCTCGGAGCACTCTGTAGGCAGTGACAAAATGAACACTACATTCACGGACCTTGGGACCTGATACACATAAGGGTCACACAATCATCCAGGGTCATCTTGAATCCCCTGACAGAACAGTTTTGCACTTTAACGCTGCATTTTAGAGTTTACCAGCACCTTTCATGGCAATGCTGCTGCAAGGATGCATTGTTCTCAGAGACTGGCAACTGTCTCATGGATTGAACAAGGATGTATATCCGAGATCTTCACTTGATGTCTTAGCGCTCACTCACTTTGTGCCTAATGCAAAGCTTGTAGCATCACTGACAAAAATGACAACCTGCCTGCCTTTTTTGTGTTTTGCTCCTTCTACGAAACGTTAAAGTCTCACAGGTACATCTGCTTGTTTTGCTTTTCAGCACAGATAAAAAGGCAGTCATCTTTCAAAAGGAGGTGAATATGTTGCTGTACAACACCATGTCTTCTTAACTACCCTATTAACCTGTCCAGCTACCTTCAGGGATCCGTGGACAAGCACCCGGAGAACCCTTTGCTCCTCTGAGCTTCCTGGTCTCTTGTCATTCGTTGAGCTCTCCCTCGACTTGTTCCTTCTTCCAAAGGGCATCACTTCACATTTATCATTATTAAATTCCATCACTGATCTGCCCATCTGACCAATCTGTTTATATTTTCCTGCAATCTAATGCCTTCCTCAAAGTCAGCTACTTGATCATCTTCAAATTTACTTACCATACACCCCATATTCTCATCTGTGTCATTTATGAATATCACAAACAATAAGGGACCCACCACTGATCCTTGCTATACACCACTGCACATCAGGGTCCAGTCACACAAATGGCCTGCCACCACATCTGTCTCCTGTCACTAACCCAAATAAGTTGCTTGATTCCCATCAACAAGACTTGTATCAGAAGCGACAGGGATAACAGGACAAGGGATGGAAACATCACTGGCATTGGAAACAGCATTACAACATTCAGAGCTGACTTGAAAGATTTAAGTGCTGGTGGAGGAGCAACAGATCACATTTTTGTTCTTAAATGTAAAATTTAGAAAGTACACAGTGATAAGCTAATCAACTCCATAGGTCATGCCTCTGTGAGATGCATTCTTACCTCTGAATCATGGAAGTTAAGGACCTACAATTAACACCAGCCTCTGGCAACAGAATTCAAGTTGGCATTCCAATGTAGTGTTAAGGAAAGACCACACTGTCAGAAGGCTGCTGCCTTTTCATAGAGTCACTAAGCTGCACAGTATGGAAACAGACCAATTGGTCCAACTTGTCCATGCTGACCAAGAACCCACAACTCTATTTCAAATAGGAGCATTGGAATTCTTCCTGCTGTCTTGGTTCTGAACGGTCTCCAGGTGACACTCCCAAATTCATTATGTTTACTGACAAGACATCCCCAAAACCATTGCACTCCTGGGTGAGGACGGACGAACTAGCACCCCTCCTTTACTCAAATCCTATACGAACCAAACTTGTTTTTGGTATATCCGTGAGGGGTAAACAGCGAAATATTGTTGCTGTTTAAGTTGAATGGCTCTGAGATTGACGTTGGCAGTTTTTCTGGAGATCCTTGGTTCTCAAGCTAGCAGAAGGGAATTATCCTGTTTCTTCTTTGTTGGCAACTTTGTGGATTTGTGACTTGGTCCTTGGAGTTGACTAAAGAGAGGGAGAGAATTCTTTCTTTACCTGCTAAGAAAGATGTGCCAGATGATGGTCATTAGCTGCAACAATTGCAGGACACACCAGCCCTGTAGAACTAGAGCAGCAGGCTAACACAATGAGTCCCCAGTTGCTATTGACTCTTTAATCCTCTCTTTAGTGTATTCCAGTTTTTCATTCAGAACTGCTTTGTTTTAACCTGCGTCATGTCCACTTCTGGAATGCACTTCGCAGGTGATGTTTTCTGCTGAGATGTTGACCAATTTCCATTATCTTTGCAACCACTGGAGATCACAGTTCCATTCTTGCATTGTATCTGTTCCTTTGAAGTCCCTCTGTCTGAGGTTGCTTGACATTCTACAGGTGCAACATTCCACGGTCCTTTTTGGGACTAAACATAATTCACACAAGAATTTTCCAGGTAGTTACTGAATTACATTTTTAGAATTTATACTCCCGGCAAACTTTGGATTGTATATACCCTTTACTTGGTTTTTTTCATAAAATCGTACTTAAAACATACAATACATCCATAAATAATTCAGGGTAATGATCTGTTGTCATAACACTTTGCCAATATTTATCCATCTTGGCATTATCATATTTCCCTGTGTGAAATCTTGCTGTACGTGCATCGCCTGCCACATTTCCTGTCACGGCAAGCACACTTCAAGAATGCTTCATTGCTACAAAGTACTTTGCAATGTCCCGAGGTTGTGGAAAACACTTTATAAATGCAGAGTTGTTTTTATTTTAATCAATCACTAGTGTTGTTGATGAGTAGTTTTGGCAGTTTATATCAAAGTAAATTAATGTAACAAGGCAGGCTGTAACAACATATTATTACATTTTGAATAAAAGAAAATTAATTACCCAGGAAAGAATCAGAAACTGTTCCTTTTTTTTAATTAGCAGGAATAAATCCATTACATAGATCACCTTCTCTGCAGTGACAGGTAGTCTGTGGTATTGCACTTTCAATGAACATATATAAGCAATCCACATGCCTTTTAACTCACAAAGCAGAAAAAAATGTCATATCTCAAGATCTTTAAAAACAAACACACATGGAACATAGTGACATAAAGCTGATATGAATCAGATAAACAGCATGTACTACTTGTACGATGATTTGAAATACATCTTATTACAGTGGTAGGAAGAGCCCTTCCTTTTACCCTTTATTCCTAACAGATCTACTCACAGATAGTAATAGCTCAATATACAGATGCTTTTCTGTATACTTAGGGTCATAGAGTTGTACAGCACAGAAACAGACCGCTCAGACCAAATTGTCCATGCGGACCAAATATCCTAAATCACGTTTGCCAGAGATAATGGGAACTGCAGATGCTGGAGAATCCAAGATACCAAAGTGTGGGGCTGGATGAACACAGCAGGCCAAGCAGCATCTTAGGAGCACAAAAGCTGACATTTCGTGTCTATGAAGGTTCTATGCCCGAAACGTCAGCTTTTGTGCCCCTATGATGCTGCTTGGCCTGCTGTGTTCATCCAGCCCCACACTTTGGTATCGTAGTCACATTTCCCAGCATTTTCCTCATATCTCTCTGGACACTTGCTCTTCATGTATCCATCCAGTTGCATTTTGAATGTTGTAATTGTATCAGCCTCCACCATGTCTCTGACAGCTCATTCCATACACACATCACCCCTTGAGTGAAAATATTGCCCCTTAGGTCCCTTTTAAATCTTTCCCCCTCACCTTAAACCCATGCTTTCTAGTTTTGGGCTCCCTTATGATGGGAAAAAGACCTTGGCTAATCACCCTATCTATGGCCTCAAGATTTCAGAAATCTCTATAAGGTCACCCCTCAGCCTCCAATGCTCTGGGAAAATAGCCCCAGCCTATTCAGCCTCTCCCTGTCGCTCAAAGACTCCAACCCTCGAAACATCCTTGTAAATCTTTTCTGAACGCTTTCAAGTTTAACAACATCCTTCCTATAGCACAGAGACCATAACTGAATACAATATTCCAAATATAGCCTAAGCAACCTGTACAGCCATAACATGACCTGCCAACTCCTATACTCAATGCATTGACCAATAAAGGCAAGTGTGCCAAATGTTGTCTTTGTCTTTGTTATTGTCTTCTTCACTACCCTGAAAATCCACTTTTAAGGACCTGTAGCCCAAGGTCTCTTTGTTTCGCAACATTCCCCAGAACCTGACCATTAAACGTCTAAGTCCTGCTCTGATTTGCTTTTCCAAAATGCAACACTGCACATTTATTCACCTGCAAATTAAACTCCACTTGCTACTCCTCAGCCCATTGGCTCATCTGATCAAGGTCCGATTGAACTCTGAGATAATCTTCTTTACTGTCCATTACACCACCAATTTCAGTGCCATCTGCAAACTTACTAACCATACCTCCAATATTTACATCCAAATAATTTTTATAAATAACAAAAAGCAGTAGACACAGCGCCAATGCTTGCAGTATTTGGTAGTAACAGGCCTTCAGTCCAAAAAACAACCCTCCACCACCACATTCTGTCTCCTACAATCAAACCAAATTTGTATCCAAATGGCTAGTTCTACCAGGATTCCATACGATCTAACCTTGCCAATGAATCTGCTTTGTGGAACCTTGTCGAACACCTTGCTGAAGTCCACATAGACAATGTCCAACATTTTACCTTCATCATTCTTCTTTACCACATCTTCAAAATACTCAATCAAGTTAGTGAGCACAAAGTAAAGTTGGCTATCCCTAATCAGTCCTCGGTCTTCCAAAAGTCTAAAGGTGTGCAAGTTAAATGAATTGGCCATGCTAAATTACCCATAGTGTTCAGGGATGTGTGGATTAGGTGTGTTAGCCATGGGAAATACAGGGATAGGGCAGGGCATGGGTCTGGGTGGGATGCTCTTAGAGGCTGTTATGGACATGACATACGTGTACAGCCTGTCCTTCAGGATTCCCTCCAACAACTTACCCACCATAGATGTTAGGCTGATCTGTTTGTAGTTCCCTGGCTTTTCCTTGCAATATCTCATAAATAATGGCACCAGATTAGCCACCCTCCAGTCTCACTGCACTTCCCCCATGGCTATAGATGATACAAATACCTCACCAAAGGGTTTAGCAATCACATCTCCAGCTTCTCACAAAATTCTGAGGTACACCTGATCAGGTCCTGGGGATTTATCCACCTTTATGTATTTTAAGATATCTAGTAACTCCTCATCTGTTATGCAGAGGCTTTTCAAGATTTCACGATATGTTTCTCCAAGTTCTCTGGCTTCTATATCCTTCTCCACAGTAAGTACTGATGTGTGATACTTATTTAGTATCTCATCCATCTCCTGCAGTTCCAAACATGGACAGCCTTTTTGATCTTTAAGGTAACCTATTCCCTCCCTCATCACT
This sequence comes from Stegostoma tigrinum, assembly GCF_030684315.1. Taxonomy (NCBI): domain Eukaryota; kingdom Metazoa; phylum Chordata; class Chondrichthyes; order Orectolobiformes; family Stegostomatidae; genus Stegostoma; species Stegostoma tigrinum. The sequence goes on along the minus strand of NC_081377.1, from coordinate 28,262,631 downwards.
CCTCTTTAATGTATTTGTAGAATCTTTCTGGATTCTCCTAAACCCTATTTGCCAAAGCTATCTCATGTACCCTTTCTGCCCTCCTTATTTCCCTCTTAAGTATACTCCCACTGCCTTTATACTCTTCTAGGGATTCACTCAATTCCATCTGTCTATATCTGCCATATGCCTCCTTCTTTTGCTTGACCAGAGCCTTAACTTCTCCAGTCTTCCAGAATTCCCTACACCTACCAGCCTTGACCTTCCCACTAACGGGAACATACTCTCTCTGGACTTTCATTTTATCATTTTTGAAGGCCTCCCACTTTCCAACTGTCTCCTTACCTGCAAATTTTTTTTCTGTTCATTTTTTGGTGGGAGTGGGTCATTGCTGGCTGGCCAACATTTACTGTCCGTCCCTAGTTGCCCTTGAGAAGGTGGTGGTGTGCTGCCTTCTTGAGCCACCACAGTCCTCCTGCTGTGGGTTGACAAACAATACAATGAAAGAGCAAATTCCCGGATTTTGACCCAGCTACAGTGAAGGAACTGCAACATATTTCCAAGTCAAGATGGTGAGTGGCTTCGAGGGGAACTTGGAGGTGGTGATGTTCCCATATGTCTGCTGCCCTTGTCCTGCTAGATGGAAGTGGCCGAGGGTTTGGAAGGTGCTGTCCAAGGATCTTTGGTGAATTTCTGCAGTGCATCTTGTAGATAGTACACACTGCTGCTACTGAGCATCAGCGGTGGAGGGAGTGGATGTTTGTGGATGTAGTGCCAATGAAGCAGGCAGCTTTGTCCTGGATGGCATAAAGCTTCATGAGTGTTGTTGAGGCTGCTCATATCCAGGGCAAGTGGAGAGTATTCCATCACGCTCCTGACTTGTGCCTTGCAGACGGTGGACAGGCTTTGAGGAGTCAAGAGGTGAGTTACTCGCCTCAGTATCCCTAGCTCCTGGCCTGCTCTTGTAGCCACTGTGTTAATGTGGTGAGTCCAGTTGAGCTTCTGGTCAATGATAACTCCCAGGATGTTGATAGTGGGGGATTCAGTGATGGTAACACCATTAAATGTCAAGGGACAATGGTTAGGTTGTCTCTTATTGGTATAGCCTGGCATTTGTGTGGCATGCAAATGTCACTTGCCATTTGTCAGCTCAAGCCTAGATATTGTCCAGCTCTTGTTGCATGTGAACATGGATTGCTTCAGTTTCTGAAGAGTCACAAATAGTGCTGAACATTGAGCAATCATCAGCAAACATCCCCACTTCTGACTTTGTGATGAAGGGAAGGTCATTGATAAAGCAGCAGAAGATGGTTGGGCCAAGGGCACTACCCTGAGGAACTCCTGCAGAGATATCTTGGAGCCGAGATGATTGACATACAAACAACAACAGCCATTTTCCTATGTGACTCCATCCACTGGAAAGTTTGCCCCCGATACCCATTGATTCCAGTTTTGCTCGGGCCCTCGATGCCACATTCAATTAAATACAGCCTTGATATCAAGGACTGTCACTCATACCTCACTTCTGGAATTCAGCTCTTTTGTCCATGTTTGAAGCAAGGCTGTAATGAGGTCAGAAGCTGAGTGGCCCTGGTGGAACCCAAACTGGGTGTCACTGAGCAGGTTATTGGTGAGTAGGTGCTGCTTGACAGCACTGTTGATGACACCTTCCACCACTTTATGATGATTGAGAGTAAACTGCTGGGACGGTAATTGGCTGGGTTGGATTTGTCCTGCTTTTTGTGTACAGGACATACTTGGGCAATTTTCCACATTGTTGGGTAGATACCAGTGTTGTAACTGTACTGGAACAGCTTGGCAAGGGGAGTGGCAAGTTCTGTAGCACAAGTCTTCAGTATTATTGCTGGAATGCTGCTAGGGCCTGTAGCCTTTTCAGCACCCAGTGTCTCCAACCATTTCTTGATATCACGTGGAGTGAATTAAATTGGCTGAAGACTGGTATCTGTAATGTTGGGGACCACTGGGGAAGGCCGAGATGGATCATACACTCGGCACTTCTAGCTGAAGATTGTTGCGAATGCTTCAGCCTTATCTTTTGCACTGATATGCTGGACTCTTTATCATTGAGGATGGGGATATTTGTGGCACCTCCTCCTCCAGTCAGTTTTTAGATTGCCCACCACCGCTCACAACTGGACGTGGCAGGACATCAGAGCGTAGATCTGACCTGTTGGTTGTGGGATCATTTATCTCTGCCTATCACTTGCTGCTTCAGCTGTTGGGTGTGCAACTAGTCCTATTTGGTGGCTTCACCAGGTTGATACCACATCTTCAGGTAAACCTGCTGCTGCTCCTGGCATGCCCTCCTGACTCTCAATGGAACCAGGGTTGATCCCTTGGCTTGATGGTAATATTTGAGTGGAGGATAAGCCTGGCTAAGAGGTTACAGATTGTGTTGGAGTGCAATTATGCTGCTATTGATGGTCCACTGTGTCTCGTGGATGCCTAGTCTTTAGTTGCTAGATCTGTTCAAAATCCGTCCCATTTAGCAAATAGGCTCTCCTAACCAATTTTTGAATATTTTTACCTAATACTGTCAAAATTGACCTCATTCTGATTTAGAACTTTAAATTTTAGATCCTGTCTATGCTTTTCCATCACTATTTTAAAATTAATCGAAATATGATGACTGGCCCCAAAGCGCTCCCCCTGCTGACATCTCAGTCACCTGCCTGTCTTTTTTCCCAAGAGTAGGCCAAGCTTTACTTCTCCGGTCCGTGCATCCACATACTGAATAAGAAAGTTTTCTTGCACACGGTTAACAAATTCCTCTCTATCTAAGCCCTTAACACTTTGGCAATCCCAGTCTCTATTTGGAAAGTTAAAATCCCCTACCATTACAACTGTATTATTCTTATTGATATTGGAGATCTCAAAGAACAATACAGCACAGAAACAGGCCATTCGGTCCTCCAAGTCTGTGCCGCCACATTTTACCTTTCCATATTAAAGCTGTCTTCACTTACAGGAACTGTATCCCTCTATTCCCTTCCTATTCATGTATTTGTCCAGGTGCTTTGTGAATGCCGCTATTGTATCTGCTTCCACCAGCTCCTCTGGCAGCGTGTTCCAGGCAGTCTTCATCCTTAGTGTGAAAATCCTACCTCACACATCTCTTTTAAACATTCCTCCCCCTCCCCTCACACCTTGAACCTGTATCCCCTAGCTATTGACCTCTCCACCATAGGAAAATGCCTCCTACTTTCCACTCGATCCATGTCATTCACAACCTTCTAAACTTCTATCAGGTCACCCCCAACCTTCCGCATTCCAGTGAAAACAACCCCGGTCTATCCAAACTTTATTCACAGCTAAAATTCCCCAAATTAGACAACTTCCTGGTAAACCTTTTCTCTACCCTCTCCAAAGCATCCACGTCCTTCTGGTAGTGTCGTGATCGGAAGTGTACACAATATTACAAGTGTGGCCGAACTAAAGTTCTATAAGGCTGCAGCATAATGTCTATCCTTATACTCAATGCTCCTTCCAAAGTAGGTAAGCATGCCCTGGGCCTTTTTTACTACTTTATCTACCTGCACTGCCACCTTCAGTGATCTGTGGACAAGCATACCCAGATCCCTCTACATATCAATACTCCTGAGTGTTCTGCCATTCACTGTATAATTTCCACCTGTACTTGACCTTCCCAGAGTTTTCACCTCACATTTGTTCAGATTACACTCCCTTTGCCATTTTTCTGCCCATGCCTCCAATTGATCTAGATCCCACTTTATCCTCTGACAATCCTTCTCAGTATCCCCAACTTCACTCAACTTTGTATCATTTGCAAACTTATTAATTAGACTGGCCACATTCTTTACTTCAAATCATTTATGTAGTTCACGAACAGCAGAGGTCCCAGCACTGATCCCTGTGGATGACTAGTAGTCACAATCCTCCCTTCTGAAAAGCATCCTTCCACCATTACCCTCTGTCTTCTATGACTAAACAAGTTCCATATCCAAGTTCTGAGGAAGGGTCATCCGACCCCAAACATCAACTCTGTTTTCTCCTTCACAGATGCTGCCAGACCTACCAAGCTTTTCCAATAACTTTGATTTTGTTTCTGTATCCATCTTGCCAGCTCACCCCTGATGCCATGCGATTTCACCATTTGTACAAATCTACAAAACCTTGTCAAAGGTTTTACTGAAGTCCATGGAGACAACATCAATTGCTTTCCCCCCATCAATCATCTTCATCACTTCCTCAAAAAACTCAGTCACGTTAGTGAGACATGACCTCCCCCACACAAAACCATGTTGTTTATTGCTAATCCATCCATGTGCTTCTAAATGCATTTAAAACTTGTCCCTGAGAATCGGTTCCAATAATTTCCCTACCACTGACGTGAGGCTGACAGGTCTGTAATTTCCTGGATTATCCCTGTTAACCTTCTTAAACAATGGGACAACATTAGCTTTTCTCCAGTCCTCTGGGTCCTCGTCTATGGCTAAAGAGGGCACAAATATGTCTGTCAATTCTCCAGAAATTTGTTCTCTTGCATCCCTCAATATTCTGGGATAGATCCCAACAGGACCAGGGAAGTTATCTGTCTTAATACTTACCAAGATGCACACTACCTCTTCATTTTTAATAACAACTTGGCTTAGATATTCAACATTTCCTTCCCTGAGATCATCCTGCACCAATTCCTTCTCTTTGGTGAATAGCGATGCAAAGTATTCATTTAAAGCCTCACCCACATCTTCTGTATCCACACATACATTCCGTTCTTACAAATTTGCTCTTCAATTTCCCTCTGACTACTGGGGAGCCGATAGTATAATTCCAATAAGGTGATCATCGCTTTCTTTCTCCTCAGTTCCACCCAAAGCATTTCACTGGGCATACTTCCAAGGATATCTTCCCTATGTGTAGCGGTAATGTTATCCTTAACCAAAAACACCACTCCCCCTCATCTCTAGCCCCCTTTCTATCCTTTATTTAGCATCTATACCCTGGAATAAGAATCTGCCAGTCCTGTCCATCCATGAGCCATGTCTCGGTAATAACTATGATATCCCAGTCCCATATTTCCAACCGTGCCCTGAGTTCATCTGCCTTCCCTGTTAGAACTCTTGCATTGAAATGCATGCAATCTAATTTATCAGTCCTACCCCATTCTCTATCTTGTACGTGTCTTCTCTGAGTACCTGCCTTGCTCCTCTTCACAATTGTATCAGCTTCAGACTTACCTTAATTCTCACTGTCTCTTCAGGACTGCACCCCTCCCCACAATTCCGTTAAAGCCTCCCAAGTAACGCTAGCAACTTGGAAAAGAAACTGACATTAGAGAGGCCAACTTAATGATGGCTAACATTCTTCATTTTGCAAGACACTTATGCGTGTACAAAGCAACATGCTACTGTGTGCTTCAGGAGTCGTTTCACAGAGGTAAGGTCATTTTTGAAAAGGCAATAGAGAATCCACTTTTTAAGGAGGGGAATTGGTAATTACCTGTTGTTACCCTAAATCAACAGTCCTATTAGACATTAAATCAATGTCCCATGTGCCATCTCAGTCGCAATGACCAAGATTGGAGGAGCATATTGTCTTTCTTTAGTTCCATTATTCGACAGGTCGCATTATACGTTTAATATTTAATTTATCAATATGATCAAGTATAAACTTTATCCATATTAGTTTCAAAATATACCACAACTGTCAACCAGATTTCTTTACTAATCAAAGAAAAGTAAAAACAAGACTTAAAGATACAAAGCAGGTCGCCATTCCATTTGAAATGTGCATATATAAATATTAACCATTCAAATTACCCTAACACACATACATACTAATTAAAAAATATAGTGAAACCTTTCCTGCAGAGATCAACGTTTTAACAAAAAAAGGTTGTTTCTTGAAGAAAAAAATGATAGGATATTAAATGTTCTGAATGATTTTGAATTTGACATCCTAATAGAGATAAACATGTGTCACCAGCGACAGGCAGTTGTCAATATGGCTTTTTCAAAGCAGTTCTTTCAGGATGTGTTGAGAGGAAACCTTCCACTAGCTTTTCAGAGGGATTGCTGCATCAATTTTCTGGCTTTCACACTGGACTCTCAAAAGATTTATTGTACAAAGGAGGGGATGTTGCTTCACTCTTAGCAGGCTACACACCAACTGTCATCGTCAATTAACATACAAGAAGCCCAAATCCCCCTGACAGTCATAATCCTAGACATGTGACTTTTGTGGAACAAATCCAAACAGTTCCACAGCCCAAGAAGCTCCATCTGCTTACTTAGCTTAATGATCTCTTCCAGTAAATGTTTTTTGTAAGTCCAGAGTTTCCTACCAGCAATATTTTTGCGAGAGAAAAAAAAGTCTTAGTATCTCCATTGTTTTTCAAAGAATAAATCAGCCATGGAAGCATAAGACCATAAGACCATAAGACACAGGAGTGGAAGTAAGGCCATTTGGCCCATCGAGTCCACTCCGCCATTTAAATCATGGCTGATAGACATTTCAACTCCATTTACCTGCACTCTCCCCGGAGCCCTTGATTCCTTGTGAGATCAAGAATTTATTGATCTCTGCCTTGAAGACATTTAACGTCCCGGCCTCCACTGCGCTCCTTGGCAATGAATTCCACAGGCCCACCACTCTCTGGCTGAAGAAATGTCTTCTCATTTCCGTTTTAAATTTACCCCCTCTAATTCTAAGGCTGTTCCCACAGGTCCTAGTCTCCTCGCCTAACGGAAACAACTTCCCAGCGTCCACCCTTTCTGAGCCATACATTATCTTGTAAGTTTCTATTAAATCTCCCCTCAACCTTCTAAACTCTAATGAGTACAAGCAGTTTCAAAACACAGTGAAAGTCCCCAAAGCTCTCATTTGAGGGTGAATAGGGGATTATTCCTTCGCTTCTATCTGGTTTGGTTATCCATCTAAAAAGAGATTAACTGATTATTTGCCTTGGGGCTGGATGTGGGACACTGCTGTGCAGAAATTCTCTGTCATATTTCTCCTGTTATGCTGCCTACCCTTCAAATATCCTTTGGCATAGTGTTTTGGGTTGTCGTGAGGTCGTGAAAAGTACTATATAAATCCAAAGGATTCCTGAATGACATGGGTATGGCTGGAAGCTGGGGAAATCATGTGACAAGACAATCAAGGAGCTTCTCACTGACAAAAGTGAGAATTCGCACTCCTGTGAACCAAGTGTTTAATGTTAAGATAAGGTTCCTGTTAGTGAGCTGGAGAAGTCTATTTGCATGCCATCATATCAGTCGCTATTCTCACCTCATTTATGTGCAATTTCTCATCCTGCTGTCTGCTGGATAGAAAGTAAACAGTGAAAATTCCGGAGAAAAAACTTGCTTCTCCAGACCTCCCTCTCGGACACCGGGCATCACTATCTCCAGGAACACTATGTGGGCAGCAGTTGCATGCACACTTACCATACACAGATCCTGGCATCTGACAGAAATCAGGTTGACCCTATCATCATGGTAGATCTCCGATCAACACAGAATACAGTTCTGAACTTCAATGCTGCACTTTGGTACACACTGAAACTTTTCAATACAATGCTGCTGCCTGGATACTTTGCAACTAGAGAAAGGTACCTATCTCAAGAATGCATCTCAAGGCTCCTCGCTCACTCTCTTAGCACTCAGTAAGTTCACACATGTTTTGAAGCTCACAGTATGCCTGCCTTGCCCTGCCATGCAACACTTTGACTTTTTGCACTTTACACCCTCAGTTGAAGCTGAAAGACTCATTTGCACTTTAATATTGACTTGCCTTTCAGCACAGACACAAAGCCAGGCAGCTCATTATTGTTGAGACAACAAGGTGTGGAGCTGGATGAACACAGCAGTCCAAGCAGCATCAGAGGAGCAGGAAAGCTGACGTTTCGTGCCTAGACCCTTCTTCAGAAATGGGGGAGGGGAAGGGGGTTCTGAAATAAATAGGGAGAAAGCGGGAGGCGGATAGAAGATTGATAAAGGAGAAGATAGGTGGAGAGGAGACAGACAGGTCAAGGAGGAGGGGTCAGATCCTGTAAAGTTAGGAAGGGGATTGGTCAGTCCAGGGAGGATGGACAGGTCAAGGAGGTGGGATGAGGCTTGTAGGTGGGAGATGGGGGTGGGGCTTGAGGTGGGAGGAGGGAATAGAGGGAGGACAGGTTAGGGAGGTGGGGACCAGCTGTGCTGGTTTTAGGATGCGGTCGGGGGAGGGGAGACTTTGAAGCTTGTGAAGCCGACATTGATACCATTGGGCTGCAGGGCTCCCAAGCGAAATATGAGATGCTGCTCCTGCAAGCTTTGGGTGGCATCATTGTGGCACTGTAGGAGACCCAGGATGGATATGTCGTCCAAGGAGTAGGAGGGGGAGTTGAAATGGCTTGCGACTGGGAGGTGCAGTCATTTGGTGCAAACCAAGCGTAGGTGTTCACAAAGCAGTCCCCAAGCCTCTGCTTGGCTTCCCCCATGTAGAGGAGGCCACGACGGGAACAGTGGATATAGTATACCACTTTAGCAGATGTGCAGGTGATCATCTGTTTGATGTGAAAGGTCTTCTTAGGGCCTGGGATGGGGGTGAGGTGGGAAAGAGTAGGGGCAGGTGTAGCACTTCCTGCAGTTGCAGGGAAAGGTGCCGTGGGTGGTGGGCTGGTGGGGGGTGTGAAGCGGACAAGGGAGTCACAGAGAGAGTGGTCCCTCCGGAAAGCAGCTAAGGGTGGGGAGGGAAAAATGTCTTTGGTGGTGGGGTCGGATTGCAGATGGCGGAAGTGTCAGAGGATGATGCATTGGATCCAAAGGTTGGTGGGGTAGTACGTGAGAATGAGGGGGATTCTGTGTTGGTTATTTTTGTGGGAGGGAGAGTGAGGGATGAGTTGTGGGAAATGCAAGAGACATGATCGAGGGTGTTTTCGACCACTGTCGGGGGCAAGTAGCAGTCCTTGAAAAATGAGGGCAAGCTTGTTATTGTTGCCAGCAGCGATCAGTCAAAGCAGTGGAAAAGTTTCTAATTCAGTCCCACACCAGCCATACATGCAGCAAATACACTACCCATGCATCAATGGAGTGGCTATGTCTCAAAATATGAGGGGAGTAATCCTCAGTCAAGTCATGGGACCTGTCTTCAGTCTGGAGATCTTGGCTCAGTATGTCAAGGGCAGCCTTCAATATGAGTCCACAGGCTTTGGCAAATGTGCAACTTTGGATCAGAGTGGCAGGATTCAGTGTCCCGTCTTCTTCTGCTGATCCTGGGGAAGAAGACAGCCTTCATGTGTGTCACCCTATCCACTAGAATTTCCAGATCCCCATCAGGAAAGCACAACGCCAATGTCTCCTTATCTACCGTGTCCACAGCATGTTAGTCAATCTATATACAGCTGGTCTAGGCTGGCAGCACTCGACTGGGTGCACAATGACCCCCTGAAGACAGTGCTTATGCCAGGATTCCAGGATTTCCCAACAATAGTGGGCATTTTTGCTTATGGCATGTCGGAGAATATGATGGCAGGGGCATGGTGCACAGTTTATTAGATGGGCTTGTGATAATAATGCGTGAAAATTTTGTTGGCTTCACAGAGCGAAAACTCTCCTTGAAACTTGCCAAAATGACATTCAGACTATTTCCTGTGAAATTCAAGTCAAGGTTTTTAAAACTAGTGGTCTGGAATACTGAACATCCAAAACAAAAAAGAGTAAGGAAAAGGCAAAAATCAATTCCGTTAGTCATCACCTCCTTCCTCTATCTCTTAGCTTTTAAAACCCAGTTTTTGTTTTATCAAAAATGACGAAATCCTCCTTTACTTCATCTTCTCTCCCCTAAACCTCAGTTTCAGCCTCAGCTCTCAGCAAAGAAATTTCAATGAAATAAAATATGTATTACAAAGAAATTTACAGCTTAACCAAATAGCTAAACTACATCAGAAGTATTCTGAAGAAAGTCATTGAAAGCAAAACGTTAACTTTGCTTTCTATCCCCAGAAGCTGCCAGACATGTTAAGTTTTCCCAGCAGTTCCTGGTCACGTATCAAAAGCTGACCATGTTTTCCAGATCATAAAATCCCTACAGTACAGAAGCAGATCAGTCGGTCTATTAAGTCTACACCAACCCTCTAAAGCACATCCCACCCAAACCCACCATATCCCTGTAACCCTGCATTTCCGAGGCTAAACCACTTAGCCTGCACATTCCTGGACACTATGGGCAATTTAGCACAGCCAATTGGCCTAGCCTGCACATCTTTGAACAGTGGGAGGAAAGCAGAGGACCCAGAAGAAACCCAGGCAGACGTGGGGAGAATGCACAAAGCCTACAGTCATCTGAGGCTGGAATAAAACCCAGGTCCCTGGGGTTGTGAGGTGGCAGGGCTAACCACTGAGCCACCGTGCTGCTTCATGCGATGGTAACTTATCCACAACTGGTATAAAGCGTGAAATTATGGAGAGATTATCTGTAATTTCCCTGTATGTGCTTTTTTGGACTGAATAATAAATTTGGAGCACACATTCAGAAAACAGTCAACCACTCAAGACATGAATTCTTGGTTACTGAGTTCATTAGTGTTTTCAATGAGCAGAAAAACAAATAGAATTAGTCCATAACCAATCTTCTGCATTATCCTCATCCTACCTCTTAGTCCATCATGCTGTCAGAGCTAATGCACTTGAACTGTGTGGAGGGAAGATAGTGGCTAAAAGACTTTGCATGAGTTTATGAGGTTAGATTACCTGAAATATTTAAACCCAATTGGCCAACATAGAGGAAACTTGTTCAATGCATTTGAAGTATATCAGGCACGACAAATAAAGAACAGGAAGTCAGAAATATTCCTTCACAATTGCGCAAGCTTTTTAAATTTCATCGATGTAGCTGCTCACAACTACCGGCATGCTGCAACATGCAAGTTGCAGTGCACTGCGCAATTGCAGCCCAATATACACATCAAAAATACAGGGTATGTTGAATAATTAAAGTTTTGCAGTGCACTCTCATGATCCCACCAGAGATAAAAATGAATCCCTTTGTAAATTCAGCCAAAAAGAAATTGTAACTCAAATCTTTGATTTAGTCAAAATCAAGCTCATCAACATTTGTTACAGTTCTGATGATGGCTTTAATCTGAACTGCAATTATATCATTTTCCTAATTATACAGGTTCATTGACCTATTATGTACTATTACTTGTTCTCCTTCACGAGAAAAGACATTGAACCGTATATGTAGTGAATATCTTTATACATAACATTTGCTCCATTCTGTCTCTGAGTTTCAATCATCTGATGAGTTTGAAATAGGGATTTCCCTGCTTCTGTACCTTTCACTCTTAAAAAATTACTGGCGGGGGTGAATGAGGTATAATGGGGAGAGCAGTGGGAAAAGAAAAAGTGTTTAAATTACTTTGTATTTAAGGTTGAGGCAGATAGTTGATTCTTGAACTATGAAAGAACCAAGCATTACAGGGGAAAATGCAGGAAAGTTGATATGAGGAATTTTGGATCAGTCATGATCCTATTGAATGTCAGAGCAGGCTCAAGGCCAAACGGTTTACTCCTGTTCCAATTTCCCATGATCTATGGTTAATATCTTATGATGAGTCCATATCCATAATGAATTGAGATAGATTTGGCTAAGACACAATTCTGAACTTGCACCCTTGAATGTCCAAGCTGCCCTAACTCTGTTCCAGATGTCCAACAGAGGTTTAGAAGCCAGCATTATATCTCATCCATGACTGACAAAGGTGTATGTTATGGTGGGTCTTCTTAAATTTTAGAGAGAGAATTCAGAAAAACAAGTTTAAAAATCTTTTAAGTTTCAATTCTAGAAATCTCCTCCAAAGTAAATGCACAGTAAGCAAACAAAGCACCACTGGTTTAAACTGATTTAAAGCATACTTATTCTCACAAATACTAATGAACTCTGAAAATGTCAACCTTAGCTCAATGGTAGCATTCTCACTTCGGGTTTGGTAAGTAGCGATCCCACTTTTATACCCTGATCCAAAGCACTTTACTGAAATTCTCCACTGCTTGGGCTTTCTTCATGTCAGGGTCTGCTTTCGATTAATGGACAGAGATTGAAGGCTCACTGTCTTTTTAATGCGGTATCATTCAACTCCTTAGACGGAAAGAGGAAAACTGGTGAAAATCAGTCTTTTCAAAAGATTTTTTTAAAAAATCATCTCAAATTTTCATGCTATGTGGGTATCACTGAGGTCAACATTTATTGTCCATCCCATTTGGCCCTGAGAAGCTGGTAGATAGAGATATAAGAGGGATGATATTTATGTATACCTGAAGATATCTTTTAGAGGAAAAGTGTGGAGGAATTCAAGCAATAGGATAGTAGAATGCTAGCAAATTGGTGTTACAATTCAGTCCTGATATATTTTGAGAACTTGAATAGTGAAAACAAGTATGACATTAATGATCGTACCTTAAAGTGATTTTTTTTTGGAATTTTTGGTTTATATAATTTCATTGACCATTAAAACAAGTGTTGAATGTGTAGAAGATGTTGTACATTGAAATACTGTTTGCCTTCATAAGGACGGAGACCAGCATTATAGGAACAATGTAGCAAAAATTTGTTGGAATAATATTCAGAACATTGGACAGGTTGACAGACCCTGATAGTGTTCATCAGCCCATCATTGTTCATGTGTTTCCATGAAAGTTTATGGCAATGAAACAAGGCTCAAATCTTAAGCTTGAGTTATCATGCAGACAATGCTTCCTGTTTTAGCAAAAATGGCAGCAGAGGTTTGAACCTGGGAATGCCTGCCCTGCCATTTTCACAAGGATCTTGAAAGGGGCAAGTTTCTAATTTGCACATCCGTGAAGGCATTTGTACATGTTATAATGTAGCTGCCTCCATCAGATCTGATTTTTACAAGTTAGAGGTCGAAAAAAATCTTGTGTACTTAAGACCGATAGAAGAAGGAGAGAGGCTGCCTGAAACCTTTGAAGAGGTGGGGTACCCTTTTGGAGGGATACCCTTATATTACCATCCTGGGTCATCTTTCAGAGAGGTCAGTTGCCTAAGGGGAAGCAATGGTCTAGTGGTATTATCACTAGACTTTTAATCCAGAGACTCAGATAATGTTCTGGTGACCTGTGTTTAAATCTTGCATGTCAGATGGTAGAATTTGAATTCACTAAATATCTGGAGTTAAGAATCTAATGACAACTATGAATCCATTGTCAATTGTCAGAAAAACCCATCTAGTTCACTAATGCCCTTTAAGGAAGGAAACTGCCATCCTTACCTGATCTGGCCTACATGTGAATCCCGACCAACAACAATGTAGTTTTCTCTGAACTGCCCCCTGGGCAATTAGGGATGTGTAATAAATGCTGCCTAGCCAGTGACACCTTCATCCTGTTAATGAATTAACAAAAAAGGTAAGGAAACATTTAGGAGAGGTAAAGAACCATTTGGTATTCTTAAAATAGACCTGGATGGGCATGCAAAGACCAATTTATTTAAACAGTAATGTCTTATTGAGACAGATGTCAATTATGAAGTCATTTAAATCACCTGTTTTCTTAAAGAAAATTTTAAAAATACTTTAAAATGAATCTGTGCTTCCTATTTCACATAGTTTGTTGACATAGGTTTGAGAGTAATAGTTGCAGGTTTAATTCCGCATGATTAATCTCGCAAACTTTCATTATAATGCCTCCACACCCACTTATTTCAAAACTGCTTGAAGCAATCTTTGAACCAATAGAATCCCTACATGCAGAAAGAGGCAATTTGGCCCATCAAGTCTGCGCCAGCCCTCCAAAGATCATCCCACCCTATCCCCATAACCCTGTGTTGACCATGGCTAATCCACCAAATTTACACTCCTCTGCACACTACGGGGCAATTTAGCATGCGTAATCCACTTAAACCAGCAACATTTTTGGACAGCGAGACGAAACCGGAGCACACAGCAGAAACCTATGTAAACACTGGGAGAATGTGCAAACTCCACACAGATAGTTACCCAAGGCTGGAATTAAAACTGGACCTCTGGAAATATGAGGCAGGGGATACCACCTAGTTCACGGTTTAATAGCCAGCTTCAGGTGGTTAGAAACTCTTTGATTCAGGGCTATGATTTACAAATCTTTGTTTTTTTCAGGAATTAAATAAAGCTAAATGCAGGGTTCTTAGCAAAGAGATTTTTTTGAGATAGTGAATTTCTCAATAAATAGTTATTTACTTAATCTCAGTATGCATCTTGAGGTCTACTTGTTATGGATGCTAGGTGAATTAGTATGCTAAGAGTAAGGGAAAAGGGTGGTTGTTGGTGGGCACTGAGAGACATAAAGGGCCATGAGATGGATACAACTGCATATGTTGAAATGGAGGGTAAAAGGGGTCATGAGAGGTTGGTGGAGGGACATAGGTTGGCACAGAGATTAAAGGGTCTGTGAAGTTTGGGGGGTGAGGGCAAGGATTGTATGAATATGGCATAGTAAGTGTGTGAGATGTGAGGGTTGAGGATATATGCTGTGTTTTTGTTTATTCCCTTTTGCATAGACAAAGTAGCAGAGTACTCAGGCCAGCCTTCTGAACAGTCCATCTCCAAACCCGACAATCTCCAAACTCTTTCAGAGATAGTAGGAACCGCAGATGCTAAGGAATCTGAGATAACAAGGTGTGGAGCTGGATGAACACAGCAGGCCAAGCAATCTAGGCCCGAAACATCAGCCTTCCTGCTCCTCTGGTGCTGCTTAGGCTGCTGTGTTCCTCCAGGTGCACACCTCGTTATCCCCAAACTCTTACTAGTGTCACCTGCCATGACTTCACTTTTCACCCAAACCTCTGGTTCAGAGCACTTTCTCCTTGGTTGGGTGTGAGGAGCCAGAAACTGACAAGACTCTACACTCCTGATGTGGGAATAAAAATTCTGGCCTTAAAAACTTTCAGAATTAACAGGAATTAGTAGAAAAGGTTTTCATCATCAGAAAACAGGAACAGAACATGTCCATTAGACAGAAAATTTACAGCAAAAGAAATGCCTCAAAATTGACATAGCCAGGTGCATTGTGATTAATATCCCACTGTTTGCTTTTCCTAAAGTTTGATGAAACAACTCTCACTGTTATGTAAAATTTCCCTTTGCAATCCATCTGTGAGATTAGCAAGCGTTTGCAGCTAATGTTTAAATTAGGCAATTGGATAAGCACCGAATTCAGTCAATTCACTTGGGTGGCTTGAATAATGTGAAAGATTGTTCAAGTTGTTTACTTCTGTGCTCTGAAAGGCAATGGAGGAAATGTTCATGTTTACTACCTGGAAAATATATCCAGCTGAGCAGGTAGCACAGCAGTGGTAGATGTATCAATTTCCAACCCATACTCTGACCTCTGAGACAGGTGACTATAAGGGGCTTTCTGAGTGAGAGGAATGTGCACATGCTCAGGCCCCACCCCAGGGACAAGAGGACAAACTGACCACCCAGTGGAGGGGGTTGCCTGTCTGGACGAGAAGGCATATGAGGCCGATCAGGGCAGCACCAGTATCTTCTGGACAGTGAGAAAAGGGATGGCTAGGAGGGTGGCAGTTAGGAAGGCAAATTCTATGTTACAATTCATTTCAAGAGGGTTAGAGAGGAGTGATGTACTGCTGAGGATGAATAAGCTATGGTCAGACTGCAGCTGGAATTTTGTGAGCAGTTTTGGGCTCCATAGAATCCCTACAGTGCAGATAGAGGCCATGCAGCCAAAGACATCTGCACCTACCCTCCAAACAGCACATCACCCAGACCCACCTGTCGCTGTAGTCCCACACTGAAATGTACGCAGACCAGGGGTGAATGTGCAAATTCCACACAGTCACCCAAGGCTAGAATCGGGTCACTGGCACTGTAAGGCAGCAAAGCTAACCACTGAGCCACCATGCTGCCCATATCTAAGGAAAGATGTGGTGGTCTTTGAGGAGTCCAGAGGATGTTTACAAGAATGATCTTGGGGATGAAGGGCTTGCAATGTCAGGAGCAGTTGAGAACGCTGGCTCTGTATACAATGAAGTTTAGAAATTTGAGGGGGGTCATACTGAAATATACAGAATACTGAAAGGTCTGGATGCAGTGGATACAGAGAAGATTTTCTGCTATTAGGAGAGACTTAGAACTGAGGGCACAGCCTCAGAGTGAAGGGACAATCCTTTAGAACTGACGTGAGGTAGAATTTCCTCAGCCAGAAAGTAGTAAATCTGTGGAACACATTGCCACAGAGGGCCGTAGAGGCCAAGTCATTGAGTATATCTAAGATAGAAATATTTATGTTCTTGATTAGTAAGGGGATCAAAGGTTACGGGTACAAGGGAGGAGAATGGGGTTGAGAAATGTATCAGTAATGATTGAATGTTGGAGCAGATTCGATGGCCAAAAGACCTAACTCTGCTCCTATATTTTATGGTCTACTGAGATAGAGACCTCTCCTCTGTGGATACAGGATATTCCCACCTCCTCTGGACCTCGTTTACTAGCTCATCGAGCACCATCCAATAGCTGTGGGCTCTTTGGCTCAGTCCCTGTAACACATTGCTGTTACCAGCCAGTACTTTTCACGAATTCAGTTGAAGGGGTTGCTCAGAGCCCAGAAATGCTGCTCCATGAAAATTACATCCAAAAAGCTAAAAGGCTAAACCTGCAGTATTCGGGTTCAGCAGTTCATACAAGTGCAAGTAATGATCATCAGCAATTAGAAACAAAATTTTGTGTCAAATTCAGGCCTATTAAACGTACAAGATGTAACAACGCGGCAAACAGTAGCACTTGCTTTTACCTAATGGCCAAAACAAGCCTTCACCTGGATATTATTACAATGTTGTCTGCCGGATATTGTTGTACATAGATTTATTGCTGTTTTACCTCACATTATGCATTACAGTAGTGACTTCAACAAGGCATTTTATTAGCCGTAAGACACATTGGGCCATCCTGAAGTATTGCATAAGTGCAAGCCCTCTCTTTGCCTTGATAAAACTGCGAATGCTGGTACCACACTCAAAACTGAGTCTAATGTGGCATGCTGGCCTGCAGTTGTGTAAGAGAATGATGAGAGGTTGCCTTTGATGGTAACCCTGCCCTGTACAAGACCAAGTGAGAAATCCCAAAGATGATGTGGACAAACCATGGGGAGTGGTGGAGAGTAGCCGCAAAACTATAGAAAATAGAAGTTATTAGTTTGAAGTAAAAAGTCATTGTTTTAGGTTGGAATGTCTAGATGTGAGTTTGAAAATTAGCTGAGCTGGAAGGTTAGTTTTGAGACGTTTCATCACCTATTTTTTATTTGAAAAAATATACTTTATTCATAGAATGTACAAAAAAATAAAACATTTATACACCTACCCAGTCATGCAAGCCACTCCGGGTTACCCGGGGGTACGTACACCAACTAAAGGAAAAAAACAAAACAGAGAAAAAAAAACAAAGCAAAGAAACCGCCCCGGCAGTCGTCACCCCGCACAGTCCCAGTTGGCCCCCTGACCAGTTGGGGAAGGCGCCAGCTGGTTACCAGATAGGATTCTTTTCCCTTTTCTGGACGAGGGGGCTCATATGGTGGTCTTTCCCCACCGCGCCTTGGCGGCGGCTGCCCCAAGCTTTAGCGCGTCACTCAGCACGTAGCCCTGGACCTTGGAGTGCGCCAGTCTGCAACACTCGGTCGGGGTCAGTTCTTTCAGCTGGCAGACCAGCAAGTTGCGGGCAGACCAAAGAGCATCTTTCACCGCATTGATGGTCCTCCAGGCGCAGTTGATGTTGGTCTCGGTGTGCGTCCCCGGAAACAGCCCGTAGAGCACGGAGTCCCGCGTCACAGAGCTGCTCGGGACGAACCTCGACAAATACCACTGCATCCCCCTCCAGACCTCCTGCGCATAGGCACACTCCAGAAGGAGGTGATCAACAGTCTCGTCCCCCCCACAGCCACCTCGAGGGCAGCGTGCAGTGGTGCAGAGATTCCGGGCATGCATAAAGGATCTCACTGGCAGAGCCCCTCTCACCGCCAGCCAAGCAATGTCCTTGTGCTTGTTTGAAAGTTCTGACGATGAGGCATTCTGCCAAATGACTTTGGCAGTCTGCGTGGGGAACCACACAACGGGATCCACCCTCTCCTTTTCCCGAAGGGTCCTGAGGATACTACATGCTGACCACTGCCTGACGGCCTTGTGGTCAAAGGTGTTTCCTTTCAAAAATTTCTCCACGAAGGACAGGTGGTACGGAACGGTCCAACTACTCGGAGCGTTCCGCGGCAACGAGGCCAGGCCCATCCTTCGCAACACCGGGGACAGGTAGAACCTCAGTAAGCAGTGACACTTGGTGTTTGCGTACTGAGGATCTACGCACAGCTTGATGCAGCCACACACAAAGGTAGCCGTCAGGGCGAGGGTGGCGTTCGGTACGCCCTTTCCCCCATTTTCCAGGTCTTTGTACATGGTGTCTCTGCGGACCCGGTCCATCCTCGACCCCCAAATGAAGTGGAAGATGGCCCGGGTGACCGCAGCGGCGCAGGTCCAGGTAATAGGCCAGGTCTGCACCACATACAACAGTACCGAAAGCCCCTCGCACCTGACAACCAGGTTCTTACCCGCGATGGAGAGGGACCAGAGCGTCCACCTGCCCAGCTTCTGCTTAAATTTGGTGATACGCTCCTCCCAAGTCTTAGTGCACGCCCCAGCTCCACCAAACCAAACACCCAGCACCTTCAGGTAGTCTGTCCTGACGGTGAAGGGGATGAAAGAGCGGTCGTCCCAGTTCCCGAAGAACATGACCTCGATCTTACCCCTATTGACTTTGGCACCCGAGGCCAGTTCAAACTGGCCGCAGATGTCCAACAGCCTACTCACCGACCAACGATCGGTGCAGAAGACGGCGACATCATCCATGTACAGGGAGGTCTTGACCTGAAGGCCTCCGCTGCCTGGGATAGTCACGCCCTTCAGGCTCACGTCCTTCCTGATGGAGGCGGCGAAGGGCTCCACACAGCACACGAACAAGGCAGGAGAGAGTGGGCAGCCCTGCCTGACTCCAGATCTAACAGGAAAACTGTCTGATTCCCACCCGTTGATCGAGACTGCGCTAACGATGTTGGCGTAGAGCTGCCGGATCCAATTGCGGATGCCCTCCCCGAACCCCAATTTGGAGAGGACGTCCCTCATGTAAGCATGAGAGACCCTGTCGAAGGCCTTCTCCTGGTCCAGGCTGACGAGGCAGGTGTCCACCCGCCTGTCCTGTACGTAGGCGATCGTATCCCTGATGAGCGCGAGGCTCTCAGCGATCTTCCTGCCCGGCACAGCACAGGTTTGGTCAGGGTGAATCACTGACTCCAGGACAGACCTGACCCGGTTGGCAATGACCTTGGCCAGGATTTTGTAGTCCACGTTCAAAAGTGAAATGGGACGCCAATTCTTAATTTCTTCCCTCTCCCCCTTCCTCTTGTAAATGAGGGTGATGATGCCCTTCCTCATGGACTTGCACATTTCCCCTGCCCGAAGCGCACTATCGTACACCTCCAGCAGGTCCTTGCCGACCAGCGGAATACAGCTCGACCGGTAAGCCGTCGCTTCCGGGAGTCCTATTCCTCTGCAAGGACTTGAGGGCTCTGGCCAGCTCGTCCAGGGATATCGGCCGGTCCAGCCACTCCCTCGTGCCGTCGTCTAAGACCTCCGTGATAGACGACAGGAACGACTCGGAGGCCGTGCTGTCCGTGGGCTTCGTGTCGTACAGTCCGGCATAGAAGGATCTGCTGATCCTCAAAACGTCGGGCCGAGACGACGTCACCGAGCCGTCGTCCTCCTTCAGCCGGCTAAGCACAGAGCTCTCTTTGTGCACCTTCTGAAAGAAGAAACGCGGGCACGTCTCGTCCTGCTCCACGGAGCGGACCCTGGACCGGAAGATTATCCTGGAGGCCTCCGCGGCGAAGAGCGAGGCTTGCTGGCCCCTCACCTCACGGAGGTCCTCCGTGACATCGACCCCCATCAACTGCAGAAGGAGCAGGTTCTGCACCCTTTTCTGGAGTCGCGACAGCTTTCCCCGCCTCTCTCTTGCCTTCCGAGCGCCCTTGAGGACAAAGAACCTCTTGATGTTCTCCTTCACCGTCTCCCACCAGTCGCCCGGAGACTCAAAGAGGGGTTTCACGGTTCTCCAACCGGCGTACTCCCTCTTAAGCTCCTCGACGTTCTCTGGGGTCAACAGAGTCGTGTTGAGCTTCCACGTCCCCTTACCGGCCGGCTGGTCGTCCTGTAAGTGACAGTTGGCCAACAGGAGGCAGTGGTCAGAGAAGAACACCGGCTCGACACCGGTGGACCTGACCGAGAACGTCCCTGACACAAACAGGAAGTCTATCCTTGAGCGGATAGACCCGTCTGGCCGCGACCAGGTGTACCTCTGCTGCGCTCCGCCTGCAGGGGTGCTGAAGACGTCGAGCAGCTTGGCGTCCTTCACCGTGCCCATCGGAATCTGGACGTGACGTCCAATTGAATCCCCCCACCCGCTGTCCCCACGCCGGATCTTCCATCCGCATCAATGATGCAGTTGAAGTCTCCGCCTAGGATGACCGGCCTGGACGTAGCCAGCAGGGGTGGAAGCCGCTGCAGGACGGCCAACCGCTCACTCCGTACCGCTGGGGCGTACACGTTGATCAGCCTCAGGGGAGCATTCCTGTAGGTGATGTCAGCCACTAGGAGGCGCCCCCCCACCATCTCCTGAACTTGAGAGATGGTGAAGTTGCGCCCCCGCAGCAGAATAGCCAGGCCCGAGGAGCGACAGTCCTTACCCCCCGACCAGATCGAAGGCCGACAGGTCCAGGCGCCGGACCATTTCCCGTACCTGCCGAGGTGCAGTATCCCGCACTCCTGCAGAAACAGGAGGTCCGCCTTGATGGTGGTCAGGTAGGCGAACGTGGACACACATCTCGCGGTTGAGTTGACGCTGCGCACATTAATGCTCGCAACTCGTACCCCCATTGTGGGCAGTGACCGCAGTACCCTCCCCAAGTCCAAGGTCCAGCCCCTCCATCTGTCCCTTCATGCCCATTGCCCGGGCTAACTGCTGGACGCTCTCCGGGCTCAGGAAACTGTCCGTGCTGCCTTCCGGGTGGCATCCCCCCGTCAGGGGTGCGGAGGCAGGAGGGTCCAGCTCCGGGTCAGGCTGGGGACGCGCTGTTTCCACCTTCCCGCCTGGAAGTTCCGGGGAGCCCTCCAGTGCTCCAGCGGCACTTGACTGGGTGTCGGAGTGAGCCTCAGGACGCCTCCCGTCACCTGGAAGCGGGGTGCTGCTTTCCTTCCCCCTCGAGACCTTTAACTTCTGCTTCGGGTGGGCCCTCTCCGAATCCTCCTCGTCAGAGGAGCTCTTATAGCCCCCCTGTAGCTGCCTCTTCCCGCCTGATTGTTGCGGACCCTGGGCCCGTCGACGCACCTTCCTCCTCGCTTTCCGGACTGTTGTCCACTCCCCTGGGTCGCCTGTCGCCGCCTCCATTGGCTCCGGGTTGTCGGGGGGGATCGGAGCCTGCAGGGGTGCTTTGCTGGCCTCGGGCCCATCCTGCAGGGCTGGGCCCTCCTGCACATTAGTGGGGTCCTTGCTGGGCCCTGGTGCCTTCCTCTCCTCCGGGGGGGCTGGCCCCGCATTTCCCCTGCCGGCGACCTGGGCGTAGGTGGTACCCCGCCGCGGGCATGCCCTGTAGAAGTGGCCCGCTTCCCCGCAAAGGTTGCAGCTTCTCTCTCGTGGGCAATCCTTTGCAAGGTGTCCCTCCTCCCTGCAGTTCCTGCAGATGGTGGCTTTGCAGTCGGCCGCCATGTGACCTGACCTACCACAGGCATGGCAGACTTTAGGTTGCCCTGCATAGGTCAGGTAGCCCCTGCTCCCGCCGATCGCGAAGCTGGACGGTGGGTGTGCGACATTCCCGTCTGCGCCCATCCTCAGCGTCACCTTGACCTGCCTCTTACTGGTCCAGATGCCAAAGGGGTCCACGATGTCAGTTAGGTCCCCTTCCACCTTCACATACCTTCCGAGGAAGGTCAGGACATCAACTGCTGGCACATGCGGGTTGTACATGTGTACAGTCACCATACGGCTCCTCTGTGCTGGCATCACAAACAGTGGGACAGCGGTCAATACAGAGAGGGGGCCCTCACCTCCTTTCTCCTTGAAAACCTCCAGGAAGCACTTGCAAAGCTTGGCACTCCTGAAGGTCACATCGTAAAAACCTCCTCCAGGGAAATCCTGCAGGCAGTAAACGTCCGCAGCAGCAAACCCACAACAGTCCAACAGGACCCTCTTCACGAAGAAGGTGCGGTCCACAGGTGCACCTTCATCCACCTTCTTTACAGAAACATGGATGGTGTTCCAGACCCCCTGACCTGGGGCACGAGCACTTGCCGCAGCCATCGTTGCAGGTTGGCTGCTCCCCTGAACCAGTGTTAGGCCGAAGCCAGCATTAAGATCCACTGGTCGCAAGGGTGCACAGCCAACCCGACGTCCTCCTTTCACCTCCAAGATAGCACTCTCGTCCTCTCGGTCCACAAGAGAGTGGGTCTTTATTTTGTTCCGGATGTAAGCTGGTTCATTGAGCTTGCCGGTTTGTTCCCAGATGTTTTGTCACCATTCTAGGTAACATCAACAGTGAGCCTCCGACGAAGCGCTGGTGTTATGTCCCGCTTTCTATTTAACTGTTTAGGTTTCCTTGGGTTGGTGATGTCATTTCCTGTGTTGGTGATGTCATTTCACGTTCTTTTTCTCAGAGGATGGTAGATGGGCTCCAAAGTAATCTATTTGTTGATGGAGTTCCGGTTGGAATGCCATGCTTCTAGGAATTCTCGTGCGTGTCTCTGTTTGGCTTGTCCTAGGATGGATGTGTTGTCCCAATCAAAGTGGTGTCCTTCCTCCATCCTAGGACAAGCCAAACAGAGACACGCACAAGAATTCCTAGAAGCATGGCATTCCAACCGGAACTCCAGCAACAAACACATTGGTTTGGAGCCCATCTACCATCCTCTGAGAAAAAGAACATGAAATGACATCACCAATGCAGGAAATGACATCACCAACCCAAGGAAACCTAAACAGATAAATAGAAAGCAGGACATTATACCAGTGCTTCACCAGAGGTTCGCTAACGATGTTACCTAGAATGGTGACGAAATGTCTGAAAACTAACCTTCCATCTCAGCAAGCAAACTCACATCCAGAAAGTCAACCTGAGCTACAAATCTTCTCAAAACTCGCTAGGTTGGAATGTGTATTGATTGCAACAAAGCCAGCCAGGTGGACCTCATAGAACATGAGGAAGGGTTACTGGACCCGAAATGTTAACTCTGATTTTTTTCTTCACAGATGTTGCCAGACTTGCTGAGCTTTTCCAGCCACTTCTGTTTTTGCTCAGAGAATAAGAGCTCCCTGATTGAGGCTGTTAATCTGGTCCAATCAGGGAACCCTGGCTGACAGATAAGAACAGGAGTTTCAAAGGTTCTGTTCACTTAGAGAGTGGTTCTCAGGAAGCTGGATCAGTGTCAAGGGCTTTGTATGTGTAGCTAAAGGAAGACTAGGTGACAGGATACCAGCCTCTGTGGAGATATTTTAGAAGGTACACAATGCAACGACATTCACTTATGTCAGTGAAATCTTTGATGAATATTGCACCATTATAGAATTATGCAGCACAGGAGGACATTCAGCTCTTTGGATCCGGGACATCATTCTGAAAAACATATGAAATTAATCCCCCTGCCTCTGTTCTTTCCCCACACTTATGTATTTTTCTTCTAATGAACAGTTACCCAATTCAATAGTAATTAGCTCCAACTGTTCAACAAACACTCAGTAAAGTGTTTCAAAACCCATAGCTCCTTCAAGATGTGCTTTCACAGCCCAGTCACAGTGCATTCCTTCAAGTCTGATAAATCATCAGTTTGGACATAAAAACGTTCATTCCACTCTCGTAAACTTGCAAGCATAAATGCAAATACAACTGGTAAAAAGCCAATTAACATTTATTATACTCCAAAGACTAATTAGTTCCATTGAAGAATGAACATGAAGGCCTCTTAATATGCAGTTTGAAGAAATGCTTGGATGATAGTCCATTTTTTTAATATATAACATAAAGGCACTACAGAAACAGTATGATAAAGTCTACTGAAGAAGATGTGGAAAAAATTACCAAGATGATTACAGGAGGTAGATTTTCAAGAGGCTGTCAGAATTAATAAAAATCAGTGTATTGCAGGTCATCTGAGGTTTCTGACACCTCTAGGACAATTTTAATACGGTCAGTTGGGATGGAGATGGGCTGTGAATTACAATTGTGGCCAATAAACAGCCCCTTCAACTCATTAAGCAATCATTGAGGGGCCTGTCAGTTTCGCACCGTGATTTTTTTAATAGTCAGCTCAAACAAGTGACAGTTTTGCCATGGGATCCTGGCAACTCAGTTATTAGATCAACTCGCTAAGTCCAATGAGTGATGTCAATAGCACTGCCCCCAGCTCCCTCATTGGTGGCTTCTGCTATGTCCACCTTGAGGACTGCATGTTCTAATTCACCAATAAACCCAACAGAGAAATCTGGGGAACTGCTGTACTCAGAACTCAAGCAATAATGGAGGCACATAACATGGTGCAGCCTAGTTAAGTGCATGACAAAGAAAGGAATAGGAAAGACATTAAAAAGATGAGGAATGATGTGTTGAGACCTTTATCGAGCATAAGCACTGACATGAGCCAGTTGGAGTAAATGGCCTAAATCTGTGTTGCATATGATGTTTAAACTTCTACAGCTTATAGGATGTGGGCATCATTGGCTGGATCAACATTTATTGTAAGTTCTCTTCCACTTTACATTAACAATCAGAATCAGAATTTATAGTCATCAAGTCACCACAAAGACCTTCTACTCTTGCAACACCAAGCTATTTCTTGTTTTCTTCTTTCTCATTCTTGCCTGTATATCTAATGGTTAGTCTCTTGATGCAGGCCTCTGGCACTTCATGCTCTTTCTTTAAGCTGACATATTTCTGACTGCTCTATCACCACTATTCCTGAGCTTACTAACACTTGCAGAGTCTTGCTTGGAAGTTAACCTTTGATATTTTTATTGTGACTCCCCGAAATCACCTAATACATTTCTGGGTTAATAAATGTTCAAAAGTTGTTACCAATTAATTGTCTCATTAACAGTTTGGGAAACATGAGTAGAATCTTTATTGTCAATGCATTCTGGTTGATATGGAAAGGGTGTTTCCTCTTTCAGGAGAACGTAGAATTGGGGTCAGAGATTTTAAAAAGTGTTAATCTATTTAAATCAGAGATATGGAAATAAAAATTCTCTCAGAGAGTTCTGAGTCTTTGGAATTCCCTTCCTCAAAAGGCAGTAGATTTAGAATCTTTAAATATTTTTAAGCAGAGTTAGATAGATTCTCGATTACCAAGAGGATGAAAGGAATGTAGATTTGTATTTAAAATCAGATAAATTCAAACTTATTGAATTGAGAAGCAGACTCGAAGGGCTGAATGGCCTACTTGTGTTCCTTGTTTGTATGTTCCGAACATACAATGCAAACTGTAACTGCCACTTGCACAAAATTTGATGATGAGGTGGTGCCTTCAGCTTCTGAGTCCCCAGCTGCAAACTTCTATCCTTGATCTTCTCTGACTTTCCTCTTCATTTAAAAAGCATCCTCCAAAACCAGCCCAGCTCGCCCCCTCCCCCCACTGCATCCCAAAACCTCCCCAGCTCGTCCCAGCCTCCCTAACCTGTTCTTCCTCTCACCTATCCCCTCGTCTCACCCCAAGCCGCACCTCCATTTCCCGTCTACTAACATCATCCCGCCCCCTTGACCTGTCCGTCCTCCCCAGGCTGAGCTATCCCCTCCCCACCTCCCCACCTATACTCTCCTCTCCACCTACCTTCTCCTCTATCCATCTTCGGTCCACCTCCCCCTTTCTCCCTATTTATTTTAGAACCCTCTCCCCATCCCCCTCTCTGATGAAAGGTCATGGCCCGAAACGTCAGCTTTTGTGCTCCTGTGATGCTGCTTGGCCTGCTGTGTTCAACCAGCCCCACACTTTGTTATCTCTCCATGGTTACTGTCATTTTTCCAAATATTGCAAATGGTAAATTGCTAAACTTTGTTTGAAGACACTCTTATAATGTGCCTGTTCAGCTCCTGCTTCTAACGCAGATAATTGGTTTGTGTCATTGAAAATGAAAGTGCATTTTGTACTCATTAATGTGATGGATGATAACTAAAGATTGAGAAAATGCATCTTTTTTGCTTCAAGTATAAATATTATCTGTTTCAAGGCCAGTTCCAGTGGAGGGCTAGTCTCTATTCTATTCTAGTTATAATCCTAGCTTGAAAGAGACACTTCTACTCCAGGAATGCGTACACTTTGGTACAATGAAATTTGTGCCTGCTACTTCAATCCCAGAGCCATCTGTCTCACTTTTTGTGTTTGATTATAAATCTGTTCAAATTCACGTTTCAACAGCTGTCACAAAAAATCATCAACCTGCGTTTTAACCTAATCTTCCCATAAAGACGAACCTGTTTCACAAGCCCCAAAGAACACAGGAGACAATGAGGTACTTTCCAGCAGTTTTGATGGCGACTACACTTAAAAAGATTATGGGAATTGTTGAGAAGATGTTTTTACCTCCACTAACCTAACAGATTGCCTCCATCCAGATAAGGGCCAGGTTTCAATGCCATACACCCAGAACAGACCTTCGGATTCCATGCAAAAAGGTAAAATATAAAAGAGTGAAACTCAGAATCAGGCCCATAGACACAATATAGACTCCCGTAATTCATCGCTCTTTTGGAGTTGCCAAATCTCATGGACTATCCTGGAATCTGCAGGAATTAGATATTAATCTCCAGAATACTTCTACAAGCAAGTCTAAGGATTTAAAAAAAAAATCAAAGAGCCGTTAAAAAAGTGTTTTTCAATTCATTTATCGCTGGTAAAGACAGCATTTATTGTGCTTCCTAATTACCCTTGAGAAGTTGGTGGTACACTACCTTCCTCAATGCATGTTTTGCCAGGTCATGTCATTGGTAGTTCAGAGTCAATTGAATTACTATGGGACTGGAACCACATAGCGCAGATGGCCAAGGATAGTAAAAGTGAACTGATTACATTTTTATGCTGATCAATCAGCATTAAGGTCACCATTAGCAATTCTGACTTTGCATCCCATATGTTATTTATTTAATTGTTGAGATGATATTTGAACTCCATATTTCTGAATGTATATATTCAGAACAAAACTAGACAAAATTAGATCACAAATATAATCAGTATGATCTAATAGCCATTACAGAGACATGCTGTACAAAGACACATATTGGTACCTGATTATTGAACGGTTCAGTACATTTAAGAAGGACGGGACTTTGGAAAATGCAGAGGAGTGGCTCTGTTAAATGGTGATAGCATTAGCATAACAGAGATGGATGACCTAAATTTAAGAAACCAGGATTAAAAATGGATAGTAACTCAAGATGACAAGTGATTAAAGTAGGAAGTCACTTGTGAAAGTGCAGTGCATGTCCCCTTGCAACAGCCAAGTAGTTAGATTAGAATATAAAGGAAGAAATAATGGGAGATTGGCAGAAACATATGGCGATAATCATGAGATTTTTAATTTCCATGCAGATTGAAAAAATCAGATGTGTGGAAGTAGCCTAGAAGTTCTTTTACGTTAATGGGCATGTAGTAGCAGATACTTAAGAGGATATTTTAGAAAATATAGAATTCCAATGGGAAATAAAAATTCCCAAGGAAGAATCCATCATCTGTTGTTCGCTAAGAAAGGTCATCAAATAAAGAAAAAATGAGCAAAGTTAGGTGGCATTTCTGAAGCTTGAGTAGAAAAATAGAATATGAGAGACAGCAATCTAGAAATGTAGAGCAGATAGTGAGGAACAGTGTAGACATTTTAAAAAGAGTTAACAACGCTAGTGTTGTATGATAGAAAATCAAACTGGACAATTAATAATGGAAAATAAAGAGATGGCAGATGTATTGAACAGCTTTTTTTTTGCATTGGTCTTTGTGATAGAGCATGACAGTAACATCCCAAAAACAGCTGTAAATCAGGAAAACAAATGGAAAGGAGAAACTCAAGAAATTTATATTTCTTGAAGTAGGAAAGTTGAACTCTGTTAAAGTTATCTTTCTTTATTTTATTCTGTGAATGGTGTTAATGTACAGGTGATACAGAGCAAATTACATGAGCTGTGGACTAACACATTCTTGATTCCTGATGGATTTCACCTTGGGGTCTTAAAAAGAAGTTGCTAGTTTGATAGTTGAGGCACCTGTTCTAATTTTCCAAAATTCCTTAGATTCAGAGAAGGTTCCATTGAATTTCAATGCAATGAACATAACTCCTTGATTCGGAAAGGAAGGGAGGCAGAAAGCAGAAAACTATAGGTTAGTTCGCTTAGCATCTATCATAGACAAATTATAGAAGTCCTAATGAAAGACGTTGTAGCAAGACACTGAGAAAAAATATTAAGGACATCAAGCACAGTCCACATGGTTTTATGAAATCATGTTGAAAGAATATATTGGAAATTTTTGAAGAATTAAATTGCTAGAAGGCATTTGACAAGTGCCACATCAATGCCTACCACACAAAATAAAGGCTCAAGGTGTAGAGGATAACACATTGGCATGCTAGAAGCCTGGTTGTCCAACAGGAAACACAGAGCACATTAATTGTCATCTTCAGATTGATGAGATATAACTTGTGGTGTGTCACAGGGATCACTGCTAGGGCTTCAACTTTTACAACTTACATGAACAACTTAGATCATAGAGACAGAATTGAAAATTGTTTATTGAATTAAATTGAATATCCTTTATTATCATGTACATTCAAAATAAAATGCAGTGGAAAGTGTACACCATCGCCTGTATATTAACACAATTTACAGAATAAAATAAGGAAAGGTAACTTTAACAGAGTTCAGCTTTCCTACTTCACTGCTTTATCAACACCAGAGTCCCATTCCAGGATTTCCAGCCCATGCTATGTCGCTGAGAGTGTCCTGCTCTGGGCTACACCAGTCCATGCCATGCCGCTGCCGGGGGCCTACTCCATGTGGAAAATGTTAGCTCTGCTCCAGGCTTCACAGGTCAGCTGACCAATTCAGCACCCAGTTCCAATAATGCCACCGCTGCTCTGGAGCCCATTGAAGCTGATTCCCGTGAAGAGCTCTCTTGCCAATCTGCTGCCCTGAGACCTGGCTTCCACGAAGCCCGGTACATGGCCTCATTGTCACTTTGGATACACGGCACTCCATTGCTCCAGGGACAGGGCTCCTCCGCTACTCCGGTACAAGTTCCCTTGGGCCATTCGTCACTCCAAGGACACAGTACCTCCGGGACTCACTCCGACCCACGTCCGACATCGGTTTGCTCTGTGCTCACTCCACTGCTGCTACATGGTCTGTGCTCTCAGCATCTGCCCAGTCACTGTAAGCAACTCCTTTCCTTCAGGTTAAATAGTTGAAGTTAAAAGGTGGATTGGAAGGGATTGTGGGGATGGGGGTGGTGTCGGGAAAATCTGTAAAGTGGAGAGGGAGAGAGAAAGAAAGAGAAGGAGAGGAAAAGGGAAAAAGAAACCATTGAACAGAGGGGCTCTGACTGGAGCCCCTTAGCCTGCCGCCATCTTGCCACAGAACAGCATGGAAACAGACCCTTCATTCCACACGTCCACGCTGACCATGTTCCCAAACTAAACAAGTCTCACCTTCCTGCATTTGGTTCATATCCTGCCAAACCTTTCATGTGTTATCCAAATGTCTTCTAAATATTGTAATCTTACCTGCACACGCTAAATCCTCTGGCACACACATTAACCACTCTCTGTGTGAAAAAGTTGCCTTTGTGCCCTTTTAAGATCTTTTTCCTCTCGCCTTAAAATATGCTCCTAGTTATGAACTCCCCCACTGAGGGAAAAGACTTTTACTATTCACTTTATCTGTTTCTCATGATTTTATAAAGCTCTAGAAGGTCGCCGCTCAACCTCCTACACTCCAGTGGAAAAAGCCCCAGCCTGCCCAGCCTCTCTTTAAAACTCATACCCTCGATTCCCTGCAATATCCTGGTAAATCTTTTCTGAACCTTCTCCAGTTTACAAAATCCTTCCTGTAACAGGGAGACTAGAATTGCACACACTACTCCAGAAAAGGCCTCACCAACATCATCAAAGGAATGGTTGTTAAGTTTGCAGATGACACAAAGGAAGGTGGAAAATTAAGCTGTGCAGAGGACATGGATGGCTATAAAGGAATATAAATAGGTTAAATGATTTGACAAAGATCTGACAATGGGAGCATAATGTAGGAAAATGTGTAGCTGTCTACTTTGACAGGAAAAATAAAGGAGCTTATTACCTAAGTGGTGAGAAATTGCAGGGCTCTGTAAAGCAGTATTATCTAGTGTCCTAGTTTTTGAATTTCAAAAGACTAGTATGCAGATACAGTAAAGCGAATGTTATTGTTTATTGTGCGGAGAATTGAACAGAAGGGTTGAGGGGATATCCTGCAGCATCGAAGTACTGGTGAGATGATATCTAAAATATTGTGAACAGTACAGGTCTCCTTATTAATGAAGGATGTAAGTGGGATGGAAGCTGTTCAGAGAAGTTTTCTTGGACTAAAATCCAGAAAAGGTGAGTTGACTTATTAAGGAAGGTTGGACAGACTAGACTTATTACCCACTGAAGTTTAGATGAGTAAGAGGCATCTTGATTGAAACATATATAGTTCTGAGGAACCTTGACAGAATGAATTTTGAATGGATGTTTACTTTTGTGAGAGAATCTAGAAATAAGGGTCATGCTTTAAAAATAAGGGTTCCTTCCATTTAAAATATAAATAAGAAAATGGTTTTTCTCTGAGATAGTTGTGAGTCTCAGGAGCCCTTCTTCAAAAGATGGCAGAAACAACTGTTTTAAATGTTGGTATGGTAAAGATATGCAGGTGCTTGAGAAACAAGAGTTTGAAAGCTTATCAGGAGTAGGTAGGAATGGGGAGTTGAGATTGCAAACAAATCAACCACAATCTGATTGAACAATGGAATGGGCTGTAGGGGCCTAATGGCCTCCTTATGCTTCTAACTGATATTTATGTTCGTATGCCTGGAGGCAGGGTGATATAATGTTTGCACTAATAATCACCATGTGCCATTTTAACACAGATTTTAACCTGCTCTTTAGAGTTTGTCTTAAAAATAAAATCCTCAGAGAATTATATAACCATTCTTTCCTACCTTGAATAAAGGCAGCTGCTCGTAGTCTACTCATGATGTTTCAACAAAAAAAATTGATAGTTCCCTATATTTCTACTGAAACCCGTCTGGCATTTCTTGTTAATTTGAATCTGCCCACAAAACTTAATTATTCTGCTGCATTTCCTTCAATCATGAACATAAACAGCCCCATATATAAATAAAATGCTACATTTTATATATACATTTATATGTATAAATATGTACGCCTGGCGCGGACAGGGGATGGAGACAGTTTGGGCCTAGTACAGGACCCAGCACCAGCTGCTTCAGTGCTGTGGGCCCAGCATCAGGTTTTATTGGGACTCAGCAGTATCTCTGGCAGCTGTATCGCTGATCTTGGCCCAGCGTGGATTCCTGGTGGCGGTTACGTTGGTGAAGGCAAGATGGCACTGAAGAATGGCAACTGTGCTCCAGCGACAGCACGGCAAAGGAACTCAAGTTTGACTGACTGCACCATGTTGATGTTGGTCTCAGCATTGGGGTGGAAGAGCCCAGATCCAGGCCCCCGGCTATGCGCTTCATAAGAAGGGTCTGGAAAGTCGAACGCTTAACTTTACTTCCTTATTTTCTATCTTTACATTCTATGTCTATGTTTTATGTATGTTTTAAGTCCTATGTATTCTATGTTTATTGAAAGATAACAAAGTGTGGAGCTGGAGGAACACAGCAGGCCTGGCAGCATCAGAGGACCAGGAAATCTTACGTTTCGGGTTGGGACCTTTCTTCACTTCCGGAAGGGTCCTGGCCTGAAATGTCAACTTTCCTGCTCCTCTGATGCTACCTGGCCTGCTGTGTTCCTCCAACTCTAACTGTGTTATCTCAAACTCCATCATCTGCAGTTCTTGCTAACTCTTGGTTATTTTCTGTGTTTTAAGATGGCACCAGAGAGTGGCAATATTATACAACACTTATCACTGTACTTGTAACAAATATATTATTTTTATTCATTCACAGGATGAAGGCATCGCTGGCTAGCAGCATTTATTGCCCATCCCTAATTGTCTATCCCAGAGGGCAGTTCTGAGTCAACCGCATTGCTGTGGGTCTGCAGTCACATTTAGGCCAGACCAAGTAAGGATGGCAGTTTCCTTCCCTGAAGGACATTAGTGAACCGGATGGGTTTTTCCTGACAATCGACAATGGATTCACGGTCATCATTAGATTCTCAATTCCAGATATTTATTGAATTCAAATTCCACCATCTGCCATGGTAGGATTTTATCTTTCGTCCCTAGGACATTATCTGGGTCTCTGTATTAACAGTTCAACGATAATACCACTGGGCCATCACTTTGTGGTATTATGTGTAACAAGTACACGTGACAATTAATAAATCAAATCAAAGATTAGTCTGAACTTTACAACCGCCTGTTCTGGAAAGATTCACATTTCCAGTTTAAAGAAATAAGCATTTGCTTCCAGAGTACAGACACAGCTGACAACAAAAACGTCAAGGTTCACTGGAAACCAACGGTCACTTGGGAAGAGGACTAGTGGCTCAGGAATATCTGTGGAAACATGTTCTATGTGAAAGAATTATTATCCTGGTAAGATTTGTCAAGGGATTTGGAAACCAAATTGGAGGACAGAAGGAATAAACAAATAAGTTATTGAAATGTCTAGTATAAATAGTGCATGACACATTTGGGTTTACTTTTGCATGAAGAAATTTGCTGAAAACACAGAAATTCATAAATGTTCTCTCTCGGTCCTGTTTCATTTGCTCTATTCTCCCTAGAGAGGGATAAATTAGAACCTGGCTTCAAGTAGAATTACATTAAGCCAAAATTTGATTAAATTGTTTTGCTTCTTTGCCTTGTATACTGTTTTGCTGAAAAATTGGTTTGGGTGAATCTGAATTCTTATAGTAACTCGTCATGACTACACCATAGCTAAATATGCGTACGTTTGGCTGTTATGAAATGACTGAGTCTAGGCCCGAAACGTCAGCCTTTCTGCTCCTCTGATGCTGCTTGGCCTGCTGTGTTCATCCAGCTCTCTCAGAGTAAAGTACATGTCATGTTACCTCAAATCTTTGAGCTAAATAAATGAAAAATGCATATCTATAGTGAGAGTGCAAGAGAGAGAGTAGCCACAGGAACCAGGTATATGTTGAAAATCTGGCAGCAGGCCAAATGGATTTTAAACAATTTTATAATTCAAATAAAGGGTCTTCAATTTTTCAGAACTCTTTGAGAGTGAAATCTGCAAAGTGAAAGGAAGCATTCTACTATGCTTACAATGACAAGTACAATTACAATTAAGTCAATATTAACTCAAGTTTATTTTTCAATTTGTTATAATACATGAGAATTCTCTAATGTACCACTGTGGCTATGAGCCACATTATTAAATTAGAATATATAGCTGAAACTTTGTTAGTTCCTGATTAGGGACAGAAGTTACCCATTAAACTTTCTTCACCATTCTGTTTACTGTACCAGCTCCATCTGTTTACTTCCAGCTCACTGTTCAAGGTTGTCACCTAGGTCAGGACAGCCTCAGTTGTCTGGGGGAATGGCCAGCAATGTAGGAAGATGATCACTGACCTGCCCTACTCCTCAGCTGTAGGGGCCACCACCTTTTCTCTAATGCCTCACACTCACTTAATCTCTGTCACTGCAATCACCTCCCATTTAGATTCATACTCTACCACTCCCACTATTATTTAGAGGTGCCGGTGTTAGACTGGGTTGGGTGGGACAAAGTCAGAAGTCACTTGAAACCAGGTTATAGTCCAACAAGTTTATTTGAAATCACAAGCTTTCAGAGTGCTGCTCCTTTGTTAGGTGATTTGAGCAGTGCCCTGAAAGCTTGTGATTTCAAATAAACCTGTTGGACTATAACCCAGTGTCATGTGACCTGTGACTCTCACTATTGCCATCAACATCTGTCCTCCCTCACTGTCTCCCACCTGGACCTCCAACACCACTAAATCTGTATGCCCTCTGTGCTGTCTATTTACTCTCTCAGGATACATCCATTTCTACACAAACAGTAATAGCTGTGCCACTCACGTTCATCTCCTTCCTGCTCATTCTGGGAGGAAAGTGGCCCATAGTAGGGCAGAAGAGTCAAGACTGCTACCCAATATATTACTCCTCACCTTTTATGAGGAGAAGGTCCTGACTCTGACCAGCTTGAGTGGCCAACTGACCATGCCAAAGCTCCATGTCTAAGATGTTGGAAGTAGCCTTTGAGTTACTGGATTGGGACTCCCTTGACTGAAGCCCGTTGACAACCGTGTCAAGCTTTCTAGACTTTGTGTCTGGACTAAACACCAAGGCTGTAGTACTGCAGTCATGGCGTCCTTGACTGATGGGCAAAGTGTCAAGGCAAGGCAATGCAAGGCAGGGATGCTGTGAGCCTCCAGGCAGGCTCAGAGTGAGCAAACACTAATGGAGAAAGTGAACAGCCGAGGGATACCTGGTTCACACCATGAGTTGGCTGTGTGTCCTTAAGTGCACAGGGTCCTTGTTGCATCACAATACTAGTTGCCATTTCCACCCCACGATGCAAGCGCTGAAGTGCAGAAATGTGATTGGATCAGATATCTGTATTGAGAATTGTTAAAAGCTGGGACTTGGCAAGTATCAATGTCTATGAGCATGGAGTACATGTGGCTGGCACCTGAGGAGGGTGCCCTGAGATGTGGGTACCTGACTGGTGGCCAGCATGGAGGCCCTTCACAGCCAATGGTGAGGTGAAGTCTCCAGGCACCCGCTTCGACTTCCATGTTGAGAATTCTTAGCATCTAGTTTGCTGTCAACAGATGGTATGATAGGGAAATGCATCTTAATGAGTTGGGATCTGCAATCAATAAGGTCATTAACAAGCAATATTCCTCTCAATAGGCAACTTGCTGCTGGTCAGTGAGAATCTTATCTCAATGCCTGTAAATTATTTTAAAAGATGTAGTGAGTTGTTCCCAGTATTGAGCTAGGGCTTGCTGGGTGTTTTGTGTAATTTGGCTACTGTGTGCCCTTGCTGACCAAAGATAAAGTGCCAGATGACTGGAGGATAGTTAATATAGTGCCTTTGTTTGAAAAAGGCATCAGGGATAGGCCAGGTAGTTGAAGAACTGTTAGCCTGATGTCAAGGGTAGAAAAATTAGTGGAGAATAAAATGATGAATTGGATTAATCAATATGTCAAAAGGCAGGGATTTATCAGGGATAACCAGCATGCATTTATTAGAGGGAGAGCCTGTCTGAGTAATTTAATGGAGTTTTTTTGAAAACTGATAAGTCTGAGTGGTGCATTTTGGGAGGTGTGGTAAGGGAAGGATATACACCATGAATCTATGTCCTTAGAGAGTACTGAAGAACAAAGGGGCCTTTTGTGTGCAAGTCCATAGATCTCTGAAGGTGTCAGCACAAATATACAGGGTGGTAAGAAAGACATATATGGGATGGTTGTCTTAACTAGCTTGGATGTAAAATCTAGGAGCAAGACAGCCTTGTTACAATCTTCTAAAACATTGGTCAGGCAACATATGGAATACTGTTTCAGAGATAGTAGGATCTGCAGATGCTAGAGAAGCTGAGATAACAAGGTGTAGAGCAGGATGAACACATCAGGCCAAGCAGCATCAGAGGAGCAGGATGGCTGACATTTTGGACCTAGCCCCTTGATGAAACATAAGCCTTCTTGCTCTTCTAATGCTGCTTGGCCTGCTGTGTTCATCCAGCTCTACACCTTGTTATCTCAGATGGAATATTGTGTGCCGTTCTGGTCATCCTATTGGAAGGACTTAATTCACTGCAGAGGAATTCACCAGGGTGTTGCCTGGCATGAAAATCATTAGCTATTGATAAGAGATTGGAGAGGCTGGGTTTGTTTTCCTTGGAGCGGAAGATGCTGAGTGGAGATCTGATTAAAACATACAAAAGTGAGGCTGTGACAACATAGATTGAGAATCTTTCCTTTCCCCACCCCCCTGCCGCCATGGTAGATCTGTCTAAGACCAGAAGTCATAAGTTTAAAATGAGGAGCAAATGGTTTAGATGATACCTGAGAAAAATGTTTTGACCAAAAGGGCAGTAGAAATATGGGTTGTGCTGTCTGAGAGGGTAGTGGAGGCAGGTACTCTCTCAATATTTAAGAAGCATCTGGATAGTATTTAATGCTGATGCATAGTGGGTGATGGATCAAATTCAGGTAAATGGAATTCATGAAGTTTGGTGTTTATTGGTTGATATGGACATGGTGGGCTGAAGGGCCTGTTTCTACGCTGTATGACTGTGACCCAATCCATGATAATCATCTTCCTGTTAAATTTCACCCTACAGTTCAATTGAGCTTCTTTTATTCAATTCAGTCAGCTTAACCGTCTTCTGGCTTGTGTCTCTCTAACCTCCTCAAACCCATTTGCAGCATTTATCTCAATTTCTTTTTTTTCCCCTGTGCTAGTGAGTTCCACATTGCTATACTCTCTGAAAAAGGAAGTTATTTCTGAATTCCTTATTTGACTTCTTGTATTGATAGCTTCTAGATTTGCTTCTTTCCTTGAAGTGGAAGCATTGTGTGCCTTTGTCCATCCTTTCAGAATCTTTCATTATTTTAAGGACCTGATTAGGTCACCTCTCAGATTTCTCCTCTCAAGAGGAAAAGAGCCCACCTCTTCATCCTCTACTAATAGGTTAAAACCTTCACTTTTCTGATTTCACCTTTTTTGTGTTGTCCCAATCGAATTGTTGGTTCTCCTTATCCATTGGATAGATGAGTGAGTATTAGTCAAGATCCTGGGACACGCAAAGCAGAAACAGGCACGGGAGTTCCTAGAAGCCTGGTACTCCACAAAGAAAGCCATCAATAAACGTGTAGAACTCGACCCCATATACACTCCAATACGGAGGAAAACCAGAAGTGAGGTAATCCAACTCAACAGACCCCAGAGTTTAAAAACCAGGCGGGAAAACACAACGGCGCTTCATCGGAGGCTGCACTGATGATGTTACTCAGCAGGGTAATGAAATATCAGTGGAACAACAATGAACCAGCTCAGCGAGCGAGCCAACCAACCACAACATCAACAACATGAGCTGCAAATCTACTCCAAAACCTTGTGCTTCTTTTCCACATCACTTTAAATCTGTGCCCCCTTATTCATGTTCCTTTTACAACAGGAACAGCTTCTCCCGAATGAGTTCCTAATCAATTCTGTCAAGGTAGCAATTTAGATCGTGAGAGATCCAATCTCATTTGAGAATAGTGACAGATTGATTGTTGTTGAAATGATCATTTAATATTTCGATCCTTTTAAAGGTTTTTCCAGTTAAAGGTTATTAACGGATGTGAGTTATGGATCGAGATGAAAGACGGTGTAGTGATCGCAACTGACTGTGTTTCTTCTACAAATGCTTCCAGTCATCAGGCTGAGGAGATCAGACATGGCTACAGATGTGAACATGACAGTGGGAGCAGATACTGGAGTTCCAAATTCTATCTCTCAAACTCAGAAAGCTTGATTAAACATTTAGAATGAAAGTCTTTAATTCCCCAGTGCTAACCTCATTCACTTCGTTGAACACAGAGTTTGAAATAGAACTGAACCTTTTATTGCAGCCACATTTTGAAGTTGAGTTCATGTTTCATTTTTAATGCATTCTTAGCAGACATAAGAACTTGAATAAGCACATGACCCCTGGAGTCTGTTCACCACTAAATCAGGTCATGACTGATCTGTATCTTAAATCCATTTTTTTCCATAAATCTTAATACCCAGGCCCAACAAAGTTCTATTAATCTCGGTCAATTGCTGTTGTTGAGTTACATACTTCCACCAGCATTTGTGTAAACAAATGCTTCCTGACAGCAACATTAAGTGGCTGAGCTCTCATTTAAGCTTTATTCCCCTCCTGGATAGTGAATTACACCCAGACCAATGCTTCAATTTTGTAAATTTCAATGTAAATTCTCTTGTGTGGTACTTAAATTGCAGTTTTAGGAATTTTTAAGAGCTACTAGCCCAAACTGTGCTATGTTTCGAATTCCGGAATCCAATATCTGAACGTGTAAGACTAATATTTCTGGAAATACTGCACCTTGCACAGATAGCGTTTCCAATGCTCTTGCAGGCCCTAGAATCTCCAGCAATTAAAGACTGAAATCCAGGCCTTGATTCACATGGGAGAAAAATCGCTTAAAGAATGCATTTTTTAAATGTAAAGATGTTCTAACTTTTCAGAATTTAATACTAAACCTTAGAAAGATACAGAACAAAAGAAGGCCATTCAATCCATCAGGCTGTATTTTGCCACTAGCACTCCAATCCCAATGTTTTGGATTGAATTCCAGATCAGGAACATGGAAGTGGCCATGGTTGGACTTGGAAGTAGTCTTTCTGGAGGCATCTAATTAAGAAGCTACTTCTGGAAAGCCTGACTAATTATGGTCAATGGCCAGGTCCTAGCCCAGAGATTTCACCCAGCACAGCCTGTAAATTGGGTTGCTGGCTGCCCTCACAATGTGACTGATAACTAATCATCAGCAGGAGCAATACCGGTGTCTTGAAGGTGCTTTGGATGGAGGGATGCCGCTGCTATTTAAACAACGCAAAAGCATTAACAGAAATATCAGTCTCTGCCAGTCGCTGCAAGGGCAGGCCAACTGCCTGGTGATAGATCCCCTTGTGGAATACTACCAACTAACCGACATAAACCCTCAAAATGAGTGGTAGTTCCATGTTAAACCATTTCCCAAACGATTCTGACCCCCTGATGTCACAGGGAATGGAAATGTTGGTTTAAGCAACACATCTTTGGGACAATTCTCTTGTGGCTTAAAATATCAGCTTTCAGTAGCTCATTAACAGCCTTTGTTTGTCTCCATGAAACATACACAATGACAGGAATGTGTTGGGAAGACAACTTGAAGTGCATTTTACCAAATTTCCTGA
Source organism: Stegostoma tigrinum (assembly GCF_030684315.1). NCBI lineage: Eukaryota > Metazoa > Chordata > Chondrichthyes > Orectolobiformes > Stegostomatidae > Stegostoma > Stegostoma tigrinum. Next base: position 28,223,466 of record NC_081377.1, on the reverse strand, counting down.
CAAGACTGCAAAGGCATGGAAATTTTCACCCCATTATGCCTGTACTGGGTCTTTGAAAGAACTACAAAATTAATCTCCCTCCCCGTTGTTTCCCATAGCCCTTGAAATGTTATTCTCATACAGTCATAGAGACATACAGCAAGGAAATAGATCATTCAGTTCAACTCATCCATGCTGACCAAATATCCAGTATTTGGCCCACATCCTTCTAAACCCATTCTATTCACATACTCCTTCAGAAGTTTGATTCCTCTCTTGTTAACTATAGTAAAGATGAAAGAGGACTGTGGATCATCAAATCAACTAATAAATGTGTGTATTCACTGTCTGCTTTATGGCAACGAGGAACAGTGCAGGTATAATGTGTGAGGATGACATGGTTAGAAGTCAGCGGTTATGTGATAACACACCCAGAACCAACAGTTGTTGACCACATGTACAAGGAATCATGCGACAGTAAACAGATCAGACAGCAGGAGTAAAAACTACAGGACCCACAAACTTTCAAAAAGAAGCAAAAGAAAATATTGCTTTCAAAGTCCCCCACACTAAATGAAGTAGTTTTGGAATAAAGTCACCATTATAGTACGGAAATGTTCAGTCAATATTATTCTTAGTTGTCAACATAAAGGAATATGTAGTCTTGAGAGTGGGAACTTTTTTTTTGCGAAGCAATACACTTTAAACAGTCCAAAACATCAAAATGAAAACTTTTATTTCCCCCAATTAGCCACTTGATGGGAATAAAGACTTCCTGTGATAGTATGGCAATTGAAAATGATTCTTATTTAATGTAAATACCGATACTGAACTTTGAGATCAAGGTTATTAACTCTGGTTGGCAGCTTTACATATCTATCATTGCGGGCATCACATTCCCACATCCAATGGGAAACAAACAGATTCTGGTGCATGATCGGATGGTTTATAACTCGAGCCGTAACCCCTTTTTTCCACTTACACTGTTTATGGAAGTGTGAATGGAAATGCAAAATGAATTATTTCTTTGGATATTATGGTGAGTTTTCTTTTTGGTGTTGCTCACAGCAGAATCTGGGTAGTCAATCTTCAATTCTTGAGAGCTCCAGGACAACCCTGGAAAATTAACAGCCCCAAGTGAGAAATCAGCAAATGGAATCTGCACAACTGAAATTGCTCTATCACTTATTTCAGACAAGATATATGATATAATCATATTATTTCCTTCATAGGAACAGTGATGACATGGGCTTCAGATGAATATATTCCCATTCCGCAGCAAGAATCCCATTCCCTATTTTTCAGGGGATCAACTCCAAAGTGGCCAGGATACCTGATGTACCTCTAACAGTACACCAGCAGGTAGCAAAATAAGGTCTCTGGAAATGAGACACACTGGGCATCCTGCCTTTTTTGGTTGTTTACAGGGGCTGAAGTACCACCTCCATCTACTCCATACATGTTCCCTTAAATCAGGAAAAGCATGGCCAAAGGTGGAGACAGTCGATGATGAGGTTCCTGATTTCCACAACCATGGTTGGAGGTTGGATTACACAGTCAGACGAAGTGTAGCAGCTTGAAAGAGAGGCTTTCATTCATGTTGTGTAATGAAACTAGGCAAAATAATAAGAGATAACAAAGTGTGGAGCTGGATGAACACAGCAGGCCAAGCAGCATCTTAGGATTATCTCAGATTCTCCAGCATCTGCAATTCCCATTATCTCTGATCACAATAATAAGAGATATGTGACAATGTATGTAATGGTAGCAGTTATGTGCAAGAGACTGAGGAGAAAGGGTGGAATATTTTGTAAGAATGTACAAGGATAGCCATCTGTCCAATGTGCAGAATAAAACCTTCCATGTTGTCTTGACTAACTCCCACACACCTCTACTTCCTTATAGACAACATGCTGTGGACCATTTTCCAACGAAGGCACAACACTGGGAAATCTGATTCTTGTTTGAGATGGTGTTCACAGCAAATACCACCGACAAAATAAAGTGCATTATATTTGGAAACACAAATTCCATTGAGAATAAATGGTTTTGAAAACTTTCCTTTATTGATCAGATGGTTAAAAAACTGCTCAGTTTTACCTCCAAGGCAAGAGTTAGAGGTTTAAGTCCTGTTGCAGAAACTTCTGTGGTGTATTGTGGATGGGGTTTGAGATTAATGGTTTGGAAGCAGCAGCAGTTTGAGGAATGATTTGTGAGGAATTCTCACCACAGCCACATGGTTTATGAGGCATCCTGCATTATGGGATAGGTTTGTTACCAACATCTTTTAGAGTAGGGATCTACAGGAGGTTCTTGGTCTGGTATAGTGGAGGAAAACCGCTTGCTAGTCTAACAAGAAAAGATGCTCTGAAATCTTCAATAGGAAGGGCTTTATTGCTATGGAGAGGTGTTACTCCAGCCCCTGTGTTAGCTATAGAGTGCATGTTATACTGACATGATAAACATTGTCACAGGGAATATGAAGTGGATCCGGATGGTATGTCGTACAGTTTTGAGATCCCAATCTGTTTTTTTCACCGAGTCGATGTCAGTGTTGTGGTTAGGAGGTTAGATATTAACCATTTCATGCAACATTTCCTCAAAGCCTGACATGATGGAGTCTGCAGAGGTTGATTAGCATGTGAAAGGTGCCACGTAGCCTCATTTATGTACCAATATCATAACTGCTTAACCCAAATAAACCAAAGATTTGAAACTTTACCTGAAACTTGTGATGAAATAGTTGAATTGGAATCCACCTTCCGGCATCAATTATTCAGTATGTTATTTCCATTGCAGTTTAATATTATGTTGAATAGATTCTTTTGCTGTAACAGCAAGTCCGATGACAGCTCTCTGGAGCTTTTCAACTTTATTACATATTGCATTCACCCTGAAATCCTGCAGAAAGATCTGTTTATTTTTGCATTTTTGCCAAAGGCCTGTTTAATAAAGGCACTGAAACAATGCAATTTTGTTTTATACAATATTTAAAATGTAGCTTTTGAAATCTGGTTTCCATTTCATTGTGCTTGACCCTGAAGAGAGGGAGTGGTAAACAGATGGACTAAACATGTTTTCACAGAATGTACTTTGCAGTATAATTTTTTTTCTTAGTGTTTTCCTCTCTAACTATCTCCTCCTGAGGGAATGGGCTCATACACAAGTAATGACCCAGGTGATGACTGCCTTGCCCAAAAAGCACGGTCTTTGTTTGTTTCTCAGGTTACTCAGTACAACTGAATATATCCTTCAGCACTTCCCAAATCTGTCATCACTACTTACAAGTACATAGTTCGCAGGTACAGGGAACTATGACCCTTTCCAAATTCACCTCCCAATCATACATATTGTCCTGATCAATTTATGTATTGGTCATTCTGTCATTGCCATGGAGTCAAAACCCCTGGCCTAACGGTAAAGGTTATGCGCACCTTTATGATGCAAACTGCAATGGTTCAAGAAAGTTCCCACTAATGCTTTCTCAAGGGAAATTAGGGGTGAGTAAGAAATGTTAGCCTTGTGATGATAGCAACAGTACATGAATTGATAATGGTTTTTGAAAAATCCTTGTCTCATGTCCAAAAGACACACATAGTTCAATGGTTGTACTATAGCCACTGAGTGAAAAGTGGTCGGTTCAAGCCCCACTCGAAAACTTGATCACTTCCACTGCAGTATTGAGAGAGTGTTATATTTGTACCATCTTTCAACGGAGAACAAGACAAGTAAGTTGAACGTCCTGTGTCCACATTTTTAAACATCTGACCTGAATAAACATCTTCACCAACTGGATCCTGATCTTGGAAGGGGAACCCTTCTACATAGTGGTAAGTGAAGCTGGAACTGAGGTCAGGTGAGTGGACTGGACCTCAAAGCCTACTTGAAGCAAAAGATCTTCTTCATCTTAAAAAGCCACTGCAACTGAGACTGAATAGACTTTATCACCTGATTAGGTATGAACAATCATTCTTATTTATTGGATTCCCTTTTCTTACAGAAGGTCTGGTATTAGTTGTACACCAAACCCAAAACAATATTCCTACTTTATGAATGAGTGTATGTTCCACCACCTAGGAGTATCATTGGCTACAAATGGTGACTTAATTTAGCTAATAATGTTTGAATCATATAATTAACTACTTATTGAATTAGAACACAATAAGCATAGCGTATGTTGTGCTGTGCTTGCAATATGTGAGAGCTCCTGGAGGTCAGTGTGTAGGGGGTACGTGAATGCTGGTGAAATGGATTTGGCTCAGAGTAAATAAGCTGGAGGATGAAGAACAGATACTGTGACACATCAAGGTAGAAGAACGTTAGCTGGATACTCTCTATTCTATGGGGTGTTCACGATACTTGGATAGGGTCTTCTGATTCTGCCAATAGTCAGAGAAAGAATGGTGTGACTGCAAGTGTACCAGGTAAGGGACTCAGAGGGCAGGAGCCTGAGCCTTTCCATTTTTCCAATATGTTTGAGGTTCTCTCAACTTCTTTGGATGACAGTTGGAGCAGCAGCATGGATGAGCTAACTGACAATGGCACCACAGTGGAGCAAGCCATTCAGATGGATGAGAATAATAAGAAAATGTGGTAGTAGTAGGACACTGTATAGTGAGGGGATTGGTACTGTTCACTGCAGAAAAGATTAAGAGTTCAGAGGCCAGGCTGCCTATCGAGGGCTGGGTTAAGACACCTGCTCAGGTCTTGAGGAAAGTGGTTGTGGTTCATATAGGCACCAATGACATAGCAGGACACGGAATGAGGATCTTCTAGGTACAAAATTACAGTCCACTAACAAGTAACCAGATGGTAGGATATCGTTTAATACACACATGGGATGTGAGCAGCTGGGCTAGCATTTACTGTCCATCCCTAGTTACCCTTTAGAAGATGCTGGTGAGCTGCCTTCCTGAACTGCAACAGCTCATTTCCTGCAAGTATTCACACAATACCATTAGGAAGAATTTTGACCCAGCAACACTGAAGGAATGAAAATATATTTTCAAGTCTGGACAGTGAGTGGCGAGTTTGAAAGGCGCTATCAAAGAAGATTTGGAGAACTTCTGCAGTGTATCTTGCAGATCATACACATTACTGTTACCAAGCAGGATGGAATATGAAGGAAGAAATGACAGGAGTTTGTCAGAAAGATATGATAGTGATAATGCGTGATTTTAATCCACATACATAAGCTGGAAAAATCAAATAAGCAAAGTAACCTAAATGACAGTTCATAAAATGTTTCTAAGTTAGTTTCTTAGAATTGCACTTATTGCAGCTCACTAATAGCTAACCAGAGAGCAGCCTATAATAGACTTCTTACTGTTCAATGAGATAGAATTAACTAACAACCTTATAGCAAATTCTACATTCAGACTGAATAAATAAGGCAATTATGATAGCAGAAAGCAAAGCTCACTAAAGTGAATTGGCAACTTAGTTCAAGGGGTAGGCCAATGCAGTGGGAAATATTTAAAAATTTCAGAATATACATGCCAAAGAGAGCAAAAGATCTCAAGCACAGACCCAACATATGTGGCCAATAAAATGCTTAGTGGTAGTATCAAATTTAAATAAAAAAAGCAAATAACTATGCAAGGATAGGCAGTGGGTCAAACTGCAGCAAAGTACAATGAAAAAAATTACGTTGGAAAAGGGAGGAAAATTAGAGCACAAGTGAATAGAAATATAAAAACATACAGTAAAAGTTTCTATAGATGTTTAAAAAAGAATTAACAAAGTGACAGAGATAATGGGAACTGCAGATGCTGGAGAATCCAAGATAATAAAATGTGAGGCTGGATGAACACAGCAGGCCAAGCAGCATCTCAGGAGCACAAAAGCTGACGTTTCGGGCCTAGACCCTTCATCAGAGAGGGGGATGGGGTGAGGGAACTGGAATAAATAGGGAGAGAGGGGGAGGCAGACCGAAGATGGAGAGAAAAGAAGATAGGTGAAGAGGAGAGTATAGGTGGGGAGGTAGGGAGGGGATAGGTCAGTCCAGGGAAGACGGACAGGTCAAGGAGGTGGGATGAGGTTAGTAGGTAGGAGATGGAGGTGCGGCTTGGGGTGGGAGGAAGGGATGGGTAAGAAGAAGAACAGGTTAGGGAGGCAGAGACAGGTTGGACTGGTTTTGGGATGCAGTGGGGGGACGGGATGAACTGGGCTGGTTTTGGGATGCAGTGGGGGAAGGGGAGATTTTGAAGCTGGTGAAGTCCACATTGATACCATTGGGCTGCAGGGTTCCCAAGCGGAATATGATTTGCTGTTCCTGCAACCTTCGGGTGGCATCATTGTGGCACTGCAGGAGGCCCATGATGGACATGTCATCTAAAGAATGGGAGGGGGAGTGGAAATGGTTTGCGACTGGGAGGTGCAGTTGTTCATTGCGAACCGAGCGGAGGTGTTCTGCAAAGCGGTCCCCAAGCCTCCGCTTGGTTTCCCCAATATAGAGGAAGCCACACCGGGTACAGTGGATGCAGTATACCACATTGGCAGATGTGCAGGTGAACATCTGCTTAATGTGGAAAGTCATCTTGGGGCCTGGGATAGGGGTGAGGGAGGAGGTGTGGGGGCAAGTGTAGCATTTCCTGCGGTTGCAGGGGAAGGTGATGGGCGTGGTGGGGTTGGAGGGCAGTATGGAGCGAACAAGGGAGTCACGGAGAGAGTGGTCTCTCCGGAAAGCAGACAGGGGTGGGGATGGAAAAATGTCTTGGGTGGTGGGGTCGGATTGTAGATGGCGGAAGTGTCGGAGGATGATGCGTTGTATCCGGAGGTTGGTGGGGTGGTATGTGAGAATGAGGGGGATCCTCTGGGGGCGGTTGTGGCGGGGGCGGGGTGTGAGGGATGTGTTGCGGGAAATGCAGGAGACCCGGTCAAGGGCGTTCTCGACCACTGTGGGGGAAAAGATGCGGTCCTTGAAGAACTTGGACATCTGGGATGTGCGGGAGTGGACAAGTGACAGTTGGCCCACAAGAAAGTGAATCTGGGGAATTAATGATGAAAAATGAAGAGATGTCAGATGAATTGAACAGGTGTTTTGTGTTAGTCTTCACTGCAGAACACATAAGCTACATTCCAGAAATAGCAGTAAATCAAGAAATGGAAGTAAGGGAAGTGCACAGGAAAATCACATTCACAAGCGAAGTGATACTCAGCAACTTATTGGAGCTGTGGGTTGACAGGTTCCTGGTTCTGATGGACTTCATTATAGGATCTTAAAAGAATTATCTAGTGATATTTTCCAAAAGTCGTTACATTTTGGGAAGGTTCCTTTAGATTATAAATTAGAAAATATAGTTCTTTTATTCAAAAGCATTAAAATTCAGGCAAGTTAACCTGACATCTGTCATAGAGAAAATGTTTGAAGCTACTGTTAAAAACATTAAGACAGGGCATTTAGAAAAGTTCAAGGTAATCAGACAGAGTCAACATGGTTTTGTGACGGGGAATCATTTTTAATCAATTAAATGGAGTTCTTTGAATAAGTAACATGTGCTACAGACAAAGGGGAACTGGTGAATGAACTGTATTTAGATTTCCAGCGTGTATTTGATCATTTATTGTGCAAAATACAACTGGTGTAGGAAGTGACACATTGGCATGGATAGACATTGGCTAGCTAACAGGAAGCAAAGCGTAGTCATAAATAAATCATTGGTTTGATTGGTAAGATGTAATGAGTAAAGTGCCATAGGGATCAGTGCTGGGACTTCAATTTTTTACAATTATAGAAATGACCTGGAAGAAGGGAATGAAGTTATGGTCGCTAAATTTGCTGATGACACAAAAAGCTAAGAGTTTCAGTGTGAAGAGGCTATAAGGAGGTTAGAAAGGAACATAGAGATAGTAGGAACTGCCGATGCTGGAGAATCTGAGATAACAAGAACATTTTCTGAAGAAGGATCTAGACTGGAAACATCAGCTTTCCTGCTCCTCTGATGCTGCTTGGCCTGCCGTGTTCATCCAGCTCTACACCTTGTTATCTTAGAAAGGAACATAGATGAGTTAAGTGAGTGAGCAAAATCTGGCAAATAAAGTTTAATGTGGAAAAGTTGTCCATTCTGAGAGAATTTAAAGCAAAAACTGACAGAACTGTGGATGCTGTAAATCAGAAACAAAAACAAAGTTGCTGAAAAAGCTCAGCAAATCTAGCAGGATCTGTGAAGGAAAAAAACAGAATTAATGTTTCGGATCCAATGGCCCTTCTTCAGGGTTCAGTTCTGTGGAAGGGTTAACTCTGTTTTTCCCTTCATAGAATTTAAAGCAGTTTACTTTTAAATGGTGAGAGATCACAAAGATCTCATATATGAGAGATCTGCATATCACACACATGAATCACAATAGGTTCATATCCACGTATTTCAATGAGTTAGGAAATTTATTAACATTGTTTGTTGACGAAGAATTAAGTAGGAAGACTTCAGAGTCAGAAAGCCTGAGTTGAAGTCCCACCTGCTCCAAAGACATGTCATAACAGTTCTGAACAAATTCATCTAAAAGAAAATCTACAAGCATGGGGAGATCATATTTTGGTTATGCATAACATTGGTGGACCACATTTGGAGTATTTTTATATGGTATTTTCCTCTTTACTTAAGGAGTATATAAATGTATTGGAAGTAACTCAGAAAAGCTTTACTAGACTAATACTTGGAATGGAAGAATCACTTATAAGGGAATGTTGGAAAGGCTGGGCCTGTATCCGTTAGAGGTTACAATAATAAAAGATAAATTGATTAAAATGTCCAAGATTCTGAGAAGTTTTGACGGGGTGGATGTGGAAACCTGTATCCCCTTGTGGGAGAATCTAAGATGACAGGTCACTGCTAAAAACAAAGGGTCACCTATTTAAGACATGAAAAAGAATTACTCTCAGGGGTTCATGAAACTTTGGAACTCTTTTGCTCAAAGGAGGAGCAAGCCTTTTCATTACCATTGAACATTTTGAAGGCAGAGATAGATAGACTCTTGATAAGCAAGAGGGTGAAATGTTTTTGGGGGTAAGTGTGAATTTAGGAGAATCAGATCAACCATAATCTTATAGGCTATAAGAGCAGGCTTGAGGGTCTCAGTAGCCTACTTCTGCTCTGAATGTGCACAAACATATGCGTGTATGTTCTGTTAACTCTCTCAGTTGGACATTAAATGTTCTGATGACATTATTGTGAATGGGAGCAAGGGAGATGTTCAAGACAATGAAAATGACAAACAATTCAACAAAGTATTTTGAGAAAACTGTTCCAGGGGTATATGACACAGACAACACGTTCAACAGTGAAATAGCAAAGCTAAAGGTCTGGCTGGATTGAGTTAGAGTTTTCAGCAGGATGTCTAACATGAGCGAATAACAGCTTTCATGGTTTTAGAAACTCAAGCTAACTGTATGGCAGTAAGAAGACAATAAAATATTTATTCAACTCATCTGAGAAAGCTGACTGCACCCTAATTGAGTGTAAATTTTTCATATGTCTTATTTTTAGATCTGCAGCTTGTCCTAAGTGTAGAGGCTGGTGATATTAAAGAGCAACTGAAGCATATTTCAGCATCTTTCAGCATATCTAGTGATTCTGAGTCTGGTATAGTTCATAATGAGATGCTAATCCCAAGATTTGTGGCAAAAAATAACAGCCGCTCCACAGTGCAAAATTTTATTAATATACAAATCAGCCAGCAACTTGTGATGAATCAGAAACACTCTCTGAATAACAAGTTTTGACAAGTTGTTGGATGATTTGCTCTGCTTCATTGTTAAGTTTGCATAAACGGCATTTTTCCCTCTAATTCTCTCAGAATATCATGCACTCACCACAAAAAGTTCAGTCCCCTTACAGAAATCTAAAACATGCAGCCACAGAACCACACCCGACTCTTGAACATCTCATTCATGTTCCCAATTGATTTCCAGTTGGATTATATTAACATGAGAAAAACCTATATAAAAAAATAAATCAAGGAAAGTAAAAGCTGCAATTTATTATGGCATTAAAAGCCTAATATAAGCACTTGAATATAAGTACACTGATGAGACAATGAAAAATTGTGTGATAATTCAGAATTAGGTTTATTTTAATTTAGCTTTTACCTATTGAAACACAAATTCAACAAATGCACTTCAGTTACTGTACTTACAACTTATGGGGGTTGGTAGATTTGGACAGCTGGTTTATAATGCAGATTGACACCAACAGCATCTGTGTAATTTCTGCGCTGGTTAAAGTTACCATGAAGGACTGTCCTTCTCGATCTCTCCCCTTGCCTGAGTATTCCTCTGGCAAAACCACCGCCAGTTGTCTCTCTCTCTCTCTCTCTCTCTCTCTCTCTAATGAGACGACAACCCTATAGTCTGTTTTTTTTAGCACAACTTATACATTATATCATTGACACATGGAAATTTGCCAAGTTTGTTTTATTTTAAAATGTTAGATTTTCATCTTGCAGCTCCTAATAGGTTTTATTTTCGATAATCTTTCACAAAAGGCTCTTCAGGTAATGAAAGATGATTTTCCAACCCCACTCTAGCAATTAACAGAATAAATACCCGTCCAGTATCTTTTTTGGTTGATTGCCAAGCCCCCACAAAGAAAAATTGTTACTGAAGATTATTGAAAATGTTACAATATTTTGTTGTTTTCTTTTCTTTCTAACTTTTTATCTTTCTCAGTGCAATCCTTCTTTTCCTCTCCTCATGTTTTTTACATCTGCTTTGGCACTGAATTCAACCACTCTAATTCACCTTCCATTTCAGTCTTTGTTTTTCTGTTTATTCCTTTAATCTCAATGGTTGAGTAGATACAGGGACAAAAATTTGTCCGATGATATCAATGAAAAAACCTATTCAGGCCATGAGATATTTGCCTGCCACAGGGAAGTCAATGTGTGAGCAATGTAAGTTGGGGAAAACTTTCTTCCAGACTGTTTTCCCATCTGGGATCTAGATCTTGGATGCCTTGTTGCTTTTTAATGCACTGGTTATCAGCACATGCTTCCAGCAACACAGTGGGTGAAACATGCTAGAACTAAATGTCCAAGAACAAGTCTAATAAGAAGGGCAATTAAGAGTCAACCACATTGCTGTGTGTCTGGAGTCACATGTAGACCAGACTTGGTAATCATGGAAGTTTCCTTCCCGAAAGGACATGAGTGATCCAGATGGGTTTTTCCTGACAATCAACAGCAGTTGCATGGTCATCACTAACATCTTAATTCCAGACAGAGTCATAGAGTTTTATAGTATGGAAACAGATGGTTTGGTCCAACTCATCCATGCTGACCAGATGTCCTAAGTTAATCCAGTCCCATTTACCAGCATTTGGCCCTTTTCCTCTAAACTCTTCTTATTCACATGCGCATCCAGATGCCTTTTAAATGTTGTAATTATACTTCCTCTAGCAGGTCAATCCATACACACACCACCCTCTGTTTGAAAATATTGCCCCGTAGGTCGCTATTATATTTTCCCCCTATCGCCTTAAACTTGTGCCCTCTAGTTTTATACTACCCTACCATGGTGAAAGCGTAGGATTGACAGTTATGGCTGCCACTATTTCTGCCATTATTAGTTTAATGGCAGAAATAGATCATCTAGACTCAGATTTATCCAAATTTAAGGATGCCAAAAACTTGAATTATTACCCCCTTTTCAACATATTTATTGAATTCAAATTCTACCATCTGCCATGGCAGAATTCAAATGCAGGTCCCCAGAAAATTACCAGTGTCTCTGGATTAATAGTTTGCCAATACTGTCGTACTGTTCTCAGCGGGACTCTTGACATAGCCACTTTTCCAAATACTGTCTGTTCAGTCATTGATCTCCACAATCCACAGTTGAAGGTCAGGATGAATGAAATCATCCCTCAAACATCCAGCTGTGAGAGATTTGCTGTGAAGAGTTTCTTTTGGATGTAGATTGTCATTTTGCTCAATAGTCTGGTTACACAACATAAGTATGATACGTTGCAAACATGTCCAGCAGTATCTACTCAAAATGGCCTTGCCATTCCAGGAATACTTCCCCAGAGTTATTTGAGAAATGGATTTTGATTTCTAGGAAATAGCATTACACTAATTATACTGAACTGCAAGTTCTTTAAACAACAAAATGGAGGGACCTTGTACACTGCCTACCTCAGGCCTGATTAATGTAAATAAAATGACTATTTTCCTTCAGATTAATTGGTTCTTTCAGGGACTGCTAGCCACGCTGATGGAGAAAAATAACCAAATGTAGATCAGGTAATCTCTCAGGCAAGAAAGTAAAATAGTGCAGTAAGTAATTGATGACAGGACTATGAACATTACACTGTTCATCATTTTATGCTGCAATCCCTTTAATTTTGGGTTTCATTAACTTTCCTGACAACAATACATTGCAGTTAGACAAAGGAAGAACAAACTCACAATTGTGCAGCTTTTGTCTTGAACATATTAGGTGTACCCACAAGTGGTCCAAGAACTACGAATTTAGTCTGCTTTTAGTTTTGCAAGTGTTGCAATGTAAAAATAATGCTGTAAAACTGTAATGCCACAAAACTTTTGCTGAAAGTCACTCAATACAAAGTGATATAGTTATTAGCTAAAATGCGGAAGCAAGGGTTAAAAGCAGGTGCACATCAAAGGTACTTGATAGGAAGAAGCTGAAAGGTTTGCAGAATGAGATGGGCATGTGGAGTAATTAGATCAACCATGATCTCATTGAATGGCAAGAGCAGACTCAAGGAAGAATGTGGCTTACTCCTGCTTCTAATTTTATGAAAATACAGTCTGTTATTGTTGCAAGGTGGACCATCTTGAAGATTTTGCTTTCTGAGGAGAAGGATCTGGACACATTGAAATTGGAATTCAGCAGCTTCAATAGCTTCTGCAGTTGATCAACTGAAGGTTTCTCCCATAGACAGATTATGCAGAATGGATTCTTGGAAGCACTGATAGCTCCTTTATCTTGTTTTATCAGCACTGCAATTTGTTGCCTCTTAGTCAGCTTTCAAACAGCAGCTGTTTAGCTGCTAAACCTTCCTCCTTCTCTCTCTCTCTCTCTCTGAGGGTGTCTCTTAGAGTTTATCTGGAGTTCTACATAACATGATATCTCCCATCCAGTCTTAGATGAAGTAAGATGTAAAATGGCTCACCCAAAGCTGTTGCATCATGTTAACATATCAAGTGACAGATTGATACATTGTCTTTTAATAGGCAATTAATATTTAACTGTATTAGCCATTAGTTTGGATGATTCTCATTGTCTAATTGTGGTGGACTAGGAAGATCTATTCACCCCTTTAGAGGAATCATTGACAGGCAGTTTCTATTAGCCTTAAGTGTTTATGATTTCTTCTCAAGGTAAGTACATCCTAGCCCCAATACCAGTTCAATTCACAAGGGCAACCATGAGACCTTTTGAGGCCATTTTGTTGCATTCTCTGTCCATCTTAAAAACAGATGAGAGACAAAAACAAACTGCAGATGCTGGAATCTGAGGTAGACAAACAGGGTGCTGGAAGAACACAGCAGGCCAGGCAGCATCTGAAGGAAAGGAGTTGTCAAAGTTTTGGGTATTACTCTTCTTCAGGATTGCTAACTGATTTGCAAACTAGTCTTCCTTACAACACATTATAATTACACATTTGAGATACTTTTGTGACCTCAGGTTGCCCCAAAGCACTTCAAAATCAATAACGTAGGAAACACAGAAGCCAGTTTGTTCACAGCAAATTCCTAAAAGATTGATGTGTGATTGTCGAGATTACATTTTTAATTGATATTGATTAAGATATAAATATTGACCCCAGACCTCCTGACCTGATTCATTGATTAACATTTTACCTTCATCCAGATGAAGTGGCAGACAAGGTTTTAGTTTAACATCTGACCCAAAAGTCTTTTTTTTTCCCCTCAGATGATGCAGTATTCCCTTGGTTCTGCATTGGAGTGCTAGTCTTCATATTTGTGTTCAAGTTCTGGAGTGAAATTTGCACTTGCAATCTTGTGACCTATTGGAAGAGGGTAACCAATAGAACCACAGATATAAATACATAGCTTTACGGTGCTATTTTTATAGTTATTTCTATTTTTTTCACATGTAAGCCTCATTTCCAGGATTTCTGGCAGTTCAGCCTAACAGATGGATCCATCAGCTAAGTAACTTTGTAATACTCGAACTGGAAGGAACAGGAGTGTTTCCTTAATGTCCCAAAAATTTACTTGCTTCCCACTTGATAATCTTTCCCACCTCCTCACCCTCTCCTCTCCATGCTTTCTGTCAACAGGGTAATTTCTGATCACAAGAAGCAACAAAAGTATTTGGTCCAGCAAACAAAATCTAGCCTACCGCATACCACTGTTTCTTGCCTTGCAATTATGCTCCCCCACCCACAGAGAGTCTCTCTCCCTCTGGGCTGTTCCACTGGGCCTAATCACACAGCTGTTTAGCATGAAACCCAGTGGAGAATTTCTGTAGAATCAACTGGAATCTTACCCCTGGATCTTTCCCAGACTCTGGGTAAATATTGTAGCGAGTGACCCAACTGAGGTCTAGTCAGGTCATTTATAAAGATTTGGCATAAGTTCCTGCCTTGGAGTTTGAGGCTAAGAGACATAATTTTAAGATGAGAGGAGAAAGTTTTAAAAAGGACATGAGGGGCAACTGTTTACACTGTGTGGTTTCCGTGTGGAATGAACTGCCAGAGGAAGTGGTGGATGCAGGTACAGTTACAACATTGAAAAAATATTTGAATAAGTACAAGAATAGGAATGGCTGGATGGCCAAATGCAGCTATGGTCCCGTTCTTTCACTGGAGGGAGATGACAGTTGGTGGTGTAACCTGAGGGTTAAAGTTAAGAGGTGCTGCCTTCATTGTAACCTCAGCCAGTATGTGACCTCGAACCCAGTTCCGAAGAGGGTCATTGGACTCCACAACATTAACTATCTTAGATTGGGAACATGGTCAGCATGGTGTAGTTGGACTGAAGGGTCTGTTTCCGTGCTATATGACTCTATGGCCATGGATCACTAAAGCTTTACCAGATTTCTCCATATCAAAGACTTATGAAGATATTGCTAAAGCATCAAGTTGCTTTTTCCTGTTTTCTCTGACATCCCCAAGGGTGTTCTGGGAGTGACAAGCAGAGGTAGAGTGTCTCTTTTTATTCATTTGTGGGATGTGGGCATTGCTGGCTGGCCAGCATTTATTGCCCATCCCTTGAGAAGGTGGTGGTGAGCTTTTCTTGAACCCCTGCAGTCTACCTTGTGTGGGTTGACTCACAATATCACTAGGCAGGGAATTTCAGGATTCTGACTCAGTGACAGAGAAGGGATGGCAATATTTTTCCAAGTCAGAATGGTAAGTGGCTCGAGGGTGTACTTGGTGGGTGTACCCATTAAACCCATGTATCTGCTCTCGCCCTTTTAGATGGAAGTGGTCCTGGGTTTGAAAAGTGCTATCTAAGCAGCATTCATGAATTTCTGCAGTGCATCTTGTAGATAGTACACGCTGCTGCTACTAAACATTTGTGATGGTAGGAGCGAATTTTTGTAGATCTGATACCAATGAAACAGATTGCTTTTTCCTGGATGGTGTCAAGCTTTTTGAATGTTTTTGGAGCTGCACCCATCCAGGCAAATGAAGAGCATTCCATCACACCTCGTAGCTTGTGCCTTGGAGATGATGGAGATGCTCCTGTATTGCAGAGCATGAGATACTGTCCGGGAACTTTTTAAATATGACGCCCAATGTTTGGAACCAATGAAGGTCCCAACAGACTTTAAGATGTGGTAGTAAGGACTGCCGACGCTGGAGTCAGAGGTAATACAGTGTGGAGCTGGAGGAGCACAGCAGGCCAGGCAGCATCAGAGGAACAGGAAAGCTGACATTTCGGGTCAGGACCCTTCTTCAAAAAGTTTCTGAAATTTCTAAAGAAGGGTCCAGATCCAAAATGCCAGCTTTCCTGACCTTCTGACGCTGCCTGGCCTGCTGTGTTCCTCTAGCTCCAGACTTTAAAATGTCCTGCCCATTTATGTCATTTCTGTGCATGAAAATGCAATTAGCTTTGGAAAATGTAATCAAAGAGTCAATGAGATGTACAATACAGAACCAAACCCTTCAGTCCAACTCGTCCATACTGACCAGATATCTTAAATTAATCTAGTCCCATTTGCCAGCATTTGGCCCATCTCCCTGTAAACCCTTCCTATTTATGTACCCATCCAGATTCCTTTTAAGTGTTGTAATTATACCATCCTCCACCACTTCCTCTGGCAGCTCGTTCCATACACGCACCACCCTCTGTCTGAAAAAATTGCCCCTTACATTCTTTTTAAGTCTTTTCCCTCTGACCTTAAACTAATGCCTTCTACGTTTTGACTCCTCTACACTGCGGAAATGACCTTGTTATTCACCCTTTCCACACCTGTCATGATTTTATAAACCTCCATAAAGGTCACCTCTCAGGCATCATGAAAGAAACCTCTCCCACCCATCATGACAGTCCACTACTTCCACAGATAGTCTTTTTAAAAATTCCCTTTTAAACCGGGACTTTCTCAAAAACTCCTCCAGATGTATTGCAGCAGGAGTGATAGGTAGGGCTGGACAGATGTGAGATATAATTGGATAGGTCAGTGGGGACTGTACGGGAAATTAGGGGTCAGTTGGCTGGATGGTTGGTTCGCAATGCAAAGTGATGCTAACAGCATAGGTTCAACTTCTAAAAACAGAAATTGGAGGACAATCTCTGCAGGGCTGGGGGCATCTGTGGAGAGGAAATGGAGTTAATATCGTGGAATGCAGTGACCCTCTTTGGAACTGAGTTCAAGGTCCACACTTGCTGAGGTTACAATGAAGGCAGCACCTCTCAACTTCAACCCTTAGGTTAAACAACCAACTGTCATCTCTCTCCAAATGAAAAATTGGGACCATGGCAACTTTATTTTCATGTTAAATACGTTTGAGCTGTTGTCCTTTAATGTAATTTTCATGAATGCTTCGAGAAAATGAGATTATGTTATTTCACCATTTTCCAAACATAATTGCAAATGGAAATGTAACAAAAGAAGATTCTCTTTATTGCGGGTGTCCCACAGAACAGGATCACATTTTATCAATTTACTTCATTTTCTGTGTAGAAATACAAAAGCTTCAAAATAGTGCTGCTACAGGAGTATAGAGTCCTGATAATCACGGATGATCACTTGCTATGCAGCCTGCACACGTAAAACGCTTACACGGGCATTGACTATGAGACCATAAAACATAAGAAACAGAAATAGGCCATTCAGTCCATTGAGTCTCTTCAGGTATTCAATGAGTTCATGGCTGATTTGATAAGCCTCAAATCCACTTTCCTGGCTTATTGGGTTAAGAGGTGATTTCCTTACTGATTAAAAATCTGTCTACCTCAGCTTTTAATGACTCAGCCTCTACAACCCTCTGCAGTGAGGAATTCCACAAATTCATTACAGCTGAGCGAAAAAAAATTTTGACTGGCTTAAACTGCTTACTCTGATATTATGCCTTCTGTTGAATCTAGTGAAAATTCTCTGCGCTGCCTCCTATGCCAATGTATCTTTCTTTAGATAAGGGGAACAGAACTGTTCACAATATTTGAGGTGTTTTCTAACTAGTTCCTTGCATAGTTTTAGCAAAACTTCCTTAGTTTTATATTACATTGCCTTTGAAATAAAGGCCAATATTCCATTTGGCTTCACTGTTATCCAATGAACATGAATTCTAGCTTTTTGTATCGTACTAATTAGGATTCTCAAATCCCTCTGTGCTATAGCTTTTTACAGTTTTTTCCATTTAAATAATATTCAAATCCTCTATTTTTCCCAGAAAAGTGCATATGACCTGACATTTTCCCACATTATATTCCATCTGCCAAGCTTTTGCCCACTCGCTTAACCTGCCTTCATCCTTCTACAAAATCTTAATATCATCCTCACCACTTCCCACGTATTATTGTATCATCTGCAAACTTGGCTACAGTACATCCACTTTCCTCATCAAAGTTCTTAACATATATTGTGAATAATTTGTTTAATAACTGGTGTCAGCGCACCGTGCCTGGTCTTGAAACATACAGATTGAGCAGATCTGGTCACTGTTCTGATGGATCTGTCATTTTGAATGTTGCAGAGCTTTTGCTTATGCTGCTGTAAGCCAGAGTTTACATCACCACCCATAGTTATGGTGCAAGTCAGACAATCATTTAAAACAGTTTACGAAAGCCTGAACCTGAAAGTTAGCTGAAATTGAGGAAGTGGGAGCTATGCAGTTAGTTAAGAGCCACCAGTAGGCAGGTAAGAACTATCCACAGGCAACGTAGCCAGGTACAGCCACACCGAAAGATGGGGCAGGTCATACCCACCTGAGTACAAGCCAAAGACACATTGCCTTATAACCATATACAATGACAATGAGTGTTGATAACCATATTTCTAATAAATAGATATAAGAAACAAATAGAGAAATTGTAAAGGGAAGGGTGAGATACAGAAAACAATCCACCCCCCCTTCTCCAGCTGAGCAGAAAGAATGTTTGGAAACTTAGGACAAATAGAAGAAGGAAAAAGTTATAACTATTAGTGGTCACTTTAGACTCAATAAATGCATAAAACATTAATTGAGAAGAGACAAAATAAAGTGAGTACGACGAAAGCACAAAGATCACAAAATGCATCCCTTTGCCTGGGGAGGATTGGAGATGGAAACCACTTGGGAAGGCTAACAGGGTGGATCTTGGAAGATCATAAGGTCACGGCCTTGTTAGCTCCATTCCTCACTGAAGACGATCAATCACTAAACCTTGACATCGGCCAAGGAACAGATGGTAATAGAAGCATCACCCACATACTAACAGAATTATGCAAATGTAGAATTCTGGAATAACCTTGAGGAAATAATAGACATTCATACAACTCCCTTGACATTCATGCAGTAATCTGGGCAAAGGTTCCCCAAATCCTTTAGGACAAAAGGCCTACAAACAAATGGGATGAATGGTATTCAAGTGCTCAAGGACATATCCAGGGAAGGTGTACAAAGCTCCTGCACTCACAGGTTCTCTGTTGAAGGAATAATCTAATGGAAAAAATATAACAGTGCAAACAAAAAGTTGGCAGCCAGTTGCAATTTCTCTGGGTTATGTAATCCTGAAAATGACGATCCAATGTTCCTAAAAAAAATCGGTTCTATGCGTCAGAAAGTCCTATAATTGGGATTTTTGATAAGGATGGATTATCATGAAATATTGCAGTGTGCTGCAGAGGTATGTACAGGCCACACTGACAATACAAAAAGCTAGAGGTACCGATTCAAAGCAATGCTCCCTCTAGGACAGGGAGTCTTGCCTGTGCAGACTTCTAAGTACTGAGTGATATATTTAAACAAAAGCATCCATACAGGCAAGTCATAGAACTTTTCTTTCTTACTGTGTGTTTCTCAACTATTAAAAATGGGAATTTATATTGTTTTAAAGCTACAGGTATTCTACCTGTTAGAGTCTTATTTTTAAATTGTACACAGAATTTCTATTTTTTATGAAGTTGAAAGACTTCTGCATTTCTTTTGGATAAAATTTCAAAGTCTGAATAACTTGGTAAGTTTAAAAACCTGAAAGATACTTGTGCTATGACCTTCTCCCCAGCTATCCTGTTTACTCATCCTCCTGCTTCCTGATCCTCCAAGTCACTGCAGGCCCTCCCCGTCCCTAGTTCCTTCAAGTTGTGGCTCCTTCTTCCTCCCCCATGCGTGTCCTTACTGCTTCACTGCCCTGACCCTAAGATCCCATTCCAGGTCCAGTTTTGATCAGAAGCTGGAGCTCCAATATTATGGAAAAGTGATTATCGATGGGTCGGAGGTGCTGGGCATCACATGAAAGATGATGGAATACATGGAAGGTGTTTTGTTTGGTGTTGTCTAACCATGCCTGGACACAGCTCCCAGAGACTGTGATTCCAAACCCATGGACAGAGGGGAAGTAAATGCTGCAGGGAAATTATCTCATTGGAGAACCCTGGCAGAACGTTTGAGGTGTCTCCCACAAATGCAAATCTTATTTTGTTTGTGGATGGGGGTCACACAATTGACCTCCTAGAATGCGATGCTTGGTGAAGCCTGTAGTGCGCCTCTCAGCCTAGGTGGCAGACAGCCCTTGCTAAAACCTCGTAACTAGCAAAGGACTGTATTGTGAATGTATACACGGACAGTGGATATATTTCTGGGGTCATCTATGATTATGAGACATCTATAATAAAGCGGGGTAGGTGACCTCAAATGGAGGGCATATACAGCAGGAGGAGGCAGGGAGAAAATTGGTAGAAACAGCACATTCACCTTGAAAGGCAGCAAGGATTAACATTAAGTGCCATAAGAAGGATCAGGGTAACATCCGTTTAGTGAACTGCAGAATTAGGCCCCCAGAGCCAGTAGCAGCTTGTGCCATTGTTACCAGAGGAGGCAAGTGTGCAGAAAGCACAAAACAAGATTTTACAGAACTGAGTCAGAGTACACAGCATGGGAACAAACCTTCCGATCTAACTGGTCGGTGCCAACCATGTTCCCAATCTGAACTCATCCCACTCGCTTGCATTTGGCCCCTATCCCTCCAAACTTTTCCTATTTGTGTACCTATCCAATGTGATTTAAATATTGTAACTGCATCTGCATCCATCACTTTCTCATGCAGTTCATTCCACATACAAACCACCCTCGGTGTTTAAAAAAAATTACCCCTTGTGTCCTTTCTAAAACTTTCTCCTCACCCTAAATATGTGTCTGCTACACCTCTACCCTAAGGAAAAGATTGTTGCCATTCACTTTATCTACACCCCTCATGATTCCATAAACCTCCATAAGATCGTCTCTCAACCTCTCCGCACTCCACTGACAAAAGTCCCAGCCTACTTTTATAAGTCAAACCTTCTGTAACTGGCAACATCCTTGTAAATCAACATCCAGGGCTGAAATGGCTAGCACGAGGGGTCATAGTTTTAAGCTGGTTGGTGGAAAGTATAGAGGGGATGTCAGAGGCAGGTTCTTTACGCAGAAAGTTGTGAGAGCATGGAATGCGTTGCCAGCAGCAGTTGTGGAAGCAAGGTCATTGGGGTCATTTAAGAGACTGCTGGACATGCATACGGTCACAGAAATTTGAGGGTGCATACATGAGGATCAATGGTCGGCACAACATTGTGGGCTGAAGGGCCTGTTCTGTGCTGTACTGTTCTATGTTCTATGTTCTAAATCTTTTCTGAACCCTGTCCAATTTAATAATATCCTTTCTACAGCAGGGCAACCAGAACCGGACAAGGTACTCTGGAAGAGACTAAAGACACTTCTGAGGGTATTTGCTCAAGCACAGCATATGTTTGTTGCTTTTTTGTGTTTTTGGTTCCCTAAGTAGGCAATATATGATTCACCTGTACAGGATGGTGTGCCAGACTCAACTGTTAATTAGACAGGATGAACATCAAGAGGATTTATGTCAGACGATCGCTCTCTTTCAAACTTTTTATTTTGCATACTGGTGAGCGTCAGCAGCTCAGAAGAACAACTTGTAATATAATAAAATGTGAGGCTGGATGAACACAGCAGGCCAAGCAGCATCTCAGGAGCACAAAAGCTGACGTTTCGGGCCTAGACCCTTCATCAGAGAGGCTCTCTGATGAAGGGTCTAGGCCCGAAACGTCAGCTTTTGTGCTCCTGAGATGCTGCTTGGCCTGCTGTGTTCATCCAGCCTCACATTTTATTATCTTGGAATTCTCCAGCATCTGCAGTTCCCATTATCTCTCAACAACTTGTAATATATTTTTTAAAGTTGCTTTTATCCTGGCATCTCCCAAACTCGTTCTAGACCAGCTGATAATCTCATTCGGCTGAGGGGTACTGTGATGTGTTGTAAACTCCTGGTGGCTCCACATGTTTCAACAAACAACTAGTTTTTTTCTCAGGACTTTTTTCTGTTAAAATTCATATCACTTTGAAGCAATATATTACATGAAATATCAAGGGTGCAATACGCGTATAGGAACAGTCATGATCTAGCTCAATGATGAAACAGGCTCAAGGAGCTTAAATAGCTACTTTTGTTCAATTTACAAAAAAAGCTTGCATTTTCTTTCAGCAAATATAATATCTTGGACAGAAGAGAAAATTGGGGCTAAAGAGGAACATGGGGTCCTGAGAAAATCAATGTGCCTGATTGTATGCAATAGAATCTAATTGAGATTTATCCTGGCAAGAACACCAATGCTTGGGCGCCAAGAGTAATGCAATTGGTGGTCAGGAACGTAATGAAACATTTACCAGAAAATCATCACCCTGCACCCACTATAACAGAGGCAAAGCTGTAACAGTCAAAATGACCCACTAACCAAGATTCAAGGGACAATGGTAAACCGCTTCACATGGACTTTACTGGGCCCTTCTCTCTAATTGTGGCAGGATATTGTGCTTAGCTAAAGTGATTGGTAAAAGTATTTGCCACAAGTAATTATTCTGCTAATGCAGTCATCAGAATCTTTGCTGCAGAAATCATATCCCAATGGAGAATATCACTGCAGAAAGACTTAGATCAGAGAATACATATGACAGGTAAATAATCAGACATTACATTAATGGGTGTTAGGTTCCATGTATCACACCATACACACAGCTCAAGGATGTTGCAGAAATGAATAGAATTTTCAAGGCCTCACTTTCATTCCCAACATTGACAAGGGCCAGGCTGACCTCCTGCACAATCTCCAGAACAGTTAATTCCTCACTGGGCTGGCCCCATCCAAACTAATGACTGGATGACACATGCTGACAGTCAGGATGTAGGGCTAGCTCAGCAAATGGTCAAGCAATTTGTCAGAGGTCAAGCTGGATTCAGTTCACACTCTTTTTAAATGGTGATTAAAGGGGCTGGAGAATATGTATAAAGACAGACAGGCAGGCAAGGATAGAATATGAACAGTCTATGGCACATGGCTGATAGAGGAGATGGGATATAACTTTGATCAACTACATAGTGGGGATGTGTGAGATTGCATTACAAACATCATCCTCCGTGGCTGGATCGTTAATGGCAGAAATTCTTCCTTGTTTAGTAACAGGACTAATACAAGCTTTCAATTAAGCACTGTCACCACCCAATTAAAGTTAATAAGAAAGTTGCGGGCCATACCAATCTTACAGGAAGGACATCCAAATCCCTTCATGATGACAACAGGCTTACATCCTACTCAAATAGACAACACGGAGAGCTTCATTCTTTATGAGGATCTCACTGGATGGGTGCAGAGAGTAAAGAATCAATGTTGTCTGCCACATGCCAATTTAAACTCACTCTAGAACTCAATCTTGAGATGGCAGTGTCCACCATGAGTCAATGCAGGAGACATGAGGAAGGGTTCCCTGGACCTGAAATGTTAACCCTTTCTTCCTTCGCAGATGCTGCCAGAACTACTGAGTTTTTCCAGTAACTTTGTTTTTGAATCCAACTATGGGTCTGACTACGCACATGGGACAGGAGACTTTTTCAGCAATGGTTTACAACCTCATATGTCCATATGTGGTGGGTTCTTCTTCTGAGGGCAACAGAGAAGAACTGAAGGAATTGATCTGCAACATTATGTAAATGCATGAGATTACATATTTTGCCTCGTCTTACTAAGGTGGCTGAAATAATTTAGGATTAAGAGAATAATTAGTGTTTGGGTCACCAGATGCAGCTGTAAGCGCACACGGGAGAATAAGAGGGTATAGTTTCATTGACAAAGACAGATATAAGCTTATACGTATTAAGAGATTGCGGCCTTTTGATAAATTGCTCATGTTGATAAAAAGAGGACTGGGAAAGGAAACTAGAAATTTGAGAAGGTAGTGGAAAAGTAAGGTACAAGAAATCCAAGACTAATGGAGGAATAGGGGGTCACGTTTACATCTGCATAGGGTGTAGGTTAGTTCAATTGTCTGGCTATCTGGTTTATGATACAAACCAACAGCATGGGCTCAATTTCTGTACCAGCTGAGGTTACCATGAACTTCTCAAACTCTCCTTTGCCTGAGGCATGGTGACCTTGAGCTTAAACAACAGCCAGCCATCTCTCTGTCCATTAAGAGAGTGGGACTATGGTGACTACATGGTGTTATGATCCTAGACCAGATCACCAACTTTGTTATGATCATAAATGAGAACACCAAATTGTGCGTGGAATCTTCCCAGCCCCTGAACAATCTGGACAATGTTGAGACATTGGGAAAGTATGGCAAGATAAGCAGAAGTAAGATTCTCGACATGAGAGAAAGTAGTCTGATTCTGCAGGCACATTTTGAATTGCATGTTAAGAATCTCACCAGTGAATGGAAGGAGGCTATTTTCCATCATTAGTATGTCATTAGTACCTCATCTTATCTTATTGATATGGATTTTCCTACTCTCTCATATCAGAGAGAAACTCAAATGTGACATGAATATCAGAACGGGTGCCTGAAGAAGCACAGAGGGTGACCAGTGTACAGAATACAATCTTGGTGGCTGACTTCAATGCCCATCAGCAAGAGTTGCTCAGCAGCACTAGGACTGACTGAATTAATTGAGTTCCAATGGATGTAGCTGGTAGACTGCAGCAGGTAGTGAGGGAACCAACAAAGGAGAAAGACATATTTGGCCTTACCCTCACCAATGTAAATGCATAGGTGCATGTGTCCATTATAGTATCTATAAGAATGACTGCTGCAACATTCTTGAGGAGACAAAATCCTGATTTCACATTGACAATACTGCCCATTGTGTTTGCTGCATTGTCACCATGCGAAATGGAATAGACTTCCAACAGATCTAATAATGTAAGGCTGGATGTCCAGGAGATGCTGCGGATAATTAACAGCAACAGAATTATGCTTCAACACAATCTGCAATCTCATGCCTCAGCATATGCCCCACCGTACCATTCCCATCAAGCCAAGGGATCAACCCTGGTTCAATGAAGGGTGCAGGCAGGCATTCCAGGAGCAGCACCAAGCACTCATAAAAATAATATGCAACTACAAAAAGGGAGCTATTTGCCACAAAACAATAAGAAATAGGAATAGAAGTATGCCATTTGGCCCATCATGTCTGCTCCATTATGAGATTACCCCCTTCAAATCGAGGGTGGGGGCATGAAGGTTGTATTCTATGCAGCCAGAGTGACCAGCAGAGTGATCACCTGACAGCTCTTTACACATTGGTAGTCAATTTTGGTATTTGTGATAAACTTGATTAGTTTCAAACATAAAAAGCTGTCACAGGCCCTCCAGGAGACCTCGGTGGAGGACAAAGGCACCAGTGGAGGCTGCCACCCAGCTTCTAGAACCAACTGATCTTCTGTGACCATTGGGATTGCTCTAGAAATCGAGAAACAATGTGTAACAAAAAGGGGAAATGCTGATAATAATCAACAGCTCAGATTTTATTGTTTTTATTTCATTTTCCAGCATCTGAAATAATTTTTCTCTTATTTTGGTTTGATTTGTGCAACTTTTCTGTTCTGGAGTGAATTGGCCATCTGACATTCCACTGCCATGAAACTCAGAAGCTGGCTTTACTTAAGTGTGCAGAATGCGATATTCAGAGTCATTCTAATTTATTTCGTTTGTTTCTTCGGTGTTTGGTTTTGTACATCGCTATTAATTGAAAGATTTAAAGGGAACAAAAGCTCAGGAGCTGACCAAAGTGCTGGCCCCTTATAGGGTCAAGTTTTTGCCTGAAGACAACGTGCATTCAAACAGTATCCATGATCTTTCCTTCAAGGCAGTTTCTCAGTTGGCTTTTCTTCTGAACTACATTCAGAGCTGATAGCAAGGGTCAAACACTATCAGCTCACTTTAAAGATGTGTACTACAGGCCCCAAACAGTTTTTTGCTATGAATCTAGTTTGGAATATGACACCCTTTGAAAGGAGATCAGAATCAAGTGTCTCTTATGTTGGTAATTAAATGAGCACATTTAATAAAATGTCTAGAAACTTTTGATTGGTACTAACACAATCTTCTGAAAAACAATTTTTGAACATTGCCATAAAAAGATTTTTGGCTTACACTCATCAAAAACTCCATGGAAATAATTATTTATTTTGCTGATTAGTAGAGGTGTTGCCATGGTAAATTCACCAAGGAGCAGTTAATTGCCAAGGTTTTGTTTATGTTCAAACCTGACAAATCAACTCCGATTACTCAAAGCAAACCAATATTTCAAGCAATGAAGGTCAACCTATTTTGTGCATTCCTGTTGACATGCCCCACTTTATCCCTAGCTTTATAGATGTTGCACCGAGTTTCCATCGATTTCATGTAGGGCATTATGTTCTTCATGTAGGGCATTGTGGCCAGTGTGTTAGGGCGTACTGTCTCCTCCTGTTGTTGTCTGCTTAGTAGGCATCTGTGAATGAATTTGCATCAAGAACATATCAGAACTGACAACAAGAGTCCTAAGACAACTAGGAATCATGGTGGCCCACAAGCCCACAGTCACTCTATGACAAACACTTACAAGGATTAAAGACTCCATTCCACAACATGCAGAGCCAACATGGTTTACAAAATACTATGCAACAACTGCCACAAACATTACTTTGGATAGAAAGGAAAGAAATGAGCCATCAGAATATATAAATATCAATTTGTAGCAAAAGGGCACAACACACTCTCCTTAACATCAGTACACTCAGACAATGAAGGCCATCAATTTAACTGGAACAAGGTAGCCATAGTAGCCCAAGCCAAACATAGACATACACAGGAATTCCTAGAGGCATGATTCTCCACCTGTAATGCAATCAACAAGCATATAGAATTGGACCCCAAATACAAACCTATACAGGTCAAAACCAGAAATGACACTACTCACCATAAAGTACCAGACAGTATAAATTCCATGCAGAGTAGAACAACATCGCTTCATCGGAGGCTCCACTGATGATGCTACCTAGCATGGTGATGAAACGTCTGAACAAGAACAAGCCAGCTCAGCGAGCAAGTCAACAACCTCACCCACAACTCAAGCTATAGATCCTTGCCTTAAGTTATCACCAATGTTAGACCAGGTCCCTCTATCAGTTGTCAGTGCTGAATTGCCAGGAATGATCTAATGCTTAATGAAAGACAGGTTTGCATTTATAAAGTGTCTTTTATGACATAAGTTGTCTCAAAACACCTTACAGATAAATAAGTACTTCTGGTTTGTAGTCACTCTTACAATAAATTAATGCACCTGTGACATTGTCTGGAGGAAATCATTTTAAAAAAGGTTTCATTAGATTTTAATTGGATTTGAGATGGACACTGCAATTTTCACCTCTGAACTTACACCTCACAAAAACAAATGTCATTAGTAGAGAGAGTTTAAATACCATTTTCTTCTTTGTGAAAATTCAGATCATTGACAATTAAAAACATTGTTTATATTGTGCTGGAAATCTGCTGTCATCATTTTCAAGGTGCTGGTGTATTAAATTAATAATATGTGATATAAACTCAGCACCGAGGTCATGAAGGCTGTGATAGATTGGTCTTTCAGCTGAGCTTAAAAGCAACACTATTGGAATGTGAGATTGAGAGGTGTAGAAGGGATATATCTGGAGGGATGAGTTGTAATATGCGTTGTAATAGTTGTCTGGCAACAAAATATCCTTGAGATTTTGATACATTGTCCTTGAGGATATGTAACATTTATAAAACTTCAAAGATTTGACTGGATGTCAAATTCATGTTATGAATTGAATGCATGACACTTTTTCCATATTATCACTAACTTTGCAAACTTTTTAACACTTTGCAAAGTCACATGAAAACATCTTTTCCATTGTTGGCAACTCTTTTGAGTCAGCAATGAAATAAAATTGGAAAAATTCAATTCATTCCTTAATGAGTGCTATCCATAATAGGGTATTGTCCATGATTCATTGCAAGTTGATACCGTAGAGCTGGTTTTCAAAATTTGAACTCTCAGTTTATAGGATTTCACATTTGTATGAAATTTGATTTCATGAACATTTAATGGAATGCTGTGGAACCATTCCCTTCACCAATATAGCCATGACATCCACTGCTCAGGATCTAAACTCTGAAATTCTTTCCTAATGCCTGTCACCATTTCTATCTCTTTACCACTTTTAATGGAGTCTTTACTTATATCTAGGCCATTATGCTCTTGAGCTAAATGCTACTGATCCTATTCTGTTCCAAGCACAAGCCAGCTCTGTAATTTCTCTATATTGCACTATGCTTTGGGCTGATGGGAATGGTACAATAATAGATATAAATTCTATTAAGACAGAAATTATAGCATAAAAACAGGCTTTTCAACCCAACTGACCTATTGTTTTGCCTATGATTCACCAGAGCCTCTTTCCACAATTATATCCTTCTTTTCCTCTTATGTATTTCACTCGTCCTTCAAGGCAAATGTGTTCTTTCTCATTAGGAATTTTATTTCACAAGTGCCTAACATAGTTCAGAGGTGACAAAATGAAAGATAATTAGGATTAAAAATGATTTTCAAGTGACCAACATTTTAACTCTTGTTCTGATATTTTAAATTCAAACCAGAACCACAACCATACTTTTGCAATACTGCTAAATGACTTGAATCTGAATGCAACTGAACAGGGACATCCAAAATTAGATGGAGTCAAACAAACTGCTTTGGAGTGGTGGGTAAATGCCTGTTACCATATCAATGTGTGTATCTCACTGATGAAAATACAGCTGGAGAGGTTTTAGAATCAGGAATACTGGCCAAACCTAAATGTTAACATTTTCTGAATTTGAGATTTCCGATGAGGCATCACACTGTGACTAAATGGGACCCACTTCAGAAAAATATACATCAGCATTCGTTATTGTCCCATATTAGATTGGAAAATCACATAAATGTCTTTATTTATATTCAGAAACCTGAAGGTGGCAACTCCTGGTATATTGAAGAGACTACTCAATTGCGGAAAAGCAAAATGCTTTTTTTTTCAGTCTGTGCTGGGAGAAACAAAGAACGTTATGAGATTTTCATAAGGATGCGCAGAGCAGGGGTAAAGTGTGGCTATTCAATACAGCAGATGTGGAATGAGGTCCCACAAGGACCAGTGTGCTGGGATCATGGTTATGCACAATTCATATGAATGATTTAAATCTTGGAATCAGAAGCATACTTTCAAACTTTGCAGATACAGAGGAAGGGACAGCAACACTAAGGAAGAATGAATTAAATAACAAACATTAAACTTAACAGAATAGGCATATTATGACAAATGAATTTCAGTAAACTTAGTTCCTTATTAAATTGTGATGACACCGTTAAGTAAGGACACTAAAAAGTAAATGCAACAGCTTAGCATTAAACGGATATAACTTAAATGTACATAATTTATGTTATACATATTAAATGTTGGTTAGATCACTGTTTGAGCCCGGTAGCTATTGTATACAGGTACATAAAGCCATTGAAGATGGTGCAAAATAAGATTTACAATGATACCAGATCAGATGCAAGATTATACTTAGAAGGAAAAGGTGAATGATGTTGATCTCTCTTCTGGAGTAGAAAAGGCTGAGGCTAACATAAAGTTTTCTAAACTTACGAAAGGTTTTGATGCAGCAAACACAGAAGGCATATTTCCACTTGGGAGGTAGAACAAAACTAACAACCATTAATACAAGATAACAAAGTGTGGAGCTGGATGAACACAGCAGGCCAAGCAGCATCTCAGGAGCACAAAAACTGACGTTGCGGGCCTAGACCCTTCATCAGAGAGCTTCACCAGAACCACAACCATACTTTTGCAATACTGCCAAATGACTTGAATCTGAATGCAACTGAACAGGGACATCCAAAATTAGATGGAGTCAAACAAACTGCTTTGGAGTGGTGGGTAAATGCCTGTTACCATAACAATGTGTGTATTTCACTGATGAAAATACAGCTGGAGAGGATTTAGAATCAGGAATACTGGCCAAACCTAAACGTTAACATTTTCTAAATTTGAGATTTGCGATGAAGCATCACACTGTGACTAAATGGGACTCACCCCAGAAAAATATACCTCAGCCATTAATACAAAACAGCCAACAAAAGCTACAATCTCTATAGCGACCAAGAGCATTTCAAAATAAATTCAAAATTCCAGTAATAGATGAAAGGATGTTATCAGATTAGGCATTTTTGATGTTTTTCCCTGTCTCAGCCTGGCCATTCCCAACACCAGAACTGTGCTTCACAGAGAGAGTATTGCATTCTGGTCCTTTGTCTGCGCCTCACTGGTGCATGTTACATTCCCATCAATTCCATCCTCTAATATGGCAATATGGTATCAAGGAGGAACTGCACAGCCCAGTTAAAATTAAAAGTTACGAGATTGCCGATCAGATAAATAATTGCATAGTAGCTGGAGAAATCAAGATATTGAAGAGGAATGTCAGAAATTAGAGGAAACTCTCTAGATAGTTGAGGTAGACGCTGAAGAATAAAAGTGTAATGTTGTGAGTAGGAAGATAAAGTTGGAAGATAGATCAAAGGAAACTGCCAGAATGGATTCTCAGTTTCTAACTGCTCTATCTAAGTCTTCATCCTGAAATAAGCATGAAAATTGGCATTGCAGATTTCAAAGGCAGTGCTGGATTGAGTAGCAGTTTTATGAAGAGAAACAATTTGGAACAGTGACAGAAGACCAAAGTTTCATAAAGTCTCCTAGTAGAACTTGATAACAAGCATATCACATTTCAACAATCTACAAACAAACGTCAATGAAAGAACACACACAGATTACCTTGTATTGGGAACAAGGATGAGGAATTTCACTATGCCAGCCAGCCAAAAGTACAAAAGAAAAAACATTGTCAATGAAGTCAAAAGATCAAATAAAAAGTTGGTTCACAGTTTGTCTTTCGTAGTTATCCAACAGGGCAATACTTAAGCCAATGTTTATATTCAAAATAAAACGTCTCACAAAACAGGAGGAGCTCAATTGTCAAGTCATCCACATCCGCGATAAAGGATTAATCGATGAAAATGGTTTGAATGTTGGCTGAGAAAAGTTTAGAGTTTCCAACCAGGAAAATGTAAAACAAAAATTATTTTCATCTAAGACACTTTCCAATCCCTCATTGTCAATGGTGTTGTTGGTGAGGTGAAGTTAGATTATGTGACAATTACATTGCAGTTATTCCAGGAGGTCTAACCAGACTTATTCAACTAATAGTTGTTTCTCTCCAAAAACATGTGCCTTAAGGATAGCATGAGGAAAAAAATGCAGAATGACTAGATGATCAGCAGAATGAAAGCATTCACCATGGAAGACAGCAAAGCAAGTTCTGATATTATCTATTGGATGGGCTGCAGAGGCCTGGAATCCTTGGAGATTGCAATCAAATCAGTCAAGAAATGTGGAATATTCCATAGACTTAATGGCACAAAAGATGAATATCCATTGAATTGGCCATCGCGACAGGATCACTGAACAAGTTGATTTGGAATCATAAAATACCTACAGTGTGGAAACAAGCCCATCAAGTCCACACTGATCTCCAAAGAGCATCCCCCTACTCTATCCCTATCACCCTGCATTTCCCATGGCACAGGCCTGCACATCCATGGATATTATGGGCAATTTAGCATGACCAATCCACCTAACCTATACATCTTTGGACTGTGGAAAGAAAACCCATGCAGACGCAGGGAAAATGTGCAAATTCCACACAGACGATTGTTCATGGTTGGAATTGAACCTAGGTCCCTGGCACGCTGAGGCAGCAGTGCTAATCACTGAGCCACTTTGCTGTGATATATTATTGTCACAAGTACTGAGGTACAGTGACAAATGTTGTTTTGTGTGCTATTCAGACAAATCATACCCGACATAAATATATCAAAGTAATATAACAGAATGCAGTATGTGTTACAGCTACAGAGAAGGTGCAGAGAAAGATCAATTATAATAAATGAGAGGTCTATTTATAAGTCTGATAACAGCAGGGAAGAAGCTGTTCTTAAATCTGTTGGTATGTGTTTTCAAAACCTTTGCATCTTCTGATCAATGGATGAGTGTGGAAGAGAGGATAACCAGGGTTGGGAGGGATCTTTGATTGTGTTGGCTGCTTTTTCAAGGCAATGGGAAATGTAGAATGAGTCACAGAGTCATACAGATGTATAGCATTGAAGCAGACACTTTGGTCCAATTTGTTCATGCTGACCAGATATCCTAAATTAATCTAGTCAAGCTTGCTAGCATTTGGCCCATATCACTCTAAATCCTTCCTATTCTTACACCCATCCAGATGTCTTTTAATTGTTGCAATATTACCAGCTGCCACCACTTCCTCTGGCAGCTCATTCCATACACGCACCACCCTCTTGGTGAAAAGGTTACTCCCTTTTAAATCTTCCCCCTCTGGCCTTAAACCTATGCCTCCAGTTTTGGATGCCCCCACCCTGTGGAAAAGACCTTGTCTATTTATCCCTTCCATGCCCTTCATGATTTTATAAACCTTTAGAAGTCACCTCTCAGCATCCAACATTTCAGGGAAAATAGCCTCAGCCGATTCAGCCTCTCCCTATAGCTCAAACCCTCCAAACCTGGCAACATCCCTGAAAACTCTCTTCTGAACTCTTTCAAGTTTCGCAACATCCTTCCTATAGCAGGGAGACCAGAACTGCACGCAGTATTCCAATAGTGGCCTAACCAATGTCCTGCAGAGCTGCAACATGACCTCCCGACTCCTACACTCAATGCGCTGAACAGGAGGTAAGGCAAACATGCCAAGTGCCTTCTTCACTATCCTATCAACCTGCAACTCCATTTTCAAGAACTATGAACCTGCGCTCCATGGTCTCTTTGTTCAACAACATGATCCAGTACCTTACCATTAAGCGTATAAGTCCTGCCCTGATTTGCCTTTCCAAAATGCAGCACTTCACATTTATCTAAATTAAACTCTGTCTGCCACACCTCAGCCTATTGGCCCATCTGATCAAGATCTTGTTGTACTCTGAGTTAAACTTCTTTGCTGACCATTACCCCTCTAATTTTGGTGTTATCTGCAAACTTGCCAACCATACTTCCTATGTTCATATTCAAATCATTTATGTAAATGAGGAAAAGCAGCGGACCCGGCACCGATCCTTCTGGCAATGAAAGGAAAGCTAGTTTTTGTGATTGTCTGGGTTGTGTCCACAAGTCTCTGTATTTCTTGTGGTCTTGTGTGCAGCAGTTGTCATATCAGGCCATGATAGGATGTTTTCTGTGGTGTATCTATAAAATTTGGGAAGGGACTTTGGACATGCTGCATTTCCTTAGCCTTCTGAGGAAATAGAGGTGTTGTTGTGCTTTCTTTATCTGAACGTCAATGTGGATGGACCAGGATAGATTGTTGGTGATAATTACTCTTAGGAATTTGAAGCTCTCACCACTTCCACCTCAGCACCATTGATACAGACGGGAGAATGTCTTCCAACTGCTTCCTAAAATTGATGACCAGCTCCTTCATTTTGCTGACATTGAGGGAGAGATTGTCATCTTTACACTGAGTCTTTCCTGTGTTCTGTCTCCTCATTGCTTGAGATCCGACCCACAATGATGATATCATCAACAAATTTGTAAATGGAGTTACAGCTGAATTTGGCTACAGAGTTGTGAGTGTATAAGGAGTGTAGTAACTGACTGAGTGCGCAAACTTGTGTGGCACTAGTGTTGAGGATTGTCACGGACGAGATGTTGTCACCTATTCTGATTGCGGTCTGTGGGTCAGGAAGTCAAGACTCCAGTTGCAGAGGGTGGAGCAGAGTCCCACGTCTTGGAGTTTGGAGATGAGTAAGGTTGGAATTATGGTGTTGAAGGTGGAGCTGAAGCCAATAAGTATGACTCTGACCTAGGAGTCCTTGTTGGTCAAATGTTCCAGGGATGAATGTGGGGCCAGAGAGATGGTGTCTGCCATTGACATCCTGTGACAGTAGGCAAATTGTCATGGATCAAGGCTGTCTGGGAGGCTGGAGTTGATGTATGCCATTACTAACCTCTCAACGCACTTCAAAATGATGGAATTGATACTGGTGATTCATATGATGATACAATCTAAGAAACAGATGCGGGTGAGTTATTTAGTTCTTCAAATGATGAGGAGGATGGTTTCTCTGGATTTTAAAACATATTCAGTGCATACTCTGCTACTATTCTTGACTGAAAAAATAATTTTATTTTGTGTGAAATTTTATTAATTTTTGATAAATTAGATTAATTTAGGGTATTAAAATTAAAGTCCAGTTTTGGGAAATTATTACTTAATTATAAAGACATATTCAGTGATAAATTCTCCCTTTGTTTGGATGCTTTTGTGGCTGGAATTGGAGGTACCATTCTCTGACTGGGCATATCACTGGTGGTGAAATGATGGAGAAAGGGTGGATTTTCAACTTTTCCAAAATATTATGCATGTAAAATTTACTCACTGCTTTATTATATCATCTAAATAACTTTTTCTCTTGCCATTGAAAACTGGTCAATATCCAAATGTTTGCCTGTCATCTGAGTCCCATTACTTCTTCAGTGGCCTGGCAGGTTGTACTAATAAATGTTAGTTTCCACCTCCTGCTTACACTGGAGATGTTCCATTTTCTAGGGTATGGATGTGCATGTGGAACAAGTTAATGATTAATGCAATGAACACAGATATTCCAATTTCCTTCAAATGAGTGCTGAACCTGTACCTGCCTGAGCAAAGAGCACCTCCCAAAAGGTAGGCACTGTAAGACATTAATCAAGGCCACACAGATCTCCTGGACTAGTTTAAATGCCGGATGGGAATTTTCCAAATTAAACCTGGCAGCGAGTTAAACACAGCAAGGTCCAATATCAGAATAAGATAACAATGTTTATTGGTACATTAACTAAGGGAAGTATGTTGGTAAGGATCCAGCGGAGCTTCCTTCTCTTAAAATGTTCCTGCAGTCTTTCACGTTTACTGAATAGACAGATCGGGTCTCTATTCGATGCCTCAATTGGAAAGCAGGGACCAGGGATAAAGCAGCTTCAGAGAATTTAGTTTTCCCATGTTGATATTGATGTTACTGGGTTCTCTGTTAACAAGCCAAGTTGACACAAAAGTCAAATATGTTAATTTTCCTTGGAGAAATTGAGACGTTTTTACTTCTTATCTATGAGAAAATAAGACAGTCTCCAAGGATCCACATACATAAAAGCTACAAATACAACAACCACTTTCATTTATGTAGTCCCTCTTAACATAGTAAAATGCCCCAACATTTTTCATAGGAGCATAATCAATCATAAATTTAATACTAAGCCAATTAAGGACGGTGACTAAACCTTGGGCAAAGAGATAGATCCTTAGAAGTGTTTTAATGAAAGAGACAGCCGTAGAGACAAAGACCAGTGGATTCAAGAGCTCATAGCAAAGAAAACTGAAGACATGGCAGGCAAAATTGGAATCGAGGAAATAATGATACACAAGAGGCCAGAACTAGAAGGTTGTGGGGCATAAAGCTTGCCTGCTGTTTGAATCAGTTCCATGTGGTGGGCACCATTACACCATGTGCAAGGTCTTCTTGACATTTTAGCTGTTCATGTCTCAGAGATTGGTTGAACAGTAATGCTATTTCTTGCTTTCCCTGCACATGGCTTTGTACAGGGTACTGCATCTGAAAGAAACTCTAGAATCCATAAATAAACATTCAAAAAGCCGGGCAAGTTCTGTGGACAGTTATATGTGTAACAAACAGAGAACACTATTCCTTTGCGATTGATTTCAGATTCTGGGCTATAATTTCAAATGCAAACTATCATTACAGAAAGCAATTTATCCTAGATACAGAAAGAGTACAGTAACAGAAGAAAGGAAAAACAAGATAAAGTTTAAGGGTATGAAAGTTTTGTCAGAAAATGTTCAAATGATCCAAACAGCTCCTAACACTAGAATATTCCAATTCTTGGATCAATTTCCACAGAGAATAATTTAAGATTAGCACCTAAGAGAGTAATCCTATTTCATATAAGATAATGAAATGTGAGGCTGGATGAACACAGCAGGCCAAGCAGCATCTCAGGAGCACAAAAGCTGACGTTTCGGGCCTAGACCCTTCATCAGAGAAAGGTCTAGACCCGAAAGGTCAGCTTTTGTGCTCCTGAGATGCTACTGGGCCTGCTGTGTTCATCCAGCCACACATTTCATTATCTTGGATTCTCCAGCATCTGCAGTTCCCATTATCACTCATTCTATTTTATCTCTATTTTACTTATATGCACATCCAAATAGACTATTGCAATATCAGGGAATATCTTTTCACTTTGGACAGGCAGTATAAGCTTCAAGTATTCCCAATGTGGATTCAGAATTTTCAACTCTGCCCAGCATTACCCCAGAGCCTTCCTGTTGCAGTGTCCCTCATTTACCACAGAACCTTTCAAAATGGTTTCTGAGTGAGATTACCTACAAAGAACTCTCCAACCTTGGATGATACCTTTTAGGAATTTGAAACTTAAAAAACAAATTTACATTTATATTGCGGTCTGGCCTAACAAAATCACTTCACAGCTAACGTGATACTTGAAGAGAAATACAACCCTCAATTTCACGCCAGAAGGTTAACAAAGAGTAATCGCATAAGTTCCCATCTTAGGTATTGTCAGCACATAAGTATGGAAAAGTCCTAACTGTCAGCCTACAAGCAAACAGTAAGCAACAAGACACTCAAAGCTGTCAGATAGAAAAGATTTTCATCGAGTCAATATGAGTGAGGTCTGAGCTGGGGTCAAAAAGTAATGAAAAGGGCCAGAGGCAAGTTATTTTGCCTCAATTGAAAAGAGTGCTGGAAACTACACCTCACTATTCACAGAACTGTCACAAAAGTTAAAGATTTTTTACATAATACACGACATTCCCCAATTTATCTACCATTTAGACCAAGGTGGCCATGTTTAACAAGAACAGTTTATTGCAAGTAAATAGACTCTAGTTACGAGTAAACAATTGTGAACCTTCAGTATATAACTCTACTAATTAAAATTCTAATTCCCTTGTAAGCTCCTCCATAAATATACAGAGACAAACACAGACAGTTGAGGGGGTGGGATGGGGTGCGGAAAGGGTATTCTGGACAGCGGGACAGACAGGGAAGGAGTTCACTTAGTCCTTGCGTGATCCTTATGATTCTTGTGGTGGTGAAAATGCTGATTCTCAGTCGTTCTACTCCAGATGCTGCTATTGGTTTGCAATAGGCCCAGGGCAGCTGGTTCCCTTATAAATGGTCTCTGACTTATCATTTAAAGTCACAGTTTATAGCAACAGCTGAAGGAAAGAAAAAGACTGGTTTCCTTAAGGCTTAAAATACATTTTAGTACAGAGAACAGGGAGGGCTCCTGAGGTCTTGGTGGTTTGAAGGCTTCTCTGCACTTATTCATGATTCTAAACTGTTCACTTACCTAAGAACCAATCACATAGTTTTTGACCAGCAGAAAAAGCTTTGTCATCGATAACTGGTCACTAGTCAGCAAACAATCAGCCACATGTAGCCAACCAAAGCTCCATCTGTGCACAACCCCTTAGTCGCACTTCATCTGAAACCACATTTTAACCAATCTCAAACAAGTAGCAGTGTAACCAGTACTTACAATGAGTGTCAGGTTACTTGCTTTCAAATAATGAAGTGATCCTACAGCAATCCTTCATTTTAAAACAATTCTTTTCATTTCAGTCCACAACTAACAGCACAGAAAAATGAAAAGATGTGGTGTTTACACTAATATAATGTACCTCCATTGCACAGTGGGAAAAACACTGAATAACTACATTTGTATACTGGGCAAATAAGTCTTTGAGCTTCTGCAAGCAGATAGCATCAATACGGAGAGCAGGCACAAATAGACCGAATGGGAATCAATTATGTGGTTTCGTAGATCAAAGTGTGGCTTTGCCTCGAGTAGGAGTTTCATCAATGGCTTCAGGATCCAACCATCAGGTACAAATTGGGGATCAGAACCTTGCACAGTGTATGTGGCTTAGCTGTGACTTGCCTCAAATTGACTAGTTAGTGGCCAACAAGTGGGATAATGAAACTAGAGAGCCAATAGTAAGTTATCCAGCTCAAGATAAACACCAGCTATTTGTTAAAGGTGTGTGCATGAGTGAGAGAAGGAGAGACCCCAAGAAGGAAGCAGACATTCTAACATTATCAACATTAAGTTAAAATAATTGAATTGAGCAGTTGGACTTCCATTACTGAAGAGAAACCTCTTCATGAAGTGAAGCTGTAGTTGGAGCCAGGCAGACAAGAAGGACCTACACTTCTTGAGAGCATTGGCTTCTCGGTCTGCTGCTGGGAAGTCACCTCCAGTCAGCAACACTGCTCCCTATTTGTAATGGGGGAACCCTAATGAACACCTATGCAGCATCCTGGAATAGGACTCAGGACTACAATGGGAATTCTGTACAGTAGCTTGAACTTTGTGCCTATTAATGTCTGAAAGTTTGGCTCAAATCTACAATGCAGAACAAGATATTTGGTCCAAATATTCAATACGGGTGTTTACGTTCCTCATCTGCCTACTTCTACTCCTCGTCAATTAATATTATCATTGTATCTTCTTATTAGTTGTCTCAGTCCCTTTCATTCCTTTTAGTCTTTTTTTCTGTTTGATGCACACATTCTTTCTATACAATAATTACAATTAAAAATTAAATTATTTGTTGTATATGACACAAAAGGACCAAAAGAGCATATATGAGTGGAAAACCCTGATGCAAATGCGTACTTTACAGAAAGCACAGACATTTTAGGAAAATTACGGTACTGTAAAGGGAGAAGTAACATGACAAGCAAATGTCATAGAAACATGGAAGATAGGAGCAGGAGGAGGCCATTCAGCCCTTCGAGGCTGCTTTGCCATTCTTCACAATCATAGCTGACCGTCCAACTCAATTGCCTAATCCTGCTTTCTCCCCATAACCTTTGATCCCATTCGCCCATGTGCTAAATCTAGTCACCTCATGAATACGTCATTGTTTTGGCATCAACTGCTTCCTGAAGTAATGAATTCCACTGGCTCAACACTCTTTGGGTGAAGAAATGTCTCCTCAACTCTGTCCTAAATTGTCCACCCCGAAACCTCATACTGTGACCCTTGGTTCTGTCAGCCCTGAGCTCTGGGATTCTCTCCCTAAATCTCTGTCTGCCCCTTTGTTCCACTACCCCCCACCCTTTTTAAGACTCTCATTTAAACTAATTGAGATTAAAACATATAGTGCCTG
Organism: Stegostoma tigrinum; assembly: GCF_030684315.1. Lineage (NCBI taxonomy): Eukaryota > Metazoa > Chordata > Chondrichthyes > Orectolobiformes > Stegostomatidae > Stegostoma > Stegostoma tigrinum. Next base: position 28,184,215 of record NC_081377.1, on the reverse strand, counting down.
AAAACACCCACAACTGTGATCCCAAAAACATACAAATATCTATTACATAGTGTTCCGGTTATATAGTGGTGATGTCCCTATCCTTGGCCAGGATGTCCTTATTCAAATCTCACCTCCTCCAGAGGTGTGAAATAACATCTCTTAACAGGTTGATTCAAAAACATTGTGGTTTATAACCCACTTGAACGTGCTGGTTGGTGGTTGCGTGGCTAAGCAGAAGAATGAGTCCACATGAGCTTAGCGCCACCTAAAGCAAGAGAAGGACTCCCTGAAGGTTTGGCCTTGGTAATGCTTGGTAAGAGCCTTCTTCCTCTATCTGCGAGTAAAGCCTTTGCTGCTTCTGCTCTATTTTCCTCTGGTGAGGCAGCCCAATGGGAGTCAATGATTACTGCCTCCACAAGTGGTGAACTCAGAAACATTGCAGTAGCAAATTCCAGCTTCACTTGCAGAATTTATGAATTCCCAGAAATACTCATAAATTCAATAGACAGTAACCAGCAACTAACCTGAGTTGGTGCTTTTCAAACACAATGGTGGAAGCAGCTCATTTAATGGGCTGCTGAGAGGAAGATGAGTCATGTGTATTTTAGACGGCGCACTAATTAGAATGGTAAAGTCCAAAATGCCAGGTCAGCCATTAAACCAATGTTAAGCAAAGACCAACAATGATTGTTTTTATTCAAATAATGCACTGAATTTTATCAGAAATTAGCTGCACTCATCAGCACTCCTCACTGCTAGGACCTCTGGGATTCCTGGCATCGGTGGCACACTTCAAACCCAGTGTTGCACCAGGTCAAGTGCTGGCAGTCAGGAACTTCCCTGCATGATTCCTGCTAGTTGCCCCAGACATGTCAGACAGAGGGCAGTCAGCAGAACACTTTGCTGATGGGAAACTGGAGGTCCTAACGAGCAGGAGTGGGGGGAGGAGGTAAAAATCACATCTTGCATTTCAACACTTGGATGCAAGATAGGACTTTTTGCTCCTGACATTGGAAATGTCCTCACTTTTCATCTCAAGTGGCTCTCCAGATTTCTTCCCATTGCCCACATGGTTGATATTTTACTACAATGAGGATGCTGTGTAAATGCAGGTTATTGCTTACTGCATAAATACATGCACCAACCATCATTCAAGTCCTGTCCTTCGATGAGAGCAAATGGGTGTTTATTCTTTAGTACAACAGCATTTGAGTGGATTCATAACTATTTCTATTAATTCCATTGTTTTGAGTACTTATATTTTGATGCAGGTCAAGTTTATAGTGCTAACACTAAAAATAGTACCGCTGGAATGTAATGATCATCCTAAAATAATGTGAATGCTAGCTCTGTAGTACTGCCCTGATGGTGATCAAACCCAGGAGAATATGTTATCTCTGGTCATCTAATTAGCCAGCTGTTCAGCATTGCATCCTCCTACTCATTCTGACTTTAAGCACAATAGGGAACAGACAGGGTGAATTGATCTAAGCAATTTTTTTCGTGGAGATTCATGTTTTTAAACGTAGCATTGCATTCTCTGCCCTGTTCTATTTCCCTAATGCACTTTGTATGGTGTGATCTGCCTGCACTGCAAGCCAAACAAAACTTTTCACTGTACCTAGGTACCTGTGACAATAATAAATCAAATCAAATCAAATCACTCAAAATAGCTGATTTTGCATGAGTTTTATTAGCTACCATTTTTCTTTTGGGCTTATGTGTGTTTTTGGCAGCTGCTGGGGAAGGTACAGCCTAAAATAAAAGTCCCAGACCACTCACCTTTGCTTAACACAGCCACTTCATCACACTGTTGCCTTGGTACCATCAATAATTGGGATCACACAGTACAGAGTGCAATCATTCACCATTTCCCCACATCAGAGGTAAATCAATTAACAAAAGCAAATAGACACAAAGCTGACACTGTCAATGCCACTGCATTTCTGACAGGTACTGTGTTGTTCAAGAAGAAGGAACACCACCAGCTTCTAAGGGAATTTAGGAATTGGGTATTAAATGCTAACCTTGCCAGTGCCACCCACTCCCAAGGTAGGATCTAAAAACATCATAGATTGTTCAACATCAGGAAACTAAAAAAAGCTTATTCTCTGTAATTGATGCCTATTGTTCAGATAACACTGCAGGCAAGCACAGACCTTTCAAAAAGAAATAAATTATTACTCTAATTTCCTATTTATAAATGAAATGCTTTATTTAGGGGTTAAAAGTTTCATGTCTAATTAATTAAAACATTGGTCAATGTTTTATGGGGCTGTGTTGAAGCTTTGGCCATGTTAATTCTGTTCTGCAAATCTTTATGAAGACGTGCCATTTTGGAGGACAGTGTTCAGTCATAATTATTAAAAAGGAATTCTAGGATATACTAGTACTACTGAATGGAGTTTCAGACACTTGGCTGTGGAGTTACCTGTTGGGAGGCATAAAATATTCATTGCACAACTTTTAAACTCCATATCACTTGGACTCTGACTCAAAACACTCAGAGGTAAAAGTAATGAAAGAAAAATCTAAGTCAACATGTTTCCCAGCTAATGCTTCGCTGCAATGTAAACATCCACATCATATTCAAGATGATGTACTACAAAGTTTCTCTACACCCAGAGGATAACTTTTCTAATCCTTTGTATTCCCTTTGAAACATGCAGACTTTCCACACTACAAATAACTTTGCCAATTCTAATCGCAACATAATCCTCAAATTTTCCACACAAGAACTCCTGCAAAAACCATCGAATCCTCCTCCCACCATTGGTCACTTGACACAACCGTTGTCATGGTGTTTCTCCTTCCTACAGTCAGCAGACATTTTACATTTTCATTACCCATTTGGATAACTTCTGCTCTTAGTCCAACTCTGACAGTTGAACTGAATTAACATAAGTATTTTTTAAGAAATATCCCAATGATTTTATTCCCCAGTTTGTCAGAAACAGTATCCAGGACAATTCTGGAAGACTGACAACCTTATGCACAGAACTTGGACACTAGATGCGCGTAATTGATATATTAAGTAATAATCAATCTAGCATGGCAGAGGATGGGGTTTTAGAATTTGACTATTTATTTGGTTGCAAAGAGACTATGTGATTTGGAAGCCACCTTCCCCTCCTCTACAGCTCAGTCCAATGTGGCAGGTGAGCTGCAGGCTGTCCTAATGGAGCTAGGGTCTGGTTAAATTGCCAGCAATTTAGTTACAGAGTGAGTGAGATGCAGTATGTTTGTGGTGTGCATTAGTTTTATAATTCCCGTGCTTCTGCTTGAGCACTTGCAGCTATTCATCTGGGGCAAAAAAAATCTAAATTCACCATTAGCCACTTTCATTTCATCACAGTGACTATGCTGTAGAACCTGAAGAATGGTCACCAGCCTCAAAACGTTGACTCTACTTTCTCTCCACACATGCTGCCAGACCTGCTGAGTTTCTCCTGTGATTTCAGTTTTGTTTCAGATTTCCAACATTCACAGTTCTTTGTTTTACAATGGTCCAATGTTGTCCTATTTCAACCACGAGTGGCAGTTTAAATTCTATTTATGTCGCAGGACAATGATTTCCAAATTACAGGAACCTTTTTTGTTTCCTTGGACTTCCAACTTGACATTTATCTGTGGAGTGAAAGCAGAATTAACGCTTTAAGCCTGATGATCATTCTTCAGCATTTCAAAATGGTGGTCACAACATTGTTGGTGTTAGTTGGGTGGTGAGTTTGCCAATGTCATTTTGAGGCTGTTACTGCTCCACGTAATGGAGGTGCTGAAGTGAGTCTTTAAATGAAACTTAGTATCTCAGGTAGATCCAAAAGTCCCACTGTCCTATTTTGAAGAAGAGAAAGGGGTTTCTTCTCAGTGTCATGGTCCTATTTAAATCCCAACTAGCATCGCATCATCAACCAAAACAAAGAACAGCAGATGCAGAAGACCTGAAACAAACAAAACCAGAAATTACTGGAGAACCTGAGAAGGTCTGGCGGCATGTATGAACAGAAAACAGAGTTAACGTTTCGAGTCTCATGACCTTTCTTCAGGACTGAAGCCATAACTGTTGAGTTTCTTCCGCAATTTCTGTTTTTGTTTGTCTTAGTGAAAAGCATTACCTGGTCATTAACACATTAACGTTTGTGCGACTCTGCAGTGCACAAAAGTGTCCGCAACATTTTCGATTCTATGGAATTAGCTACTCTTCTAAAAGAAGTTAATTGGCTGGGAAGTATTTGACACATCATGAAAAGTGCTGTATAAATGCAAAAGCTTTCTGTTCAAGGAATTGGTACTAGATTTACTCCGCAACAGGCTTATCTCCTTTCAGTACATCACTTTGAAAGGTCTATGAATAATCAACAGAATTGGCTTTCTTTTCCATAGGACTTTCAAGTGTGATATGCTGGTTTATCTAATCTCTGGTTCATTTCATCCAGGTCAATTCCTCTTCTCCCACAGCTGGCAGCTCTTAAATCTATTGTTTTATGCTTCTTTCTTGTTACAGCTAAATTTTTCCATGAGCGATGTTGATAGGCTTTAGAACTTGGAAGGAAAGACAATCATAGCTCAAAATTTCAGCTTCCTCCATATATGTCTCCTGTATTTCACTGTACTTCACAATTTTAGTGGAATTTTCTAAGAGAGGGAAAGGGATCATTGACATTTCTTTCAGAAGAGCTGGATGTGCTCTGATCTCTTGATCCACCTTCCCTTCCCTGTCTTAACATGAAAGAGATCACAGAGAAAGTTATCATTCACCTATTTTACCAAAGGCAAGATAGAGACATTTTGAAGCCTTTCCAGTTTTTGACAGATGAACTAGAAATTCCCACTTCTAATTTAGATGTTCATGGCTTACTTCATATTGCTAATCCTTCAGGTATGTCCTGGACTGTCTGGGAATTAAAGATTAATCTCCAGGCGCAAACTGACAGAAAAATCAAAGGAGATCAAAAAACAGAGTTCTATTAATGAACTTTCTTTGAACATTGTTGTTTATTTATTCATTGGATCTGAATTTGTATCGCATAAATGGAGGACATTTGGCCATCATGCCTATACTAGCGATTTAATTCCCCCATTCCCCAGGCTTATTTTACATAGCCTTTCGCATTTTTCTTTTTCAAGCTAATCCAATTCCCTTTCAACACTTACCATTAAATCTGTTTCTATCATTCTTTCAGAAAGTTAATTTCCCTTTGTAACAACTCACAACACAATTAAATTTTCATCATGTCATCACTGGTTCTTTTGCCAATATCTTTGATCTGTGTCATCTGCTTATTGATCCTCCTGCCAATGCAACAGTTTCTTTCTGTTACCTTTAGGCAAACCTCTCAAAATTTGGAATGAAATAATCAGCTGCAACTTAAAAGGAAACATTGCCAAGCTGAAACTCAGTCCCAAAAGCATCTGTTGTCTTTATTTAACTATTCATGAAATCCATTTCACCTTGCACCTTCATTCCATCCCTGCAGTATAGATAATATCTAATCGAGTTATTCAGAGATGGTGCACCTATGGAGCAGGTGAGACTTGAAACTAGGCCTCCTGTCTCAGACCCAGCAACACAAGCTCTGCATCAAAAGAACTTCATCCTTGCAGCATGCTGATTTCTTACGACCATTTTGACAAGTGAATGGAGTCTTGATTGCTTGATTGGACACTTCTTGACTATTAGGGAACAGCCTTTTTGTCCATTTTCAAAATTTTAGTGTGAACCTTTTATACTCTTGGTCCCAATTATAAAAAGCTACGACTATTCCAGACTTAAATTGAAAATGTAAGTTGTACAAAATTATAATATTTGTCCCATAATTACTGATTCAACTATGGAGTGGAGCTTTAAATAACAATGGAGAGAGAGTTGTAACAGGCTGCCAATTTGTTATCATTCGATTTACACAATTGGATAATATCAAGATCCACCTCATGATAATCGTAATCAGACAGTGATTGGAATTTCTGCAGCAATTAATTCACCTCCTGTAAAACCGCCTTCAATCTTTCTCTTCGGCATTGACCTTTGAGATCTGTGCTTGGCAGCAACTTCTGGAATTAGATTTGAATGTGTCAGTGTGCGTGGTCTCTCAGAGCAGCTGCACAGCTTCCTTCAGACGGGTAGAATGTTCCCCACTTGCCTAGTTGCAGCTCCAAAAACACTTGAGAAGCTTGACACCATCCAGGACAAAGCAGCCTGCTTTATTGGCACCACATCCAAAAGCATCTATTCCCTCTAGAACAGACATGCAGTGGTAGAAGCATGTGCCATCTACAAGATGAACTGTAAGTTATCATCAGGGCTCTTTGGACAATAGTTTTAAACTTGTGACCTCTACCACCATGAAGGATAATGTTCCAGATGCATGGAAACACCGTAACATCCAAGTTCCTCGCCAAACAACAGATTTGGAACTATAATTGCCATTTCTTCACTGTTCCTGAGCAATCAAGATTGGGAATGAAGGTATAGGCTCTTGACTTTGTTCCATGGCAGTGAAGCAGTGGTGGTTATAGTTCCCAAGTGTGTTGTCTGGAGCTCTCCATTTTTCTCATTCTATATTTACCACTCACCCCAGCCCCATCCCACTACCTGCCACCCTACACCAGGGCACCTGCATGGGAGGTGATTCCAGAGCTACCACTGAACATCAAGTTCCCAATCTTCCCAACCTAATGCACAGAACTGCGCACTATGTAAGATTGTTGTGGTAGACTGCACCATAGCGTATTCTGTTTTGCAACAGTGCTGCAAAAAATAGTGTATAAGCTTCTGACATAAAACAAAAACATTTGCCATGACATTTTAAAAGAATCTGGTCAATGGTGAATTAAGATTCCAGAATATGAAAACAGCACATTGCATATAGAGACTACACTATTCCACTGAGAGGGAGAGTGTAGGTAATGTTTAATAGATAAATACTGGCTGTAATTTACAATTCAGTTCTTGCTTTTAGTTTTGAAGAGCCTAGAGAGCTCACAAACTGCTACTAGCAACATGAATATGTCAGATATCAAACTTAGTGCTGTTGCATGTAATAAATCAGTTTTCCATCATTTCTGTAGTCTCATAGTGACCTTTTCATCAAAATCTTCTCATATTCTATCAATTTAACATAAGGCAGGTTTCAGCATGGTCATTTATCATGCTGGTCTATGGGGCTGAAAGTATTTTGTGATAATGCTATGAACACAGGAACTGAGGCTTACTTCCATTGCGTCTCTTAGGAGTTGAACTATGATCAGAAAGTTTAAAAAGTGAACGGCTAAATTATTGACAGATGGTTTTAAACAAGTACTGACATACAAATGTGGCCTGTCTCATGCAAACAGCCCCTCAAGTGGTAGCTCCAACCATTCAGGTTCTGCCCAGTTCCAAGTGGAAAGGGAGAGGGAATGGATGGTTGGAGTTGAGGATGCTGCCAAAATTAGAGTTAGAATTATTATTGACGTGCCTAGAGGAAATTCCTAAAACTACCCCATCAAAAAAATTACTCACAGTACCACCCCTAAACTTGTTATAATCTTGGTACAGAATTAAATGGAGTTGATTGCATGAAGCAAAATTTGTATGTTAGAACATGACTAAACCCACCTGGCTCACTAATGCCTTTCAGGGAAGGAAGTGTGCCATCTTCACTCAGTCTGGCCTATATGTGACTTCAGACCCACAGTGGCTCTCAAGCACCCTCTGAAATGGCCTAGCAAACTGTTCAGTTGTATCAATCACTACAAAGTCTCAACAGAGAAATGAAACTGGATTAATCACCTGGCATCACCCTAGGCACCAGTAAAGACAATGGCAGAAATAGCCCTGTCGATCCAGTCAGTCCTGTCCTCCTCACTAACAGCTGGGCACTTCTGCCAGTAGTGGAAGAGCTGTCTCACAGATTATTCAAGAAGAAACCTGACATAGTCATACTCTCAGAATCATACATCGCAGATAATGTCCCAGACACCACCATCACCATCCCTGGATATATCCTGTCCCACCAGCAGGACAGAGCCAGCGGATGTGGAGGCACACAATGGTATACAGTCAGGAGGGAGTTGCTCTGGGAGTCCTCATTGTTGACTCAGGGCTCCACAAATTCTCATGGGTTCAGGTAAAACATGGGCAAGGAAACGTCCTCCTGATTACCACGTACTATCCTGCCTCAGCTGATGAATCGGTACTCCTCCACATTAGACAGCACTAGGAGGAAACACTGAGGGTAACAAAGGTGCAAAATGTATGCTGGGTGGGGGATTTCAATGTCCTCCATCAAGAGCAACTTGGCAGTAGCATTACTGATCAAGCTGGGCTGGCCATAACTGATATAGCTGCTAGACTGGGTCTTTGGCAACTGGTGAGGGAACAAACAAAAGGGAAAAAACACACTTGACCACATTCTTATTAATTTGCCAGCCGCAGATGCATCTGCCCACGACAATATCGGTACAAGTGCCCATCGCACAGTCCTTGTGGAGTTGAAGTCTGGCATTCACATTGCGAATACTCTCCATCATGTTATACAGCACTATCACCATGCTAAATGGGACAGACTTCAAACAGATTTAGCAGGATGTAGAATGTGATCAAAGGGAAGAGGGACCAGCAAGAGGTCATTGTACACATTGGAACTAATGACATAGGGAGAGGACAGGAAAAGATCCTGAGGAAAGAGAACTTTGTCAGGAATTTAAGAAGTAGGTCCTCTAGGGTAATAATATCTGGATTATTACCAGTGCCATGAGCTCGCGGAGATAGGAATAGAAGGATAAAGTAGGTGAGGAGCTGGTGCAAGGGAGAAGGATTCATATTTTTGGATCTTCTCTGGGGTAGAAATGACATGTTTAAGAAGAATGGATTGCACCTGAATTGGAAGGGAACTAATACAATGGCAGGGACATTTGCTAGAGTTGGTCAGGAGGATGTAAACTAGTAGATGGAGGGTGGGAGGTGTGGAGTAGGTGAGTAGGACCTAGGGAAATAGTGAGATAAGATGTCAGTCTGACACTGGTTCAGCTGGGAAAAGGAGCAAGTCAAACAGTCAAGGCAGAAAGGAACAAAACAGAAAACCAGGTAGGACCGATAAATGAAACTGCATTTATTTCAATGCAAGAGGCCTAACAGGTGAGGCAAATGAACCCGGGGCATGGCTGGAAACATGGGACTGGGATATTATAGCAATTACAGATACGTGGCTCAAGGATGGACAGGGCTGGCAGCTTAACATTCCAGGGTGTAAATGCTATTAGAAGGATAGAAATGGGGGAGCAAGAGAGGACGGGGAGTGGTGTTTTTGTTTAGGAATAACATTACAGCTGTACTTAGGAAGGATATTCCTGGGATGCAATCCAGGGAAGTTATTTGGGTGGAAACGAGAAATAAGAAAGGGATAAACACCTTATTTTTGTTGTAATATAGACTCCACCATAGCAAGCAGGAAATGGAGAAGCAAAATTGTAAGGAGGTCTCAGTTATCTGTAAGAATAATATGGTAGTTATGGTAGGGGATATTAATTTTCCAAACTTAAACTGGGACTGCCACAGTGTTAAGGGCCTACACCCTTCATCAGAGAGGGGGATAGAGTGAGGGTTCTGGAATAAATAGGGAGAAAGGGGGAGGCGGACGGAAGATGGAGAGAAAAGAAGATAGGTGGAGAGGAGAGTATAGGTGGGGAGGTCGGGAGGGGATAGGTCAGTCCAGGGAAGACGGACAGGTCAAGGAGGTGGAATGAGGTTAGTAAGTAGGAGATAGAGGTGCAGCTTGGGGTGGGAGGAAGGGATGGGTGAGAGGAAGAACAGGTTAGGGAGGCAGAGACAGGTTGGACTGGTTTTGGCATGCAGTGGGTGGAGGGGAAGAGCTGGGCTGGTTGTGTGGTGCAGTGGGGGGGAGGGGACGAACTGGGCTGGTTATGGGATGCGGTGGGGGAAGGGGAGATTTTGAAGCTGGTGAAGTCCACATTGATACCATTGGGCTGCAGGGTTTCCAAGCAGAATATGAGTTGCTGTTCCTGCAACCTTCGGGTGGCATCATTGTGGCAGTGCAGGAGGCCCATGATGGACATGTCATCTAAAGAATGGGAGGGGGAGTGGAAATGGTTTGCGACTGGGAGGTGCAGTTATTTATTGCGAACCGAGCGGAGGTGTTCTGCAAAGCGGTCCCCAAGCCTCCCTTTCAGACGCAGAAGGGGCATGAATTGATGGATGCTGACACAATTACAATATTTGGAAGGCTCATGGAGATGAAAATGAACAGTAAAGGACATTCAATAGTATTGCTATCACTGAAACCCAACATTCAAAATCCAATATCAACATCCAGGAGTTGCTATTAGCCAGAAACTCAACTGGAATTGCCATATGAATTCAATGGATACAAGAGCAAGTCAGATGCTAGAAATACTGCAGCAAGTAACTCAACTCCTGACTCCCAAAAGCCTTTCCACAATCTTCAAGGCAATAGCCAATCGTATGATGGGATTACTTCCGACTTGCATAGATGGTTGCAGCTTCAACAACATTCGAGAAGCTTGACACCATCCAGGACAAAGCAGCCTGCTCATTTGACACCATGTCCACAAGCACTCACTCCCTCCACACCAATGTGCAGTGTCAGCAGTGGGTACTATCTGCAACCATTTCCATCTAAAAAGACAAGGGCAGCAAATACTTGGGAGCAGCACCACCTATCAGTTCACTTCCAAGGTGTTCACCATCCTGTCTTGGAAATATATCATAGTTCCTTCACTGTTTCTGGCTCAAAATCCTGGACTCCCCTGCCTAATGACATTATGGGTATACCTACGGCAAACAGACTGCAGCAGTTCAAGAAGGTAGTTCATCACGACTTTCTCAACAGCAATAAATGCTGGCCGGCCACATCTCACTCGTGAATAAGTAAAATGGAATATTCTTAGAATCTGAAACCCCAGCTATTTTCTGAAAGTATGAAGCTGCACGATTCATAGCCTGAACTGAAGAACTTTACTCTCCAAGAGTAGCAGGTCATAAACTGATAACTAGACTCTAATTAGACAATTGCATAAACAATGTGTGTGCCAAAGATTTCACATACAGGCTGGGATTTCCGGAACCTTGTATTTACTTTTAGCAAGGTTGTCTCTCAGTATCTCCTCCAAGTAATCCTCAGTTGTAAACTTCTCAAATGGTACAGGCATCGTGAGCATCTTATTATAGGCCCATCAGGTTAGAATTCTCTCAGTTCAAATGTACTTAACTCCTGGAGGTTTGCACCTCAAACTTTCTATCTTTCAGCCTGGCTATACCAGAAATTCAACAGACTGTATAGACGCTCAGTTCACAATAATTTTCATTGTTTCAGCCAATTCACTGAATTTCAAATGAATCCAGCTGGAACAGATGACTCCTTCACTCCAGTTTGTTCTAAACTTAAACTCTCTGTATGAACAAAGGACAAAACTCATAATCTACTCACCCTATAGCTACCTTGTTGGTCTTTTATTTCTTGTTATTTGTCCTTCCACATGATCACTGGGGATCAGTTGCTTTAACCTAAATCCCCATAGAGAAAACCAGTTCTTAAAAGGACTATCACGCCAAGATAACATGCAGATGTTTCTCCTCTAAAGCAACATTGCAGTCCCCCATGCGCATTTATATTTGCCAGTCTCAATCTCTTTGATGCACCACAACTTAGCAACTTAATGTTACTGTAGCTGTGCTTCCAATGCATGGTCATCTCTTTGCAAGACTATCAGTAATCATAATGGATCAATATCAAAACCCAAAGAATGATCCAGTGTGAGTGGATTCCTGGTCAGAACTGTGAAGGAGAATACGATGCAGTCATTTCAGAAACAGTTACAGGTTGCAATGAGTGGGAAATATAACATTTGTCTGGTAAGGCAGACATTGTTTTAAAATGCACTTTGAAGCTATGTAAAGTCCAAATAATTGTTCTTCTATGTAGCCACTTAGTTTTCGGTGTGTGCATTCCTTTCAATCTGAGCCCTTTGGCCAAATTTTTGCATGGGCTCCCAATTTTGCCCGTGCCTTTGTAAGGTTAGAGCTGGGTCAAACAGCTCTGTACAGCTTTTCTCTAATGAGCTGGCCCACATACTTTCAGGCCCATAACGTAGCTTTGGTTATAGATCTGTGTAGCCGGTTAGACACGGAAAACAAACTGAGCCTGCAGAGCAAAATCATTGCTATTATATTTCTATCCGTGTGTCCTCTGTGTAACCAACAAATACACTGCCAGAAGCAGCTAGAATGGTCAGCTCACCCAACTGGTTTGAGTTTGCTAAATGATTTTCTCTGTGCCAGCTCCATGTAAGTGATAATGACGGACCTGTACAATCTTGCTGAGATCAGTGGGGTTTCTTTTGTTTGACGTGAGACATGTAATTCTACATGAACGCATTAGCAGAAATGACCCTTTAATAGCTGAGCAAAACTGCTGAAGGATAAATTTTCAGTGATGAATTTAAATTCCAACTTTTCACCAAATCCCTAATTAAAAACATTAATCATGCACTCCTATCATGCTAATAGAATGCAAGCTTGGCTGACAGAGCAGCTTTAATTCCACTTGACAAGTGAGACACTGGAATTTTATACAGCTCACTCTTTAAACCTATAGTGCCTTGTTTCATCTTACAGGATGATTATTCATCCTTTAACTCCAAACCCATCATTAATTAGGTTCCTTTCAATAAATTTTAAAGGGAATAACAGTTTAGTCTCATTTGGAATGGCCAAGAGCAATAATCTTCGTGACCTTGTATTGTATTAACGCCTACAGGCACTTCAAGCAGTTCTTCAAAGGATGATGTCATCAGTGTGAAAAATTAGAATGAAAACAGATGTCTTGGACAGCCCAATGGGAATATGTTTTGTCACCAATACTCAATTGAAATCAAGGGACTAGGCTCAATTGCAACAGTCAAAGCAATTTTCTGACCTTCACAATCAGCTTGTTGGGTTGGGTTAAAGAATCAAAATATCCTAGACAACTGTGAACAAAAGAAGCGTCACAGGAGAGGAGAGTGGAGAGCAGCAGTAGACATGGCAACTGATTGAAGTGCTACAGATTCAATGGGTCACCCTTCTAATCAAATCTCTTCATGGCATTGGTTCTCTGCTTCCCACCACTGTAGTGTCTATTAACCCTGGAACATTTTCAGATCTCCAATTCCTCATTTATCCACTTCTGGTCACCTCCTGACTTTCATTGTTAGTCATGCCTCCTGCTGCTAAGGGATAACGTTTAAAATCTCCACCCTAAATTGCTCAGCCCCTCTCTGTCCCTGTCAGAAGCTTCTTAAAACCAGCCTCTTTCTCAAGTCCTTTCACCTTGCTTGATATCTCTTTGTGTATCTGAATAACATGCATTTGACTGATTGAGCTTCTGTAAGTGCCTTGGGTGGTTTTACTACTTTAAAAGAGTTTGTATAAATGAATCAGAGATAATGGGAACTGCAGATGCTGGAGATTCCAAGATAATAAAATGTGAGGCTGGATGAACACAGCAGGCCAAGCAGCATCTCAGGAGCACAAAAGCTGACGTTTCGGGCCTAGACCCTTCATCAGATGAAGGGTCTAGGCCCGAAACGTCAGCTTTTGTGCTCCTGAGATGCTGCTTGGCCTGCTGTGTTCATCCAGCCTCACATTTTATTATCTTGTATAAATGAATGTTTGGCTATTGTTTCAGAGATAGTAGGAGCTGCTGATGCTGGAGAATCTGAGATAACAAGGTGTAGAGCTGGATGAACACAGCAGGCCCAGCATCATCAGATGCCATTTCTGAAGAAGGGCCTAGGCCCGAAATGTCAGCTTTCCTGCTCCTCTGATGCTGCTTGGCCTGCTGTGTTCATCCAGCTCCACACCTTGTTATCTCTTTGGCTATTGTCGTTGCTTCCACCAGCCACAACACTGCAGCCCACCACCCCCCACCCCCACCCCCACCCCCGAGACCTACTGGTACAACTAAAATAAGAATCACACATTTGTTGATACAAAGAAATCATTTCCTCTGATGGCTGAATCCGGATTGAGGGGGCATAACTTTAAAATTAGAGTTATGCTATTCAGAAAGGAAATCTGGAAACGTTTTTTTCACTCAAAGGAAGAGTTTGAAAGAGTGAGAAAACAAGTATTCTCATTGCTGAATGCTCCAGATGCTGGTATCTAACTGGGGCTTTCAAGACGGAGATCAGACAGCTTTTGTCAGGTAATGCAATCAATGGATAAGAACCAAAGACATTTAGGTGAAGTTAAAATGCAAATTACCTAAGGTCGAATAGAAATCTCCAAAAGTATTAATGGCGTCTTCCTGTTCTAATTTGCATTAAAGAGCACAGGTTGGGACCTAATCCACAAGAACGATTTATTAAAGTAATGTTGGGTGAAGTCATGGAAGGATTTGTGGATGGAGACAAAGACCTTAAATTTAACATGCTTAGGGACTGGCTGTCAGTAATTTTTTTGTGGAGAAACAGAATTCAAACAAAATTGGTAATGTGTTTTCTCTCATGTCCTGTTTCATTTTGCTCCATAATTTCTGTTTGTCTGTGTTTTCTACCTCTTCTCGGACTGGAGCACAGAGTACCAAGCATTAGCTACTCTCCATTTCCTCACCTACTGCTCACTTATCTGATGGACATTGATAAATTGTTTGATTAGTGAAGTCACCACAATGGAGCCTTGGGAGGAATATGAGCAGAATCCTCTTGAAGTCCAGGTAACTTGCCTGCTGAAGAAATAATAGTTTTCATGCTAAACTTATGTTTTGAGGAGAGAGAGAAATGTATGCACTTCTGGACATCAGAAAGAATGATGTAGCTTCCAGGCCCTGACATTTAATTTGTCCCCTGTGCAAACCACACCCCGCTGTCCCCAATTTTAACCAGCCAGCTGGTCTCAGGAAGACATTCAGCTTTTGGGCTGTAACGAGTTTAAATAAGACAGAAGTCAGACTGATGATATTCAGCAAGATTTATCTTTGTCTCATCTGTCTACCCACCTGAACTCACTCCCAATTAAATCACCTCTGTTAGAATAGGATTCTTGGAATTAAAATAGGTAGTTCCAGTTAATGAGCTGGCTGCAAAAATTCCTGTTGCAATGTTCATAATTCTAAAAGCCTTACACGAGAGTTAGACCCACAAACAAGTGCAAATTATAAGTTAATACTCAGCAATAATAATGAGCAAATCCATTATATCTAAAACTACATCGAGTCAGGGAACTCAGAATTTATGACACATAAAAGGAGACACAGAGAGAAAGAGACAATGGGAAAGCAGAAGGAAAAGAAAAAATTGAGAAATTTGGAAAAATTCAAATACTGAAACGTGACAGTCATCTCATCTGGTTAGCATTGGTTCTCCGTATGAAAGATGATTTCTCATTCAAAGCTACATGAAGTCAATGTACTCCCTAAATCATGTCTGGGAACATCCTGGTACATCTCCTTTGAACCATCTCTAGCTTAATAATATTCTTCCTATAACATGGTGACCAGAACTGGACTCAGAACTCCTAAAGACGCCACACCAATGTCCTGTACAACCTCAACATGACTTCCCAACTCCTGTACTCAAAGGACCAAGCAAAGAAGGGAACCATCCTAAATACCTTTTTAACCACCCTGTCTATATGTGATGCACTCTTCAGAGAATTAAGTACCTGAACCCCTCGATCCCTCTATTCCACAACACTATCCAAGGCCCTACTATTAATTCTGTAAGTCCTGGCTCCATTTGTTGTACCAAAATGTAATAGTTTATATTTATCCAGATTGAACTCCATCTGCCATTTTTCAGTCCATTGACTCATTTGATCAATCTCCCTCTGTAATCACAGAAAACTTTCTTCACTGTCTATGATGCCACCAATTTTGGTGAAGTTTGTAAATTTGTTAACCATGTCTTCTATATTATCATGCAAATCATTCATTTAGTTTGAGATTATGTTCAGCATGGACTGATTGGACCTGTTTCTGTGCTCTACAATTCTGCAACTCTATCAATATGCTATATGAGAACAAATGTGACAGAGGAGTGAGAGTGAGAAACTCGCATCAGAAACAATTGTGCTAAACTTTTTAAAAGGGCAATTACAAAGAAATGAATTCAGAGTAGCTGGAGTTGATCAGGAAAGAAGGTTAGCAAAATAGGCAGTTGATGAACAATGGCAGATATAGGGTGCAGAGGAGATTTACTAGGATGTTGCCTGGTATGGAGGGAGGGTCTTATGAGGAAAGGCTGAGGGACTTGAGGCTGTTTTCGTTAGAGAGAAGAAGGTTGAGAGGTGACTTAATTGAAACATATAAAATAATCTGAGGGTTAGATAGGGTGGAAAGGGAGAGCCTTTTTCCTAGGATGGTGACGGCGAGCACGAGGGGGCGTAGCTTTAAATTGAGGGGTGAAAGATATAGGACAGATGTCAGAGATAGTTTCTTTACTCAGAGAGTAGTAAGGGAGTGGAACGCTTTGCCTGCAACGGTAATAGAGTCGCCAACTTTAGGTACATTTAAGTCATCATTGGACAATCATATGGACGTACATGGAATAGTGTAGGTTAGATGGGCTTGAGATCGGTGTGACAGATCGGCACAACATCGAGGGCCGAAGGGCCTGTACTGTGCTGTAATGTTCTATGTTCTATGTTAAATGAAATTTAGATGGTGAAGTCTTGCACAGTTGAAATAATTTGCCTTTAGAGATCTATTTTATAATCATTCCAACTCTAGCTTCATGCTCTGTTTGATTTCGGACTCAGTGGAAGGTTTTTTTGATTGCTGCTGCACAATTCTTATTTGATAGTTGATTCAAAACAAGTGGAATCAATTTATTGTGATAATGTAGATACTGCATTCCATTTATAAGCCAAAACCACATTCTATATTACTTTTCAAGCCACCTGTAGGTGATAGGTGCAGCTAAAATGTATTGATCACTTTCCTCAGCTGTTCATTTTTTTAGAAAAATCATCTTCACATGTAGATATTGCTGGCAAAGTTTCATATAATGCCCTTTTATAGTATATGAAATGATGCACTTTGGCTCCTCAGTGGTATATAAGAATCAATCAGTTTGGATTCAAAATGGTGATACATTTTGGAAGATCTAATTCAAGAGCAAACTATACAGTAAATAGAAAAGTCCTGGGGATAATTGATGAACAGAGAGATCTGGGTGTTCAGGTCCATTGTTCCCTAAAGGTGGCAACGGTGGTCAATAGGGTGGTCAAGAAGGCATACGGCATGCTTTCCTTCATTGGGCGGGGTATTGAGTACAAGAGTTGGCAGGTCATGTTGCAGTTGTATAGGACTTTGGTTCGGTCACATTTGGAGTACTGTGTATAGTTCTGGTCGCCACATTACCAAAAGGATGTGGACGCTTTGGAGAGGGTGCAGAGGAAGTTGACCCGGATGTTGCCTGGCGTGGAGCGTGCTAGCTATGAAGAAAGGTTGAGTAGATTAGGATTATTTTCATTAGAAAGACGAAGATTGAGGGGGGACCTGATTGAGGTCGAGAAAATCATGAGGGGTATAGACAAGGTGGATACCAAGAAGCTTTTTCCCAGAGTGGGGGACTCAATTACTAGGGGTCATGAGTTCAAAGTGAGAGGAGGAAAGTTTATGGGTGATGTGCGTGGAAAGTTCTTTATGCACAGGGTGTGGGTGCTTGGAATGTGTTGCCAGCGGAGGTGGTAGACGCAGACACGACAGTGTTTTTTAAGATGTATCTGGACAGGTACATGGATGGGCAGGGAGCAAAGGGATACAGTCCCTTAGAAAATTGATGACAGGTTTAGACAGAGGATCTCGATCGGCGCAGGCTTGGAGGGCCGAAGGGCCTGTTCCTGTGCTGTAATTTTCTTTGTTCTTTGTTCTTTGTTCTTTGATGTTGGACAGAGCAGACTGGATGAAGAAAGCAGTTTTCCTTTTCTAAAAAGCTCAAGTGAACCAGTTGTGATTTTATGCCAATTTGACAGCTATGAGTGCTTTTTCAGCCAAATTTAAATTCTCCAGTTGGCATGGGTTTTTAAACTCACATTCCCCAATAACCATGATCCCACCATACCTTTTATTCATCTTCTCAGTGATCAAGTTCCTTCAGATTCTGGCATGGGCTTGTCATGTGAAATGGCCTCTTGTATTGTGCCCTTTATCTTAGGTAATAAATCCAAGTTAAAACTAAGCTGAATTTTCCTTTTGGAATTGGTATCTTGACATAGGATCAAATTCAGGTCCCAACCCAACACCAAGTCAGGAAGAGAAAACCAATATAATTTTTTATTGGATTCCCAGTTATTCGAAAGACACCACACTGACTACTCAATAAGCTCTCAACACAGGAAGACCAATAGAGGAGGCCTCCAGTGGTAAGAGGACCGCGGCTTGCTGTTGCAGGGTACAGCAAACAAGGGTGCATCAAGATGAAGGCGTTCTGTCAGCACCAGACCTCTAATGGGGCCGCACCCCAGTTATGGTCATATTTCATGATTGGCAGGAGGGATTTTAGAAGCTCTCTAACAGGAGGACAGGATGCATAAATAAAACACAATTTGAATTATTTCGAACTCACTATAAAAGGAAAATTCCATTCAGTTCAACACTAGCTCATTACAATACTCAAATACCAAAAAGATTTGTTTCTCTATCACATCAATAAGATTAGATGAACTGTATCTATTCCCAGTCTTGAGTATTTGATACTCTCTTCCATGAATAGTCACATGACTGAGCTTAGACTGCCTCAGCTTCAAATAATGTTGGGGTGGCACGGTGGCTCAGTGGTTAGCTCTGCAGCCTCATGTGCCAGGGACCCGGATTTGATTCCAGCCTCAGGTAATTGCCTGTGCGGAGTTTGCACATTCTCCCTGTGTCTGTATGGGTTTCCCCTGGGTGCTCTGGTTTCCTCCCACCGTCCAAAGATGTTCAGGTTAGGTGGATTGGCCATGCTAAATTGTCCGTAGTGTTTAGGGAGATGGGTCTGGGTGGGATGCTCCAAGGGGTGGTGTGGGCTTGTTGGGCCAAAGGGCCTGTTTCCACACTGCAGGGAATCCAATCTAATGTCTTCAGGGTTCTAACATAACACCTCTAGTCTGGAGCTTTCCACTAAAACTCTTACACGGAGAAAACCTACTTATTAAATCTACTAATTAACTCCTGTCTCTGTTTCATGCAACTAACTTCAACCAGGACTTCAATGAACTGATAAAGACGACACCTTTCTAAGCTAGGATTTTACTCCTATGAAAAACAAATCAATTTTGCTTCTAAACAGAAAGCAAACTAATGCTCCTCAATGTTTTGACTGCTCATAAAACCTTCTGAATGCAAACAAATCCTCATTATCACCATTTATCATAAAATGGTCAATGAACGTGTCAAGAGACATCAAATTATGTTAAGTCTGTCCAAAGACAACATAGTCACAGAACTAGAGGTCCAGAAGGAAAGAACTGTTGAACAACCAGTCAAAGCAAAAAGATAGAACAATTCATTGGACTCCGCAGACGCGTAGCACATGCCACAAGGAAGAAAAGAATATACTGAGAATAGCTGTGTAGGCATAAGGAATATATTTCGTATTGTTGAGAACTAAAGGCCAGCCAAGCCAAAAGAATCAAGCAAAATTATTAAGAACAAAAGATAGACAGAGCACCACTTGACAATGTATGGACTAATATGGTAATATAGAATTCAGTAAATTGAAAACTTTGAAAAAGTGTGCACAACAGAAAGATTATAGTGGGCATATGCACAAAATTGTTAGAGTTGAAGAGCAAATTGAGAAGAGGCTATAAAATTACTGAGTTACTTGAACTTATAAACAGAGAAACAAAATACAAGAGCTGGAAACTATAAAATAAAAGTTGACAGAGTGGGCAAATATACAGGTGATGTTTTAGAATAAATGTGAAGTTGTTCACTTTGATAGGAAAAACAAATTGATTGATAATAGATTGGGGATTGTCGATGTACAAAGGGACCAGAGTGGCCTTGTTCACCAGACACTGAAAGCGGCCATGCAGGTGCGGGGAGCAGTTAGGAAGGTAAGTAATGTGTGAGACTCTGTGGCAAAAGGCACAGAAGCAAGGAAGTCTTTCTGCAGCTACACAGGGCCTTGATGAGCACACACCTGTATTATGAGCTGATTGATGTTCTTACATAAGAAAAAATACACTTGCCAAACAGAAAGTACAACGAAGGTTCACCAGACTAATTACTGGAATTGCAAGTTTGCCGTGTGAGGAGAGATTTGGTTGGCAGGCCAAATTCAATGGAGTGAATCTCATTGAAGCATATAGAATTTTGATGAGGCTGGCCAGTGAGTCGAGAACAAGGACTCCTGGTCTCAGTAAGTTTGACAAGCAATTTTATGCTGAGATGAGAAGAACTTTCTTCATTCAGTGGGTGGAGAACCTGTGGAATTATCTGAACTAGAGGCTGTGAAGATCAAGTATCTGAATATATTTAAGAAAGAAACAATCAAGGGGTTGAGGAGACAGCAGGAATATGACAAGAAGGTAGAGTATCTGCCACAATCATTGAATGGTTGAACAGGTTAGATGGACTGAATGGCCTAGACCTACTTGTAGTTTCCATGCTTCCATAAAATAAAAGAGTTTTTGGCATCATAGCATAAGATACAGCTGAAGTATTGTAGACATTTTCTGGCGACACCACAGCAGGAAAAATGTGGAGACTTTAGAATATGTGCAGAGTAATTTTATCAAGAAGCTGTTAGTCATGAGGGAGTTCTGCTATACGCAGAGGTTAGGGCTTCTCTCTTTGGAATAAGGAGCTAATGTAAGAAATTTCTCAAGATGGTGACTTGGATATTTCTTTTCAGGAAATGAGTAATAGACATCATAGATTCAAAATTACTGGGTAAAGATCTAGAAGAGAAATGAAGAGCTTTTCTGGTGGAGGGTCTAGGCCCGAAACATCAGCTTTTGTGCTCCTAAGATGCTGCTTGGCCTGCTGTGTTCATCCAGCTCCACACTTTGTTATCTCAGATTCTCCAGCATCTGCAGTTCCCATTATCTCAGAAGAGAAATGAAGATTTCTTTCTCACTCAGAGTTGTCAGGATCTGTAAGACCCCACCTGAGGAAGCATTGGAAGTTTTTGTTTGAGGATTATGAACAAAAAGTGTAGATGTGGGAGAAAGCATTATTGTCATCTCGAATGAAAGAAATATTCTGCTTCTGTATGTTTCTACGATTCCATGAATATATGAACACGCACAAAGGTGACAACTTGCCCCTAGTGCAGGAGCTGAGAACACAAGAATTGATGTGATGTAACCAATTATGCTGCAGTTGTAAATGGGATTTCTATATTGATTTATCTACTCCATTGCCATCCAGATCAGATACAGTTATTCAATATTTCTGTCATTATGGAATTTTGAGGGTAATATTATATTTTTCAACTGTAGAGAGATGCTGTATAAATACATACCATCAAAGGGATAAAGATCTTTGATGTCATCTGTTTCTGAAAGATGTCAACCCTGACATTTTCTCTAAAGCAGAGCCTGGTAAGACTGATACAAGCTGCTTGCATATTAAATGCAACATATTGTTCCATGGGGAAGCAGAGACCTTGGAGGAGGCCCAAGCTGTAACCTTAGCAACAGAGGTGAGATCACTGCAATCATAGGTGTGAATACAAATGTATCACCTTTAAAGGGAAGGTTTGTTTATATACTGAAAGTCTGATCTTCAAACTTTCCTCAGCTATCATTGGGCAGAATAAGTTTCGAGCTAAAGGCTATTATTGACTCATAGCAATAAAAGGGATGCCATCTGCTGGATTACATTTTGCCAGGCAGCAGCTTCACTCGAGTAATTTCCAAGTTAGCCATATTCTGGGCAGTATGGAATGGAGGCATCGGGGTAGGTGACCAAATGGGAACACCACATAACTTCTTTTTCAGGAAGGACTCCTGAATTGAGTGCCAATCTGGCATTTTCTTGGGCAGCAGCATGTCTTCCCTGGAATCAAGGACCCCAGGGGATGAAGTCCTGCCTGTCAAGCTTCCAGCCAATCAGGTGCCAGTGGCCCTTCATTGCTCACCAGCGCTAATGGGTTGATAGTAGTTGCTACTGGTATCCAAGGCCAATGATTGACGAAGGAGACTGACGAAAGTAGGTGTCAGTTTGTGGGGAAGGAACCAGGGTTAAGGATGTCAAAAGCAAAGGATGGGGGCACTGTCTGTGGGATTTCCCCCTTCCTATGTCAGGTCCCTGATGTACAGAGTGCCTTTGAACAAAGGAACCAGCCAGGAACCCACATAATGAGACGTCTGCCTACCCCAAAGTGAATATCAGCAACAATCAGATCAGGATTTTCAAAGGGTTCTAAATGGGTCTTCCCATCAGGAATGAAATCAGGGCACGGGGTAGTGCAGTGAAGTTGATCTCCTGCCCAATATATTCATGACTCACCACAAAACCCACCTTGGGAGAGGGTCTGTCGTATATAAACCTTTGTGATTTCAGGTTTATGGCTTACCTGAAAGAAAACAG
Organism: Stegostoma tigrinum; assembly: GCF_030684315.1. Lineage (NCBI taxonomy): Eukaryota > Metazoa > Chordata > Chondrichthyes > Orectolobiformes > Stegostomatidae > Stegostoma > Stegostoma tigrinum. The sequence continues at coordinate 28,161,710 of NC_081377.1, read as the reverse complement.
AACATAGAACATAGAACATAGAACATTACAGCACAGTACAGGCCCTTCGGCCCTCGATGTTGTGCCGACCTGTCATACCGATCTCAAGCCCACCTAACCTACACTATTCCATGTGCGTCCATATGCTTATCCAATGATGACTTAAATGTACCTAAAGTTGGTGAATCTACTACCGTTGCAGGCAAAGCGTTCCATTCCCTTACTATTCTCTGAGTAAAGAAACTATCTCTGACATCTGTCCTATATCTTTCACCCCTCAATTTAAAGCTATGCCCCCTCGTGCTCGCCGTCACCATCCTAGGAAAAAGGCTGTCCCTATCCACCCTATCTAACCCTCTGATTATCTTATATGTCTCAAATAAGTCACCTCTCAACCTTCTTCTCTCTAATGAAAACAGCCTCAAGTCCCTCAGCCTTTCCTCATAAGACCCTCCCTCCATACCAGGCAACATCCTAGTAAATCTCCTCTGCACCCTTTCCAAGGCTTCCACATCCTTCTTATAATGCGGTGACCAGAACTGTACACAATACTCCAAGTGTGGCCGCACCAGAGTTTTGTACAGCTTCACCATAACCTCTTGATTCCGGAACTCGATCCTTCTATTAATAAAAGCTAAAACACTGTATGCCTTCTTAACAGCCCTGTCAACCTGGGTGGCAACTTTCAAGGATCTGTGTACATGGACACTGAGATCTCTCTGCTCATCTATACTGCTAAGAATCTTACCATTAGCCCTGTGCTTTGCCTTCTGGTTACCCCTACCAAAATGCATCACCTCACACTTGTCTGCATTAAACTCCATTTGCCACCTCTCAGCCTAGCTCTGCAGCTTATCTATGTCTCTCTGCAACCTACAGCATACTCCATCACTATCCACAGCTCCACCGACCTTAGTGTCGTCTGCAAGTTTACTAACCCATCCTTCTACACCCTCATCCAGGTCATTTATAAAAATGACAAACAGCAGTGGACCCAACACCAACCCTTGCGGTACACCACTAGTAACTGGTCTCCAGGATGAACATTTCCCTTCAACTACCACCCTCTGTCTTCTTTCAGCAAGCCAATTTCCGATCCAAACTGCTGTATCTCCCACAATTCCATTCCTCTGCATTTTGTACAATAGCCTACTGTGGGGAACCTTATCGAACGCCTTGCTGAAATCCATATACACCACATCAACCGGTTTACTCTCATCTACCTGTTTGGTCACCTTCTCAAAGAACTCAATAAGGTTTGTGAGGCACAACCTTCCCTTTACAAAACTGTGCTGACTATCCTTAATCAATTTATTCTTTTCTAGATGATTATAAATCCTATCCCTTATAACCTTTTCCAACACTTCACCAACAACTGAGGTAAGGCTCACTGGTCTATAATTACCAGGGTTGTCTCTACTCCCCTTCTTGAACACGGGCACCACATTTGCTATCCTCCAGTCATCTGGCACTATTCCCGTAGACAATGACGAGTTAAAGATCAATGCCAAAGGCTCAGCAATCTCCTCCCTGGCTTCCCAGAGGATCCTAGGATAAATCCCATCCAGCCAAGGGGACTTATCTATCTTCATCCTCTGTAGGATTTCTAATACCTTTTCCTTGTGAACCTCAATCCCACCTAGTCTAATAGCCTGTATCTCAGTATTCTCCTCGACAACATTGTCGTTTTCTAGAGTGAATACTGTTGAAAAATATTCATTTAGCGCTTCCCCTATCTCATCTGACTCCACACACAACTTACCACTACTATCCTTGGTTGTGCCTAATCTTACTTTCGTCATTCTTTTATTCCTTAAATACCTATAGAAAGCCTTAGGGTTTACCCTGATCCTATCCGCCAACAACTTCTCAAGTCTCCTCCTGGCTCTTCTGAGCTCTCTCTTTAGGTCTTTCCTGGCTACCTCGTAGCCCTCAAGCACACTAACTGAGCCTTCACATCTCATCCTAACATAAGCCTTCTTCTTCCTCTTGACCAGAGATTCCACCTCCTTCGTAAACCACGGCTCCCGCGCTCTACAGCTTCCTCCCTGCCTGACAGGTACATACTTATCTAAGACACACAGGAGCTTTTCCTTGAAGTAGAATTCCTGAAGTAGAATTATAGAATGTGTACAGTGCAGAAGAGTTCTTTTGAGTCTGTACTGAACCTCTGAAAAGCACCCCATCCCAAAACCATGGCTAATCCACCTTACTCACACATTCCTGAACACTGAGGTAATTTAGCATGGCCAATCTATTTAATCCCCACATCTGTGGACAGTGGGAGGAAACCAGGGCACCCAGAGGAAACCCATGCAGACACAGAGAGAACATACAAACTCCACACAGACAGTCACCCATGGTTGGAATCGAGCCTGGGTTCCTGGTGCCATAGGGCAACAATGCTAACCACTGAGCCACCACACCACTCACATAAGAGCAAAGCAATTTTCACAGCCAGCAGAGGTTTCAAAGTGCTTTAAAGACGATGAGTACACTTTACAGCAGTGGTAATCATGACAAGTACCACCATCGCCAAGTCACTGCAGCGTCTCACTGATGTGAAGCTGGGCAGCTTTTCCCTACCCATTCTGACCTCGTAAAGAACAGCAGTACGAAAAAGGAGCTGGCAGGGTGAAAAAGATTAATAGCAGAAAGACTTTTGCCTTAACAAAGTAAATCAGAAATGAGTAATTCATCTATAACTACATATACAAAGTTACAACTGAAAGAAGCGCCATCTATCAGAGTTTACAAGTGCAGATCAGCAAGCAGTTAACCATTAAACGAGTAATTTATCAAGGATATGAGCCCCAGCTTACTCCCCCACCAGCAAATTCATCTTTCAACGGACACTTGATATTCTGGTTGAAGCTTTCCATGATCATCATTCAGTTAGAGGCACCTTTACCATCTTGTCATGAAGGATGTGAGTTCAAATCACACTCCAGGGACTTAAGTTACCAAAATCTCAGCTGGCACTTGCGTGCAGAACAGAGTATTTCTGCGTTGGAGTTACCATCTTTTAAATGAGACATTAAACTAAAGTCCCATCTGTCCAATCTGGTGAGCGTAAAAGATCTCATGAGACTTCTATGAAGAAAAACAGGAAGTTTATCTCAAAATAACAAAGTGTGGGGCTGGATGAGCACAGCAGGCCAAGCAGCATCTTAGGAGCGGGAAAGCTGACATTTCGGGCATAGACCCTTCATCAAAAGGGAGAATCTGGAGAGTCCTAAGATGCTGCTTGGCCTGCTGTGTTCATCCAGCTCTACACCTTGTTATCTCAGATTCTCCAGCATCTGCAGTTCCTATTATCTCTGAGTTTATCTCAAAAGTTTTGGCCAAATCACCATCACAAACACGTTACATGTTCATTAGCACATCTGCCTGTGGGAGGTTTCTTTGCTCAGATTAACTGTCATGTTTCCTATACAACAGCAGTGACTACTGACTTAAAATATTGCGAAGGGACCTGAGGGGTAACTTTTTCACACAGAGGGTGGTTCATATGTGGAATCAACTGTCAGAGAAAATGAGAGATGAAGCTACAATTAAAACATATTTGGAGGGGAAATGTTTAGAGGGATATGGGCCAAATGCAGGCAAATGGGATTAGTTTAGTAGAAATCTTGGTCGGCCTGGACAAGTTGGACTGAAGGATCTGTTTCTGTGCTGTATGACTCTATGACTCCATGACTCTACTGCTCATGAACTGCACCAGATGAAGGAGCAGTGTTCTGAAAGCTCGGGATTAACCTGTTGGACTCTCACCTGGTGTCGTGTGACTTCTGGCTTTGTTCATGAACTGCAAAGTGTTTCTGGAAGGTTGTGGTTGTGAAAGATGCTACATGGATCCATTTCAAATATGTTACATACATTTCTTTCTTTACTAATGTGAGGCTCGATCTGCCTTCTCGGTTCTACTCAAAAAGGAGCAGGGTCTCTTTTCTCATGTCCTGGGCTGATATTTATCCAACATCAGTAAAAATACAGTAAAAATCCTTTCTTATATTTGGCTGTTGTTTGTGCTACCTTCCTGTTATTTGCTTGCCTCCCAGTTTCCTCCATTCCAGCAGCATGTGATTGGCTTTAGTGTTTTGAAAAGTCAAGGTAAATGCGTAGAGACTCTGGAGAAACTAAGACTGTACCCTTCAACTGGAGAAAGTTATAACACAGAAGAGATCTTCAAAATTATGAGACAGTTTGATATTTAGAATAAGGAAAAACTGTTCCCACTAAAGCAAAAGAGACAGTAAGCAGACAACCCTTTTCTGATGAAGGGTCTAGCCTGAAACAACAGCTTTTGTGCTCCTAAGATGCTGCTTGGCCTGCTGTGTTCATCCAGCTCCACACTTTGTTATCTCGGAGATCTCCAGCATCTGCAGTTCCCATTATCCCAGGTTTGAGAGAATTGGCAAAAGAAACAGAGAGGAAATGAGAATCTTTTTTAGCAGTACAAGGTTTTAACAATCTGAAATAAACTATCTGAAAGTCTGGTGGAAACAAATTTCAGAGTAAACACTTAAGAAGAAAAACAAATGCATGACTTTTGGAAACTGAAAACACACGGAGCTTTCCGGATAATTCTATGAAAGAGCCAGTGAAGATAAATCATACCTGTCTGCTGAAAGCTCCTTTGTTCCCTACCTAATGGTAGATGATGGGTACAATTAGGATAAATATACCTTGATTAGAGCTGCTGAACATTTATCATCTACTTCTAATATGTCAGGTTCACAGAATCATAGAATGACACATTACAGAAAGAGGTCACTCTCCTGAAATAGGCCTAAATCGAGCTTGAATTGCAAGTGCCTAATCACCAGACTGAGGTAAGCAGCAGTGCCAGAGAGCAATACATAATTGTGAATAGTTCCCGCAGTTTCTCATTTGTCACTTCACCAGTCTGGTCACTGAGCTGTCAGCGTTTTCTTTCAAAACAATAAACCAGAGTCATTTTCTTTTCTTCTAGTACCAGTCCATAAAAGATCAGATTTATTGAACTCAGTTTGACTTTTGCCATCATGCGCTCTGAGTTCAAAACATATTCCATAAAATCATCATTCAACACCCGTACCTTGAGCTTTGGTCTCAGTTATCAGACTTGGGGCATGGTTGATTTATTGTCAGGAACAAAAACAAAGCTGGAAAAGCTCAGCAGGTCTGGCATCATCTGTGAAGGAAAAAACAGAGTTAATGTTTCGGGTCCGGTCGCCCTTCCTCAGTTCTGCGAAGTGATGATCATAGAATCATAGAATACCTACAGTGTGGAAACAGGTTCTTCGGCCCAACAAGTCCTCACCAACTCACAAAGCATCTCATCCAGACACATCCCCCTTTTACTAAACTAATCTACACATCCCTGAACACTACGGGCAATTTATGTTGGTGATGATACCAAAGCACAGTGAAAAGCTGTGCTTACGAGCAGTATAGGCAGATCATAGTAAGCAAGGATGTACAGATCAAAAAGACTTAGACAGAGGCATACAGATTACAATGCATGGGCCGTGCGCTAAGTGAGATCAATATTAGCAAGATCAGCATTATTCGAGGTTAGAGAATCCATTTATCAGTCTAATAATGGCTGTGAAGAAGCTCTTCCTAAACCTGCTTATGCATGTGTTCAGGCTTCTATACCTCCTGCCTGACAGAAGAGGTTATAGGAGACCATTACTGAGGTACGAGGCACCTTTGATGATGTTGGCAGCCTTTCCACAGCAGTGAACCATGTAAATGGACTTCATGGATGTAAGGTTGGCTTCTGTGATGGTCTGGGTTGTGCACACCATCTTTTGTAGTTTCTTACAGTCCTGGGCAGAGCAGTTGCCAACCAGGTCGTAATACACCTGGGTAGTATGCTTTCAATAGTACACCTGTAGAACTTGGTGAGGGTCCCTACGGACATGCCAAATTTCCTGAGCCACCTGAGGAAGAAGAGGCGCTGTTGTGCTTTCTTGACCGTTGCATCTACATGGGAAGTCCAGGACAGGTTGTTGGTTATCATCACTCTGAGGAACTTGACACTCTCTGCCCTCTCAACCTCAGTTCCATTGATGTAAATGGGGGCATGTTCTCCTCCTTTCCTTCTGAAGTCAATGATCAATTTTTTTAGTTTTCCTGACTTTGAGAGAGAGAGGTTGTTTTCAATGCACCATGTCACCAAGCCCTCTATCTCTCTTCTATACTTTGGCTCGTCATAGTTAGATATCCGTCCCACTACAGTGGTGTTTCAGCAAACTTGTAGATGGCGTTCATTTGGAATTTGGCAACATAGTTGTGGCTGTACAGAGAGTACAGTAAGGGGCTAAGGGCACATTCTTGGGGGGGTCTCCAGTGTTGAGTGTTATTGTGGAAGAGGCGCAAGTACCGATCCTCGCTGATTGCGGTCTGTGGGTCAGAAAGTTGAGGATCCAGTTGCAGGGGGCGGAGCCGAGACCAAGGTCACAGAGTTTTGAGATCAGTCTGGAGGGAATAATGGTGTGGTAGGCAGGGCTGTAGCAGTAAGATCATAAGGCATCGTAGATGCTGGTGGCAATGCAATACCCAGGCTTGGTCAGCAACGTCAGACAAAAAACCCGAAAAGGAATTAGCCAGAGTTCCAATTCTTGTGGAAAGATTGTGTGCATGGATGTCAAGTGAACACAAGGTGATGCTTCCATGGTGCATTGCTGATGAGGTTACAAATGTAGTTGGCATAAGTGGGGCTGTACCTATTTCAGGAAACAACATTCAGGAGAGGAGAAAATTGCAGTGATTATGCAAGTGGAATTTTTTTGCTGTTGGATATTATTTCTTTTTTATTGTTTTGAGGAGGGAGAATTGCGAATGTAAGTGCATACAGTAGCTGCAGCCAGAACAAAATTTTGAGGTAAATGTGCATTAAAATAAGTTGACATTTGGAATCTATTTAATTCTCAAAACATTTCAAATGAAGCTGACATACCATCTCGTCAAACTATTTCCAAACCTCTTTCATTCTTGGGATTAGACATGGGACTTGGTGCCCATTCTACAGGAATGCTCCAAACAGAGGAGTTGGAAAAGTTCAAGTTGCATTACTGTTGTGCAGAACTTCAGCGAGGTTGCAGACTTACAATTGGTGGGTTTCTTGCAGTTGAAATTTGTACCACACAATGTTGATTTCTCCATTTGAAACACATGAAGAAAAACGAATAAATTGTTTGCATTTGTATAATCCCACATGATGTACCAAAGCAGTTTATATTCACTTAAATACCTTGAGATGTTGTCCCTGATGAAATGGAGGAAATCGGGCCGCCAATTTTTACACAGCAAGCTCATATTAGCCACTGTGAGCTGATAATCTGCCTTGCAATGTTGTTCGAGGGATAAATATTGGCCAGGTACCTAGTAGAACTCCCTTGCATGTCTTCAAAGTAATGGCACCATTTACATCATCTCAGCTGAAGTACAGCACCTTTGACAATGCAGCGCTCCTTCAAGTACTGCACAGCAGTGTTAGTCTTGATTTCTGTGCTGGAGTGCCAGAGTAGATAGTGAATCCACAACTATTTTTTTAAACTCATTGGCAAAAGGGTCTCCATGCTGAACCATACCCAGAGTGAATTGATGGGCAGTAAAATAATTGCCTTTATGGAAAAGAGCAGTAAAGGCAGACATTCACAGAGCAGACAGATCACCAACTGTGCAGCAAAATACAGCTTCGTTTTTGCAAGTGAGCTTTCTGTATTTACATAGACACAGGCCATACCATTGATTAGTGCTCACTCAGTTAATTAGAGAGGAAAAACTTACATAACATAGCAAAAAAATGCCTCTGTTTGTGTGTGTGGCAAAAGGAATTGTATACAGTATATACTCTGTATAGATTCTTAACTAATATGGGTTGAGATGGGAATCAGATCGGTCAGTTGTGCCATTACCAATGTGTTTGAACTGAGCCTGGCTGGATCCTCGTCCAATTCTGTTACATATCTCACCAAAAGCCCATGTCACTTAGATCTCTATAATCTTCTGCCCACAGTCTCGGAGGCTAATGGAGACTGAGAAAGAAATTGCTGGAAAAGCTTAGCAGGTCTGGCAGCACCTGTGGAGAGGAATCAAAGAAATCAGAGTTAACGTTATAGGTCCAGTGACCCCTCCTCAGAAATCATAGAGTCACAGAGCTGTGCAGCATGGAACTGATCAGTCAGAACTGATGGAATTTGTTTACATATTGGGAGAGTTTATAAACTAAAAAAGTAAGTATTATAGTGTGTGAAGTTTTCAGATACATTATTATGGAATTTTTTGGGCTTGGGGAAACGCCAGTAGCTTAAGGGAAAAATTTGTTTTGGTTTGGGCAGTTCTGTAATGTACTTGGCAAAAGCTAGATGTGTAAAATGATCACTCCCGAGAAAGGGAGTTACTTAGAATTATTAAAAATAGATTACCTTAATGTAAGGAATTTAGTAAAAGTTTCAGGCCAGAAAATGTTTTTTTACAAGCCTGAAGTGTTTATTTGAAGCTGACAAAAAGGTTAAGCAGAAAGGTGACACTCAGTTACATGATAAATCAAGAATAATGCTCTGATTCTCCCAATTAGGAATTGAAGACTCAGCTAAGTGAAACCCTATTTGGGATTGGGAAACACATTCTCTTTGCTCTGAGTATGGTAAAGGAATGTTGTTGGAATTAATGGGATTGTGTTTTTGTGTGTTAAAATTTTTAAATGTGCTTCCTATCATAGATGTTTGGTTTATTCTATTTTATCTTCGTCTTTGTGTAATGTGTCAGGTGTATTGTTACTCCCAAATCCTGCAGCATTGTGTTATTGTGTTTCAGTGAAAGTCCACCATATCAAAACCAAAAATAATAACATGACCTATCAAGCTAGATTTCATTCTGGGATCTGACTTATCCAGCAATTACATAAGTGGGATCATAACAATCCCTTTTGTAACTTTAATTCACTCTATTGTGCTATCACTAAATCAAAGATGATATCTTTAAGTATTTTTTTTACTGATGTCAGTGTTGTTGTGGAGAGCTACTGGTGGATTTTAACAAAAAATGAATTGAATCAATTACTGGTGATTGAAAGATGCAGAACAAGTTGAAATAAGTGTTTATTAAAAATGTTGTGTTCTTGGCATCGTTAAGAGAGAAATGGAGTAGAAAAGAAAGTATAAATTATTAGCTTAGCCTCAGTTTTTGGATTCCATTGAACTCTAACAATCACACTTTGTGAAAGATGTTAAAATCTTGGAAAGGGTGCTGAAAAGATTTACTAGCACGAGGCCAGGAATAAGGGACTTCCATTTCATGACAGACTTAAGAAGCTGGAATTTTCATCTCGGAATAGAGAAGGCTAAGAGGGGGTTTAATAGATGTGTTCAAACATCTTCAGATGTGTCCTTTTGCTCCATATCATTCAGTGAGTCTATAAGTAATGTAAGATGACAACAATGCAGCACCAAGCGAATGCTAAACTGAGGCCACCTGGATGACTCTAAAGAAAATTCAGCAGCTCCCAGCAAACTAGACAACACACCTTTCTCAACAGGCACTGCAATAATTGCAGTGAATGAACTAGTCATTCATCTTATTTCTGTTTATGTTATAAGCTGTGTTCATTTTATCTACTGTACTGATTTATAAATTATGCTAACGGGGGACAACAGCAAAGATGTGAGATCTGATACATTGTGCAGTCTGGGCTACAACAATAAACAATATTGTATTGAAAACATAAATTCTCATATGAAGTATAGTTTAATTTAAAGCTATTTTATCTCAACAGGAAGTAATACAAAATTTACATGTAGCAGTGATAATTCAGCATCATGTTCTTCACTGGTATGGCTTGAGTAAAATGAACAATTACACGTCAATATTATGTGCTTCCTGAAAATGTCATTCTATCTCTTTCCAATTTCTTAATTAAATATCTGTTTTATCTTTGAGACTATATTATCATTATACTTGATAACAAGACATATGAGACCTGCTTACAGAATATATATTCCTCTAAAGCATCACATTCACTTGCTCGCCAAGATAACTTCAAGGTGAGATATATTGTGACAGGTTAACCTTGCACTTCTACAGCAGCTGACTTTGGATGAGTTGATAACTGCATCCTTGACAGGTACTCAAAAGATATCTGACCCGAGTCTGAGTCAGAGAATGCTCTCTACTTATGTCTTTCAGCTAGTGCTCAGAAAGAGCACCATTCTTTCTCCTATCAGCTACTGGCTCCGTGGAGCATTACTTGTGTGTGAAATAAGACTTATCTGAAAGGTTTTGTAGATCTTTTTACCATGGAAACTACAGAACAGAAAAAGGCCATTCAGTTTAACACATCTATTCCAGTGTTTGGCATCAAATGAGCCTCCTCCTACTGATATCTACTATTTGGGAAACAACAGGGGACTGCGATTAATTGGCTAGCTTTACTAGAGAGTTACCACTGTTAAGATGGGCTGAATGGCCTCCTTGTCCATTTAATCATTTGATGATTCCATATCTTAGTTCTTTCTCCCTCATATTGATTCGGATTCTCTTTGAATGTATCTAGGCTACTTACCTCAGCCAGTCCATGTAATTTCATACCCTAACCACATTCTGGTTAAAACAGTTTCTCATTAATCTTCCATTGTATTTATTGATGACAATTTTATGTACCTTGTTTTGGAAATAAGTTGAAGTAATATTTTCCAGCCTGGCAGTTTCAGTGTTATGTCCTTGTGGAACTCCTTTCACAGGACGTTCACACAATGCTTTGCTTCAGTAGAAATGACCCATGATTCTTACATGTTGCCAGAATTCAGCAGTGTCTTGGCACCACACACTGGAACGCTCTCACTACAGTCGTCTGCCTTACCATTTCTCTTCCCTCACAAAAAATTGAGGGATAACAGTGGATTAAGGAAGTCATTTGGATCACTTCAAATAATCTGTTTAAACTAGCCCTAAAACATTCCCAGAGTCATGTGCAGTTGTTACTTAAAATGCTTCCAGACTCTTGTGACTGCTACACTGTCTGGGAGTCCATTTCATCAACTGTTAGCACTCTTCTAAGAAGAACTTCCTGATATCAATCATGAGTGATCTACAAATCTGAACTCATCCAAAATCTTCTGCCCATAAACCAGCTCCTGTCATATTTGATTCAATTATTACTATTCACCTTGATCATCTGTATTTCACTAAGTCCTGAAGTTCCTCAAATTTAAGTGTCAGCCTTATTAGTAAGTTATCCATGGTCTTATCCCTCTTTATCCTTGAATCTTCCTTGAAGTGTACAACCCTCCAGCAGCCAGGTGTCCCTCAGTTCTGGTCTCTGGCACATCTTCAATTTTGGTCACTTAAGTTTCGATCCGTCAGCTGCTCAGGCCCAATTCCCTTATTTTGCCTGTATTTACATCTACCTCTCTATCATCTTTTAAGATAGTCCTTATAAACTACTGATTTATTTGACCATGTTGTCGATCAGTTTTCCTAATATGCTCTTAAGTATTACAGTGTCAACACCTGATTATAGTTGATACATAGAACATTACGGCACAGTTCAGGCCCTTCAGTCCTCGATGTTGTGCCGACCTGTCATACCAATCTCAAGCCCATCTAACCTACACTATTCCATGTACATCCATGTGCTTATCCAATGACGACTTAAATGTACCTAAAGTTGGTGAATCTACTACCGTTGCAGGCAAAGCATTCCATTCCCTTACTACTCTCTGAGTAAAGAAACTACCTCTGACATCTGTCCTATATCTTTCACCCCTCAATTTAAAGCTATGCCCCCTCGTGTTCGCCATCACCATCCTAGGAAAAAGGATCTCCCTATCCACCCTATCTAACCCTCTGATTATTTTATATGTCTCAATTAAGTCACCTCTCAACCTTCTTCTCTCTAATGAAAACAGCCTCAAGTCCCTCAGCCTTTCCTCGTAAGACCTTCCCTCCATACCAGGCAACATCCTAGTAAATTTCCTCTGCACCCTTTCCATAGCTTCCACATCCTTCTTATAATGCGGTGACCAGAACTGTACACAATACTCCAAGTGTGGCCGCACCAGAGTTTTGTACAGCTTCACCACAACCTCTTGGTCCCAGAACTCGGTCCCTCTATTAATAAAAGCTAAAACACTGTATGCCTTCTTAACAGCCCTGTCAACCTGGGTGGCAACTTTCAAGGATCTGTGTACATGGACACCGAGATCTCTCTGCTCATCTACACTGCTAAGAATCTTACCATTAGCCCAGTACTTTGCCTTCCGGTTACTCCTACCAAAGTGCATCAACTCACGCTTGTAAGTTGTTGCCATAAAGCATCTTGGTAAGTCTTACTTTGTTAAAGATGCTGTATAAATGCAAGCTTTTTATTAATTTATATGTTACAAAATTGAGCCTGCAATCCTTTTCCCTACTTTCTCAATATATTTTAAAGCAATTAACGGGTTTATCTTTTCAATCGCATTTGGTATTTTCTAGGGTATAGAGCTGGATGAACACAGCAGGCCAGGCAGCATCAGAGGACTAGGAAAGCTGACATTTCGGGCCTGGACCCTTCTTCAGAAATTGGGGAGGGGAAGGGGGCTCTGAAATACATAGGGAGAGGGGAAGGCAATGATGGAAAGTGGATAGAGGAGAAAATAGACAGGTCAGGGAGATGGGGATGGAACCAGTAAAGGTGAGTGTAGGTAGGGAGTTGGGATGGGAATTGGTCAGTGAGGAGGGAGGGGCAGGTAGGTGGGAGGGAAGACGGACAGGTAAAAGAGGCAGGGATGAGGCTAGTAGGTAGGAAGTGGGGGTGGGGGTTGGTCAGTGAGGTGGGAGGAACAGATAGGTGGGAGAAAAGACGGACTGGTTAAGGAGATGGGGAAAAGCTGGTCTGGTCTTGAGATGAGTTCGGGGGTGGGGAGAGTTTGAAGCTTGTGAAGTCTACATTGAGAACATTGGGCTGCAGTGTTCACACGTGAAACATGAGATGCTGTTCCTTCAGCCTTCGGGTGGCATCTTTGTGACACTGGAGGGTGGACATGTCACCCAAGGAGTGGGAGGGGGAGTTGAAGTGGTTCTTGACTGGGCGGTGTAGTCGTTTGTCACGAGCCGAGTGTAGGTGCTCCACAAAGCTCTACACGTTGTTACCTCAGACTCCAGCTTCGGCAGATCCTACTATCCCTGATATTTTCTAAAGGTCCTTCAAAAGTATCCTTAAAATCTTCCACTGTAACAGTGGTTGTAATTAAAAATTTGTATCTGCCTTAATTGTTGCTTATGCCTGTGTGAAATACTTGAGGATTTTTTGTGTTTTACAAGGAAATTTGGACCATGAAGAAACCTTATAATGAAACATGGAGTTTCACAACACTGACTATCAATACCACATTTTGGGTGAAGATAGATTACTCTAGAAGATCTATGAAATATTATACATAACAACTTTCAACTGTCTGAAGAAAGCCAGGAGGACATGAACTTGAACATGAGAATATAGATTCGACCTTGCTAGATGTAACTATATACTAATCTTGGTATATCTATGATTACCATGTACAGCAGTACATCGCATTAATTTATAAAAATAGTTCCTCGTGTAATACTGAAGACAATCCATCATATTACCTTCTCTTAGATTCTTAAAACCCAAATTCAGGTGTGGCTTCAAACCAGAAAATGAATAATTTTTATTCAAAGCCCCAAAGTAAATTTCAGCTGACATTGTTTATTTAAGCTGGTTGTTATTAATTAGCTTCTACTGATGTAGGTGCAATAAATTCCAAAGATTATACCAATTCATACCTGTCCTTCTGCTGGAGGGTGAGCTCTTTGATCTTCCCAAGTGCACATGTCCTTGAAAGATTCATGTCTACCTGTTATTGATTAGTGACAATATCATTCCATTTAGTTTAATACATTTCAGAATGAGTTACTGCATGGAACATGCTTTAGATTAGATTCCCTACAGCGTCGAAACAGGCCCTTGGCCCAACAAGTCCACGCCGCCCCTTGAAGCATCCCACCCAGACCCATTCCCCTATAACCCACACACCCCAGAACACTATGGGCAATTTAGCATGGCTGATTCACCTAGCCTGCAAATCTTTGGACTGAGGGAGGAAACTGGAGCACCTGGGGGAAACCCACGCAGACACAGGGAGAATGTGCAAACTCTGCACACACAGTTGTCCGAGGCTGGAATCGAACTTGGGTCCCTGGAGCTGTGAGGCTGCAGTGCTAACCAGTGAGCCACTGTGCCGCCCCAAAAGTGGTACTTTAGAGGTGGTACTTTCTTAATTTTGTACATTTTTCAAAAGTCAACAATATTTTACACACTCATGTTGGCTCGTGTTTGAAGATTTCATTATGTGATTTGCCAATCTCTAGATACAATTTTGAGCCATAGGATTATTTGAGGCCACATGTGTTTGACTCTCCTATTTTACCTTGAACTGAACTTCCAACACCATTTCCTCCCTATCACCAAGATTGTCAACTTGCAATTCTGAAATGTTGTCTTTCACCACCCTTGGCCCAGCCCCTCAGTTCCCAAAGCCCTCATCACGGAGGTTGATACCGTATGACATAACACATTAAAGTTGTCCTTGCTGGCCTTCAACTTGCATACTACATAAACTTGAGGGCATCTAATTTTATACTTCCTGTAGCATGACTTTCAAATGTGGTATCTGGCTGTTTGTGGGAACTTACCATGTGCAATTTGACTACTGCGCTTCCTAAATTGCAATAATGGCTTCATTCCATAATCACCAATTAGATAATTTGGGACAGCATGAAGTTCATTATATAAAGTATTTGTTTCTTTCTTTATAAACACAAGTTGAATTTTCTGCTCAAGGTGAATAAATATCCAGATTAATGATGCCCAATTGTAATGTCACTTAATTTCAGTCAAGAGTGGGAACCTATCTTTCTTTCCTTTTCTAAAACCACTTGTTGCATTGCCAGTGCCACGCTTAAAAGCCTTTTCAGTCCAATTAGTTTTATGAACCTTAGGTAGCTTTTTATCAATTGAGCCACTGGGAAGAAAATAATGGCCCGCATCGCTTGATGTTGAAATGCTAAATGCTCTTCTGGAAAGCTGATTTCCTGATCTTTTGTACATTACTGTTTCTGAATCACTTTGCAAGTGTAGCCAAATCCTAAATTGAGGGCGCAAATGTTGGAATTGGGCAAATCATAGTCCAGATTTGGTCTGCTATGGAAAAATTCTGGATTTAATTTCAGTGATTTTCTGGCAAAATCCTATATGAAGCCCATGGAACATCACATATATTGTCAAGGAAGCAGGAAAAAGGGAAAGACTTAACAAGGATAAATATTTATTGGGGCTGATTATCCCTTCCCCTCTCAGCAGATGCCACCTCTTGCAGACATGTCCATTTAAACCTCCAGGAAAAAATATGAAAAAGAGCTAAAAAGCCAGTTTCAACTCTGTTGGTTTGGACTAGTGGGACTGAATAGAAACAGATATTTATATATACATATATGGCAGTTTTGAAAATCTCAACACAACTGGCAATTTCAAAGATTCTATCCTTTACAGATATTCAGTCCCAGTGAAGGATCTCTCCTAATTTGCTTTAGTTTCTGACTTAACTGACCCTTTCCAGTTTTGACAGCCTTGAAATTTCTTTCTAGTTCTGAGGACCTTGATTATTTTCCTGCTGTGATAATCAGGACACTCCTACAAACTCTCACAACAAAGAATTTCCACAAACTAACAAATTGGCCTTTGCTAGGATGATGCTCTTTCTGATCAGAAACATGATTTTTGTCAAGCTTCAGGTAGCCCTGACATTTTTTTTCTTTAAATCATTCACAGGATGAGTGTGTCACTGGCTCGGCAGCATTTATTGCTCATCCCTAATTGTCCAGAGGGCAGTTAAGAGTCAACCACATTGTTGCAGGACTGGAGTCTCATGAAGGCCAGACCAGATAAGAATGGCAATTTCTTTCCCTAAAGGGCATTAATGAGCTAGATGGGTTTTCCTGACAATGGATAATGGATAATGGATTCATTGCCATCATTAGATTCTTAATTCCAGATATTTAATGAATTCAAATTCCACCATCTGCCATGGCAGAATTAACAGTCCAGCAATAATACCACTAGGCCATCGCCTCCCTACATTTGTTTTCCACATGTCATAAAATTGAGCAATGTAAACATTTCATCAATTAACATCCCAACTATCTAATCAAGGCATTAACTTAAATCACATGATTTATTGGAAATGATGCACTTAGTTCTCTGTTCCAAAAGACTTACTGAACACATAAAAAAATGTTACCTTCACAGAACTGAAATCAAAAACTCATTTACCTCTATTTTAAAATCCAAACTCTGAAATGGTAATGATACATTGTACACTTTATCACAGGGGAAACACTTCAAAAGTACGTTAATTATTGTTAACTAATTTGATATTGTCCTGAGGCAATGAAGGGCACTACATAAATTCAAACATTTTCTTATCTGTTTTGTTCTGGATTTCCTGTCCAAGAAAATGTTTTCATTTTGGCGTGCACCATTCAATATCAATGAGTTTAGCACCTAGCTGTCACAATAAGAAGTCTGTATTGTTACACATTACTCAGAAGGAATGTCATTCCTTACATGTTGTGTCATTAAAGAATGATTAAGGAAGGAGCTACATGCTACTGAATAATACAAGAGATTAATATTAGCAAAGTGCTTAATGTATCACATGATTGAATGTAAATGTTTTGTATCAAGACGTACATAAATTTTATCTTCCTGCCCTTCGGTTAACATATTAAAGTGCTCTCCACATCCTCATTGGTTAGATAGCTAGCTTTTAAAGCCAAATTGACATAGTTTTCACAAACAGCATTCTCGGTTTTACCCCTTTTTAAAAGTATAGCAAAGGAGCCTATCATCAACACTGGACGTCAAAAATGCTGCTTTTCTCATCTGCATTGTTATAATGGTGTTGCCTTGGGAACATGGTGGATTCAAGATATATTGCACATTAGATAAACCATGGGCATCCTGAAATTAAACATTAATTTCCTGGACACTGCTGTGAGCATTCAGGGGTAATAAAATGTGTTTATTTCATCTTCTTTAAACCAAATTTCAGCAGAGTTGGAAAGACTCTTCAGAACCTTAAAAAAATGGTGAGCTGAACATTTATGCATAAGTTATACCCCCTTTTTGACATATCCAGGTTATGCTGGCCAGCGGAGGGAGCACCATGATTCACACAGACAGGAAGCCCAAATGCATTTGGGTCATTTGATTTTAATGCTGAATTTAAACAGAAACCATTTTGGCTGTTGCTGTCAATGATAGTTCAATATAAATATCCGTTGGACTGTTTTGATTAACAGCTGTAGATTAGAAAAGGAAGAAGCATTAGGTCCTTGAATTTCAATAAAGGCCTTGCTTGGCAATTTCTGAACAGTTATCATTATTTTTCCTTCTAGTCATTTTTGGGATGTGGGTGCTAGCATTTCTTGTCCATCCCTAGTTGCCCCTTGAGAAGGTGGTGGTGAGCTGCCTTCTTGAACCGATGCAGTCCACCTGCTGTGGGTTGACCCATTAGAGGCAAGATGCTAGCATGGATAAAAGATTGGCCGCCTGGCAGAAAGCAGAGAGTGGGGATAGAGGGGTCTTTCTCAGGATGACAGCCATTGGCAAGTGGTGTTTCGCAGGTGTCGGTGCTGGGACCACAACTTTTCACTTTGTACATGAATGACGTAGATGAAGGAACTGTGGGCATTCTGGCTAAGTTTGCAGACGATACAAAGATAAGTAGAGGCACAAGTAGTACTGAGGAGGTAGCAAACCTGCAGAAGGACTTGGACAGGTCAGGAGAGTGGGCAAAGAAGTGGCAGATGGAGTACAACATGGGAATGTGTGAAGCCATGTACTTTGGTAAGAATTACAAAAGCATGGAATATTTTCTAGATGTGGAGAAAATTCAGATGTCTGAAGTGCAACGAAACTTGAGAGTTCTAGTCCGGGATTCTCTCGAAGTAAACTTGCAGGTTGAGTCAGTAGTCAGGAAGGCCAATGCAATGTTGGCATTTATTTTGAAAGGACTTGAATATAAAAGCAGTGATGCACTACTTTTATAAGGCTCTGGTCAGGCCTCATTTGGAGTATTGCATACCGTTTTGGGCCCCATATTTCAGGAAGGATGTATTGGCCCTGGAGCGGGTCAGAGGGTGTTCACAAGAATGGTCCCAGGAATGGAAAGCTTAACATATGAGGAAAGTTTGAGGACTCTGGGGCTATACTCATTGGAGTTTAGAAGGATGAGAGGGGATCTAAGTGAAACTTTCAAAATACTGAATGGTCTAGACAAAGTGGATGTTGGGAAAATGTTTCCATTGGTAGGAGAGTCTAAGACCTGAGTGCACAGCCTTGGAATAAAGGGAGGACCTCTTAGAACAGAGATAAAGAGAAACTTCTTCAGCCAGAGAGTGGTGAATCTATGGAATTCACTGCCACAGAGGGCAACGGAGCAGGTCATTAGTTACATTTAAGACTGAGATAGATAGGTTCTTGATTATCAAGGGGATCAAGGATTACAGGGAGAAAGCGGGTGAATGGGGTTGAGGAACTTACCAGCCATGATTGAATGGCGAAGGAGACTTGATGGGCCAAATGACCTAATTTCTGCTCCTATGTCTTATGGTCTTACAATGTTATTAGGGAGGGAATTCTAGGATTTTGACCTCCTGATAGTGAAGGAATGGTGATATATTTCTGTGTCAGGATGGTGAGTGGCTTGTAGGGAACTTGGAGGTGGTGGTGTTCCCAAATCTCTGATGACCTTGTCCTTCTAGATGGAAGTGGCCGTGGGTTTGCTGTCTGAGGATCTTTGGTGAATTTCTATAGTGCATCTTGTAGATTGTACACACTGCTGCTACTGAGTGTTAGTGGTGGAGGGAGTGGATGCTCGTGGATGTAGTGTCAATCAAGTGGGCTGCTTTGTCCTGGATGGCGTCAAGCTTCATTTGTGTTGTGGGGGCTGCACACACCCAGGCAAGATTCCATCAGGCACCTGACTTGTGCCTTGTAGATAGCGGACAGGCTGTGAAGAGTCAGGAGGTGAGTTACTTGCTGCAGTATTCCTAGCCTCTGTCCGGCTCTTGTAGCCACAGTGTTAATGTGGTGAGTCCAGTCGAGTTTCCAGTCAATGGTAACCCCCAGGATGTTGTTAGTGGGGGGGTTCAGTGATAGTAACACCATTGAATGTCAAGGGACAGTGATTAGGTTTTCTCTTATTGGTGATGGTCATAGCCTGGCATTTGTGTGGCACAAAAGTCACTTGCCACTTCTCAGCCCAAGACTGGATATTGTCCAGATCTTGTGTACGTGAACATGGACTGCTTCAGTATCTGAGGAGTCATGAATGGTGCTAAATATTGTGCGATCATCGGCGAACATCCCCACTTCTGACATTGTGATGAAGGGAAGGTCATTGATGAAGCAGCTGAAGATTGTTGAGCCGAGGATACTATTCTGAGAAACTCCTGCAGAGATGTCTTGGAGCTGAGATGATTGATAGCCAACAACCATGGCCATCTTCCCATGTGTCAGGTATGATTCTATCCACTGGAGAGTTTGCACCCTGATATCCACTGATTCCAGTTTTGCTAGGGCTCCTTGATGTTGTTGAATGCAGCCTTGATATCAAGGACTGCAATCACACCTCACCTCTGGAATTCAGCTCTTTTGTCCATGTTTGAGGCAAGGCTGTAATGAGGTCAGGAGCTGAGTGGCCGTGGTGGAACCCAAACTGGGTGTCACTGAGCAGGTTATTGGTGAGTAGGTGCTGCTTGATAGCACTGTTAATGACACCTTCCATCACTTTATGATGATTGAGAGTAAACTGCTGGGGCGGTAATTGGCTTGGCTAGGGGAGTGGCAAGTTCTGGAGCACAAGTCTTCAGTACTATTGCTGGAAATTTGCCAGGGCCTGTAGCCTTTGCAGTATCCAGTGTTTTTTGATATCATGTGGAAGGAACCAAATTGGCTGAAGACTGGTGTCTGTAATGTCGGGTCTGGAGGAGGCCGAGATGGATCATCCACTTGGCGCTTCTACCTGAAGATTGCTGCAAATGTTTCAGCCTTACCTTTTGCACTGATGTGCTGGGCTCTTCCATCACTGAGGATGGGGATATTTGTGGACCCCCCTCCTCCAGTGAGTTGTTTAATTGTCTACCATCAGTCACAACTGGACATGGCAGAGCTGCAGAGCTTAGATCTGACTATTATTTTTTGCTGCTTTGGCTGTTTGGCATGCAAGTAGTCATGTTTGGTGGCTTCACGAGCTTGATACGTCATCTTCAAGGATGCCTGGTGCTGCTCCTGGCATGCCCTCCTGTAATCTCCATTGAACCAGGGCTAATCCCCTGGCTTGATTGTAATGGTTGAGTAGGGGATATGCCAAGCCATGAGGATAAAGTTTGTGCTGGAGTACATTTCTGCTGCTGTTGATGGCCCACAGCACCTCATGGCTGCCCAGCCTTGAGTTGTTAGATATGTGCAAAGTCTGCCCCATTTAGCACAGTGATAGTGCCACACAACATGATGGAGGTTATTCTCAATGTGAAGGTGGGGCTTTGTCTCCAGAAGGACTGTGCAAAGGTCACTCTTACCGATACTGTCATGGACTGATGCATGTGTAACTGATAGACTAGTAAGAAAGAGGTCAAGTGTGTTTTTCCCTCTTGTTGTTCCCTCACCACCTGACGCAGACCCAGTCTAGCAGCTATGTCCTTTAGGGCCTGACCTGCTCGATCAGTCATACTGCTGCTGAGCCACTCCCAGTGAATGTTGAAATCCCCCTCCCAGGGTACATTTTTTGCCCTTGGCATCCTCATTGCTTCCTCTATGTGTTGTTCAACATGGAGGAGTACCGATTTTTTAGCTGAGGGAGGACAGCATGTGGTAATCAGCAGGAGGTTTCCTTGCCCATGTTTAACCTAAAGCCATGAGATTTCATGGGTCCAGAGTCAATGTTGAGGACTCCCAGAGCAACTCCCTCCTGACTGTATACCACTGTGCTGCCACCTCTGTTGGGTCTGTCCTGCTGATGAGACAGAACATATCCAGGGATGGTGATGGTGGTGTCTGGGACATTGTCTGTAAAGTATGATTCCATGAGTATGACTGTGACAGGCTGTTGCTTAACTAGTCTGTTGGACAGCTCTCCCAATTTTGGCACTAACTCCCAGATGCTAGTGAGGAGGATTTTGCACGGTCGACAGGGCTGTTTCTGCCGTTGTTTTTTCTGGAGTCTAGGTCAATGCCAGGTGATCTATCCAGTTTCATTTCTTTGAGACTTTGTAGTGATTGGTACAACTGAGTGGCCTGCTTGGCCATTTCAGAGGGCAGTTGAGAGTCCAGTGCATTGCTGTGGGTCTTGAGTCACATGTAGGCCAGACCAGGTGAAGGTGGCAGATTTTGTTCCCTGAAGGACATTAGTGAACCAAATGTTTTTTTTTCTGACAATCAGCAATGATTTCATAATGATCAGTAGATTCTTAATTCCAGACATTTTTTGAATTCAACTTCCACCATCAGCTGGGTTTCTGTATTAATAGTCTAAGCATGAGACATAAGCTCACTATAATAAATTGGGGAGAGTTACATGACACAGTGACAGGCAATGGCAAATATTCGGAGAGCACGTGGACGAACTGCATCCACTGTTTGTTGTACAATTGTTTGTTCCCATCAGGCACAAAACTAAAATAGGAAAGGTGGCTCAACCATGGTTAACAAGAGAAATGAGGGATAGTAATAAATCCAGGAAGAGGCATTCAAATTGGACCCAAAAAAAGCAGCAGATCAACATAGATTTCAGCAAAGGAGGGCAAAGAGGTTGATTATCATAGAATACCTACAGTATGGAAATAGGCCATTCAGCCCAAAAGGTCCATACCAATCCTCTGAAGAACATCCCACCCTGACCCATCCCCCTTCTCTAACCCTGTATGTCACAAGATTAATGTACCTACACATCCCCGAACACTATGAGCAATTTAGCTTGGCCTTTCCAACTAACTTTCACATCTTCAGACTGTGGAAGGAAACAGGTACCTGATGGAAACCCATGCTGACATGGGGAGAATGTGCAAACTGCATATAGATGTAGAATTGAATCCCAGTCCCTGGCACTGTGAGGCAGCACTGCTAACCACTGAGCTACCATTCCACCCCAAGATTAAGAGAGGGAAAATATAATACGAGGTTAAGCTAACAGAGACCATGTAATGAATGTAAAACCTTCTTTAGGTATGTAAAGAGGAGAGGATTAGTGAAGACAAACGTAGACCTTTTACAGTCAAAAACAGCGGAAACTAAAATCAGGAAAAAAATGGCAGATGAATAAAATACATACTTTGATTCTGTCTTTGCAAAGGAGGACACAAATAATGTGAAGGAATACCATGGTCTAGTGAGATGGAGAAGCTGAATGAAATTAGGATTAGTAGGGAAATGTTGAAGAAATTGACGCGATTTAATGCAGATGAATCCCTAGGACTCCATAATCTATATCTCAGAGTACTTTAGGAAGTGGCCCTAGAAATAATGGATGCATTGTTGGTCATCTTTTAAGATTCTTTGGACACTGGAACACTTCCTATGAATTGAAGGCTAGTTCACTATTTAGAGCAGAAGGAAGAGAAAAAACAGGACATTATAGCCTAGTTAACCTGTCATCACCAAAATCCATTATATAAAATTCCAAAGAGATTTTAATCAATTTGGTGAAAGGGCTAAGCAATGGGCAGATGGAGTTTAATTTGGATAAATGCAAGGAATTCCATTCTGATAAAACAAACAAGAACAGGACATCTGTAATTAATGGTAGGGCTCTGGGTAGTGTTGGAGAACAGAGAAACCTAGGGGTTCAGGTATGTAATTCTTTGAAATTTACATCACAAAGAGTCAAGGTGGTTTAGAAGGCATATAGCACACTTGCCTTCATTGCTCAGACTGTCGAATATAGAAGGGGCATAACATTGAGTTTGTACAGGATGTTGGTGAGGTCTCTTCTGGAGTATTTTGTGCAGTTCTATTTGCCCTGCGTAGGAAGGCTATTATTAAACTGGATTGGGTTTTGAAAAGATTTATAAGAATGCTGCCAGGAATGGAAAGTTTGCATCATAAAAATGGGCTGGGACTTTTTTCACTGGATCGTAGGAGGTTGAGAGTGACCTTATAAAATCATCAGGGACATAGATAAGGTGAATAATAAGGACCTTTTCCCTGGAGTGGGTGAATTCAAAACTAGGGGGCATATTTTTAACATAAGAGGAGAAAGATTTAAAAAGCACTCGCAGAGAGTGGTTAGTGTGTGGAATGAGGTAGTGGTGGATGCAGTGCTTAAAAAGACTTTCGGATAAGTGTATGAATAACAAAGGTTTGGATGGATATAGGCCAAATACAGACATGTGGGACTAGTTTAGTTTAGGTACATGTTGTTGTGGACTGTTTGGACAAAGGATCTGTTTCCATGCTGTATGACTCCAGGACTCTACAAAAGATTTAATAGCAGAGCACTTGGAAAACAGTGATAGTAGGAACTGCAGATGCTGGAGAATCTGAGATAACAAGGCGTGGCGCTGGATGAACACAGCAGGCCAAGCGGCATCAGAGGAGCAGGGCAGCTGATGTTTCAGGCCTAGGCACTTCTTCTGAAAAAAATGTTTTTTCTGAAGAAGGGTCTAGGCCCAAAACATCAGCTTTCCTACTCCTCTGATGCTGCTTGGCCTGATGTGTTCATCAAGCTCTACACCTTGTTATCTCATTAACTTGGAAAACAGTGACAGGATTGGACAAAGTCAGTGTGGATCTATGAAAGGGAAATCAAGCTTGACAAGTTTATTGGAATTTTGGGAATGTAGTTAGTAGAGTTGATTAAAGGAGAGCCAGTAGACATGGTTTATTTGGACTTTCTAATGGCTTTTTAGAAGGTTCCATATAAAACTAAACGTCATGAATTTGGGGGTAGTTTAATAACATGGACAGAAATTCGATTGACAGACAGGAAACAAAAATGAGAAAAAGTCAGGTCTATTTCCAAGTGGCAGGTAGTGATTAGTGGAGTACTGCTGGGGTCAGCGCTTGGATTCCAAAAATACACCATATATATTAATGATTTAGGAGAGAGAACTCAAGTGTAATACCTCCAGGTTTGTGAATGATACAAAGTGTGGAGGATGAGCTGTGAGAAGAATGTAGAGATGATACAGTATGATTTATTCAAGTTAAGCACATGAACAAATGCATGACAGATTATATATGCCATGGCTAAATGTAAGGTTGTCCAATTTGATAGTAAAAGCAAACAGGTGGATTATTATATGAATGTTGATAGATTGGGAAATGGGGTGGTGCAATAAGACCTGGGTATTGTGGTACACTAATCACAGAAAATAAGCATGCAGAGTGTATAGGCAGTGAAACTCAATGGTATGTTGGCCGTCATAGCGAAAGAATTTCAGTACAGGAGCAGGGACGACTACATGTTGTAGGCTTAATTAATTCCCTGAAGGTAAGCAATAATTGCAATACTAGCTGCATTTCCATCAATGAAGAATGTTGTGTTCCACACAGCTACTGTTTTGCAGTGCTGCATGCTACTGTGAATTAACACAGCATCATTTAGAAGGAATGCTATGTGAAGAAATTTCTTCTATTGAAACTAATCTTTGAAAAACAAGTGATTCTAATAATATGTGAACAACATGGAAGTGCAGAGCTTGTTGCAGGAAAAGTGACTGATAATGGATAAGAAAAAAGAGTCATTGTTCATCATTGGCACATAGCCATCATTCATAGTTCACGTGACAGAAAAGGCTTGTTGTGTATATCTACATTTAAGTGCTTGGTGTTAGTATAACTTCTAATGATTGCAGTGATTGTAATAAGGTCAACCAGGTGGACTTCATAGAATATGAATTATCTGATTGGGCCAGATTAAATGCCCCAATTAGGGAGTCTTCGCTGGCAGATATAAACAGGAGTATCAGAGGTTTGATTCACTCTGAGAACTGCCCCTGAGGGAGCTGGATCATGTCAAAGACTCTTCCCCATGTCAATAAAGGATGACTTGGTGACAGGATACCAGCCTCTGTGGAGTTGTTTCAATGCTCATGAATAAAGGTTGTGTGCCTAGGATTTAAACACTATTAATGGCTCTGGAATAAGTCAGGCAGTCTGATCATGAAAGCATGTCTTATTAAACAAGAGACAAGGCTCTCTGTTTAGCTTATTTCATCATGAGACTCAGGTTAGAATTATAATTACTATAAGGATCTAATTAAACTCATCATTGACGCAGGTTCCATGAAAGCTAAAGACTACATAGCATTGCTTTCCAATTGCTTTCATACTTGTATTACTTGGTAATACAGAAACAACTTCATCATCATATTACTAATTGAACATTGAATTGGAGTGCTTTTTTTTAATTATTAGTCAAGAACACTAGGCAGTCAGATGGAAGCATTGATGATAACTGTTTAGGTACTGGTTGTGGTGGATTATTTTATGTACATTTCTTTTTATGTCATTGTCATATCTTGAAGTCAATTAACTGGAATTAAGCTCTTTGTAATATCTTAGAATGCTAAGGGCTTTTGTGATGTGGTGGTAGGATTGTTACTTCAAGCCACGAAGACTTGGGTTCAAGTTCTGCCTGCTTAGAAGTGGTACGTCTGCAGCACATCTAAGTGTGATTTGATATGATTTATTATTGCCAGATATACCTAAGTCCAGTCAGAAGCTTTGTTTTGCGGGTACTAAAGACAGATCATAACATACAAAGATCACGGGGTGATTGAACAGAGTGAAGAATACAAAGTTACATCTGCAAAGAAGGTGCACAAAAAGCAAGATCAACATTTGATTTGAAATTTGAGAGATCCACTCAGAAGTCTAACAACAGTGGGGAGGAATCTGTTCTTGAACCAGTTGGTACACGTGTTTAAGCCTTTGTGCCTTCTGCCTGACGGAGGAGATTACATCCCCAGGTGGAAGGGGCCATTGATGATGTTGGCTGCGTTTCTCAGGCAGCAAGAATTGTAGATGGAATCAATGGATGGAAGGGTCTTTTAAATATTCCAGAATTATAGAACAGAGGAAAGTGGCCATTTGGCCTATCAGCTCTTGCCCACTCTATGAAAAAGCTGTTCAATTAGCTCCATTTCTTTGGCTTTTCATCATTCAATAAGGCCTTTGACAAGGTGCTTCATGGCAGGCTGATACAGAAGGTAAAGTTGCCTGGGATCAGAGGGGAGCTTGCAAGATGAATAAAAAACCTAGGTCATGGCTCGGTCATAGAAGGCGGAGGGTAGCAGTGGAAGGGTGCATTTCTGAATGGAGGGCTGTGACAACTGGCGTTCCTCAGAGAATGCTGGTTGTAATATTTATCAATGATTTGGAGGAGAATGTAACTGGCCTGATTAGTAAGTTTGCCGATAACACAAAGATTGGTGGGATTGTGGATAGCATTGTGGACTGTCAAAGGATACAGCAGGATATAGATCAGTTGGTGACTTGGGCAGAGAGATGGCAGATGGAGTTTAATCCGGAAAAATGTGAGGTAGTGTATTTTGGAAGATTTAATCCAGATGGAAAATATACAGTAAATGGCAGAACCCTTAAAAGTACTGATAGGCAGTGATGAAGGAGCAGTGCTCCAAATGCCTGTGATTCCAAATAAACCTGTAGAACTGCAGCCTGGTCTCGTGTACCTTCTGATCTAATATTTACCAATAATCTTGATTGGTGTTTGTCTCTTTGAATGAAGAGTAGCATTGAAAAAGAAAACATTGCAGGCATTATGAGAGTCATTCAGCTCTAAAAATATCTTACAAGTGCAGCTCTCACATAGGATCAAAGGAAATAGGAACAGGAGTAGGCTACTCATTCTTCTGCTCTACGATTCAATAGGATCATGCTTGATCATCAAGCTCAATAACCAAATCCCACCGTCCCCAAATAACCCTTGACCCCTTTAGCCTCAAGAGGTTTATCTACCTTGATATCATGAAAGCAAAACAGCTCCACAAAATACAGTAGATATCTATAAAGTTCTTGCATTACTTACACAAAAGTGGTCAATAATATATGGTACAGTGATGAGCAACCCTGAGTACATTTTGATGTATACATGCATCAGCTATTGTCATGTAGGCATAGACTCCTTTAAATTAAACAAATTAAATTCTTTATCTAAATTGTGCTCGTAGCAAAATTTTAAGAATGCCTTAATCTATTTCATTCGTCTAATCAACCTGTTCAAGGGTCTTATTAGAATTAGATTTTATTGTCATGTATGCACACACCTCTGGAGCAGGTGGGACTTGAACCCTGGCCTCCTAGTGTAGAGGTAGGGGCACTACTAGTGTGCCACAAGAATGCCTTAAAGCAGTGGCCATAATCATCTGGACTAACCAACCATTGAACTCATTTAATTTGGCCACAAAATTGGTGATCTTAAAGATACCAGTTGCTGTGGAATGTGAAAAAATGTATAATTCTGCTACGGGAATCTTCCTCGGTTGCTACTAATGTTGCCGTGGAGACATATTGCTCAGAAGAAGGACATCTACTTGGCAGCTAAATCTACTGTCACTAAATTGGACCCAGGTGGATCTAACACCAAAGGACCAAAACTGCAAAGTACTCCAAATTCCAAAATTGATCTAAAATCTGCAAACTGACAGTAAATGAGTTCACATGAAAGTTAAATCTATTATTTAGCGGAGAGAGGCCTATGAATATTTTTCCAAGAAAGTTCTGAGGTATAAAAATGACTCAAAATCAAAATGACTTCAGTGGAAACATATGACCTTTGAGCTGCCAGTGGCATCAGGGACAATTATTGCAATGCTTGGTACTTTAGAATTCCATCTGAGACAGTCAAGGCAGAAAGCCTGAAACTGAAAGTGTTAGATTTCAAGGTTTTTTTTATAAGCGTCAAGATGTGTATTGAACTTAAACTAAATGTTCAGAACTTGGATAAAAGGAAATGAAATGTAAAACTGAAATATCAGCCAATGCTAGTATCAAGAGATGTCAGATAAATAAGTTAGAAAAGCATTCAAGAGTCAAATTATCCAATTCTTGACCTGTTCATCTCACCAGTTACAAAGTAACTGCCTGCTGATGTCAATTGAGAATACAGATACGATGGTTAGTTGAGCTTGCTGTGAATTGCATTTAATCTAAGTTACTTACACAATGGTCACTAAACTTCAAAAGCTCTTTGACAGGAGAGGTGCTTTATAAATGCAAGCTTTTTCTTTCTTCCTTAATAGTTTAAACTTAAGGATTTTTATTGAAATCTTCAGTACACTGTGCTTTTCTGTACAATCTGTCAAAAATGTTATTTGTGCATAGATATATTGCCTAATGAGCTTTATTTACAAGTTTAACTGTGACAAAAACATGACAGCAGAACATAAAGTCTTCGGAGACAGATGTGAATGTGGATACATTGCCTTTCCCACCGTAAATTCCTATTTCAATCTGAATTGTCTGTGTAAACTGGTCAAACTGATTACATAAACCCATTTCTCATGACGGCATAGTATCCTAGTTTTGCGGATTCTACTCCTTAGTAATGTACAGCAAAGAAACTCTTATGTTCTAAACGAGATTATTTCTCACTTCTGAAATTGCTTTGTTTTATTTATATAATTTAATTGGATGTCATAAATATAACAGAAGATCTGGTTTTCAATGGGAACTGAACTAATCCTCAGCATTCTGACCCAATTACTTCCTGCCTCCAAACCCACTTTGGCCAATAATGGCCTGTCACTTTCAGTACAAAGATTTGTAAAATGGACTGGATGAAGATAAAAAGCTACACTATTTGTGAAAAATATGGAGCATTTCTATGTCTCTGTGGAACTTTTAAAGGGTATGACATTTTATTTTAAAATAGGCTTCTGTAGAAAAATACTGGTCCATTTCATTCTCTAAATTGGATGTTTCAGTCAGTGATCCTTAAGAAGGCAGCACAGTGTCTCAGTGGTGAGGACTGCTGCCTCACTGCACCAGGGACGCAGGTTCAATCCCACCTTGGGCAACTGTCTGTGCGGGGTTTGTATGTTCTCCCTGTGTCCATGTGGGTTTTCCTGAGGTGCTCCAGTTTCCTCCCACAGTCCAAAGATGTACAGAGTAAGTGGATTGGCCATTCTACAGTGCCCAGAGATGTTCAAGCAAGGTGGGTTTGACATGGGGAATGGGTCTGGGTGGGATGGTCTTCAGAGGGGTGGTGTGAGCTTGTTGGGCCAAATGGTCTGTTTCCATACTGTAGGGATGTTACGATGTAAGAGGAATGTTACTCCATTAAAATGGAGGGATTAAGGAATAAACAAATTGCATTTATACTTATATCATTAATGTGATGAAAGCACCTCAAAGGGCTTAGCAGAAACAAACCCAGCAACATTTATCCATAAATCACATTAGGTTGTATGACCAAACAAAATTTTGAGTCAAGGGGTACGTTTTAAGGAGCATCTTAAGGATAGAGAGTGAAGTAGAGATGAGCAGTTCAGGGACAAAATTCCATAGCTTGAGGAAATAATGCAATAGTGAAAATCAGGGATGAACATGAGGCCAGAATGAGAAGAACAGAGTGGTGTCAGAGGTTGTAGAGGTTTCAGAAATTAGACAGTGTGTGGCTTTGAAGATGAGGATGGGAATCTTAAAGGTATTGCTAAACCAGAAGCCAATGAAACTCAGTGAACACAGGGTGATGATCAAATTGGATTTGATGCATATTAGGATAGAGACAGCAGAATTTTGGACAGATTCAGTTTGCAGAGGATGAAACGCTGGCCAGGAGAAGATCAAAATAAGCATGTCTAGAGTTAACACAGGCATGGGTAAATGTTCCAGCAGCAACTGAACTGAGTTAGGGGGCATAACGGACAATGTTAAAGGTGGAAGTTAGATGCCTCGCTGAAGGAGATAAAATGGGGTTGAATGTTCAGAGTTCAGGCCAAAACTTTCAGTAAAAACAGTAACTTTCAACCTCAGACTGCAGCCAAGGAATGGAATGGAGTCAGTATCTAGGGTTCAGATTGTGGTGAATGTTACAGATTTCTCAAAGTCTAATGCATGTTGCAGGAGCAACAATTAATTGAATCAAGTATTGAATCAAGTTTACTGTTGAAATCAAATACCCCAAGCTCACTTCCCAGTTTGTGTTGAATTAGTTGATCTCAGCAAGGCGACAGTCAAGGAGTTAAAATTGACCTCAACATCCTTTGGTTAGGGAGAGGAAGTGAAATGATCAATCTTTGCACCACAACCCTCTCATGAATGGGTGAACGGTCCTGAGTGCAGTATTTTTGTGTAGATGTCAGATACTGCCAAGGCTATGTTCATGAGCAACGTCCCCAAGGTTAGAGGATCTGCTAAAGCTCATAGCCCAGCCTGAAATCCAAAGTAGTGTCATTTGGGCAAAGTACACAATGGCAATGATTAAAGCATGAGATTTGATGTGTCGGACATCGACAGAACTAATGTTTCAGCAACCTGCTAGCAATACTGATAATAATGATTAACTCTGCATTTGTTAAGCCATACAATTTGATGCTCTGTGCATTTTTTTGAATTGATTGTTTTTCTACAACCATAAACAAGTCGCGCATTTTTCTAATATAAGCAATGTTTGATTCAATTTTCAATTTAATCAGCATTACTTTTCAATAAGCAATAAAATGACCTAATCAATATAAACACCACATTTTAAATTAGGAACAGTAAACAGGACCTGTATCCAATAGAAGATTCTAAAGAAAATTCTGGAGAATATTTCCCCTTTCTTCTATTGATGCATAAAGTATTTACTGAACACAGCCAGGATAAGTCACAATCTTTAAATAGAACACCTCAAAATTTTTATTGATTAATTTCAATGGACACAAAGTCAGATTGATGTTTTGTGGTTGCATTTTCCACGTTCCAGATGACCACCCACCCATCCTCACAAACTGATGCAGAAATCAGTCACAAGATTAGGTTGGTCTCAAATTTCTTGTTACAGTCATTGAAACCTTGGCTTTTGAATGCATTTTGTTGCTATCATGGTTCATTGTGTTGTTCCTAATGGGTTGTATCTCCTCTATTTTGATCCCAGCTGATGTTATTACTGGGCAAGTCAGATATGACTGAAATCTGGCTGATAGATCGTATTTTATTTCAATTTGGTTTTAATACTATAACCACTCACTGAAACATATGCACATGATTTTGCCAATTTGGTTTTAACAATAAAACAGAAGTTTATTAAACAAAGAAAATGTAGATAAAAATAAGAATAGACTTATTTAATTATAATTTACTTACCACAAACTTAAAGATTTTAAACAGTGAAATATATTTTAATTAATCCCAAAATACTCCTTCACAGATCATAAAAACACCCTATATGGTCGACAAAAATATCAGAAAATTCCTTTCTTGAAGAGTTCGAATTGATTTAAACTCCTACTCTAAAGAATAGTAGCTCCAGGAAGAAGCTATCT
This sequence comes from Stegostoma tigrinum, assembly GCF_030684315.1. Taxonomy (NCBI): domain Eukaryota; kingdom Metazoa; phylum Chordata; class Chondrichthyes; order Orectolobiformes; family Stegostomatidae; genus Stegostoma; species Stegostoma tigrinum. Next base: position 28,130,186 of record NC_081377.1, on the reverse strand, counting down.
TAAAAGTACTTAGTTTAAAAGTACTGACTTTCAAAAAACATCTTCAGAGTTTCAATCAAATACTTCTAGTTTGGAATAATTACAAAGTCTTTACTCTAAAGTCATCTCATGTTCTCAAATTTAAGTATCTTCTCCATTCTTAGTAGCAAATTTACACATGACAAACCTTTGCAGTACTGCTCAAATCCAGAATTAAAACTGAAAAGGTCTCTCTCTAAGCTATGAGTATTTCCCCTGAGCTTTAGAAAGCAAAAGTCCAGAAAGTTTCTGACAGAAACCTCAGGTCAAGGAGGTGGGGATGAGATTGGGGGTGGGGAGATTTTAAAACAGGTGATTTTGATGTTAAGGCCATCAGGCTGTATGGTCCTAAGGTGGAATATGGGGTGTTGCTCCTCCAGCTTGTGGGTGGTGTCCAACTGATAATTGGTACCTAGTCCAGAGACCTATCAACTTCTTGTTGCCAGAAAAAGCTGTATCTGTATACCCTGTATACCTTGATTCCAAATTATCTGCAACTTAAATTTCAATTACTGCTTGTTCAACGGATGTTTATGGAATGCTTGTAATGGGTGTCTGGTTACTTGTTTTTCAAAACTGTAGCCACCTTTTCAAAACTCCAGTTTTATGACAGCTTTCTCATTTCAGTCCATAGTTTATAAAAATCAGAAGCCTATATAAATGATACTTTATCTTTTTTGATTTTAACGAGGTGCCTACTCACTAAAATATAAGTATGCAATGTGCAAATTTTATTTTAATAAAACAGAAATGTTTTTGTAAAAGAAATTAAGACACAATAGAATAAATCAAACTATTCAGGTAACACAAATTTAACCACTTTGAAATATGGTAAAAATACAATTCCATTAATCCCAGAAGCATCCCTTGCTCACATCCAGTGTTCTCTCTGATATTTTTCTCTGCTATGTGAACCTCTAACATCTATGTGTGGCATTGACTTCCAGACGTTGAAGCCAATGTATCAACATACAGATGGACATGCACAGAATCTCCAGCAGAGAGAATATTGCTACATCAGAGAGAATTCCCTTCTCTACTTAACCCAATAGGGATCAATTTAACTGTGGCTTCAGCTTCCAGCCTTGGGAATTTGATAACATCTTCTGAGCTTTCCTACAACTGAGTTTAAACATTTTCAGTTTTACAAACGTCTCCAGAATTTTAAATAAACCTTCTAGTCTGGAACTTTTGTGGAACTCCGAATTCTGAATTAATGTAGTTTTAACAATTATAAACTGTCACCTCCCTTTATTAGGAGCAGTTGTTTTATACATCTAGCTTTATCTAACAACTCTGAACAACTGTCCAAAGTGATTAATAAAACAACTTTCTATGTCCCCAACCTATGGGTGTTTCCCCTAATCAAAGAAAAAACAAATTCTCTGACCTTTTAAGCTGGAGTGTAATGCACAACTTTTTTACTTTATTCACTTGTAAATCCTCCCAATGTAAAACAAAGCCCCTTACTCTTTATTAAGCCTTTCTCCCAAAATATGCTTTAAAATAAATCACCAGGTGACAGAAATGCTTGCAAATTAATCACAAGACTTCTTCAGACATACAGAAAACTTATATCCACGGATTCACAATCAAAAATCCACACTGAAAAATAAATAACATGAAAATACATAAATCACACACCTTATGTCATAATAATGACTGATGTCAGGCTAACCAGATGGTATTGTTCCCTCTGCTCCTTCCTTGAAAAAAGTGTAACAAATACTAATAGTCTGCATAGAGCATTCCCAAATCTAAGGAATTTCGGAAAATCATAGGAACACATCCACTATCTCTGCCAGTTCCTCTTTTATAACTTTCTAGTGCAAGCCAAGATTTCTGGATTTTAGACCCATTAAGTTTCACTAATACTTAATGCCTGCTATATTAATTTCATTATGCTTTTCATTCTGTTATAAAACCTGTGTCTTCTACTATTGTGACACAAAATATTTGTTCAATGCCATTGCCATTTCCTCATTCCATATAATTCCCCTGGCTCTACTTCTAAGGTTCTGATATATACTTTAGCTACTCTTTTCCTTTTTGTACACTTATCAGTACTCTTATAAATATTTTTCATATTACTTACTAGTTTATTCATTCAATTTCTCCATTTTAATCAACATTTCGATGGCATTTTGATGATTTCTAAAACATGCCCAATCCCAGTCTCATTGCTGTTTTATTTCAACATTGTAAGCCTCTTACCTTAGTCGAATACTATCCTGGACTTCCTGAGTGAGTCACAGAGTTTATTTGCTGAGTTTATTTTTGTTAATAGAAGCATTTTGCTGACCATTTTGAATTATACATTTTTAACACAGCTCATTTATCATAATCAGCATTAGCCAGTTCTCCCCTCATGCCTGCATAATTAGATTTGTTCAAGTTTAAAATTTGTATATGCAATTGGAGATTTTAAAATTATTATTGTACGGGATATATGCATTACTGGCAAGGCTGATATTTTTTGCTGCTCCCTAATTTTGCTTGAACTGAGGGGCTTGCTGGTCCATTTCAGAGAACAGTTAAGAGTCAACTACATTGCTGTCAGTCTATAATCATGCATTGGCCAAACCAGGTAATGTCAGCAGATTAATAAAATGTGAGGCTGGATGAACACAGCAGGCCAAGCAGCATCTCAGGAGCACAAAAGCTGATGTTTCAGGCCTAGGCCCGAAACATCAGCTTTTGTGCTCCTGAGATGCTGCTTGGCCTGCTGTGTTCATCCAGCATCACATTTTATTATCTTGGATTCTCCAGCATCTGCAGTTCCCATTATCTCTAATGTCAGCAGATTTCTGTCTTCAAGGGCATTAGTGAACCAAATGATTTTTATGACAGTTGACTATTAGACTTTTTTTAATTAACTTTTAAATCAAAATTCCACCATGTGTTACAGGGGGTTTTGAGCCCACCTTTGCATCACTTGTCCAATTACGCTATCACTTTGCCATGGTTTTCTTTAACGTCAGAGTATGTCACTTTGAAACTTAACAGGAATTCAGTTATCTTGTGATCACTATTTCCCAGTGTGTCCTTTTCTATAATATTACTAATTAACCCTGCATTAATACACAGTCCTATGTCTAAGATGGCTTCATTCCTTGATGGTCCTGCAATGTATTAGCCCAAGAAACTGTCACAAAAATATTCAAACCCATCTTCTAGACTACTCTCTCCAGTTTGATTGCCCCAGCCACCTTGTAACGATATCATTGTAATAGTGACTAGATCTGAGTCATTTATGCTACTAGTGCCCATAGATCATCTAATTGCAGATGCCTTACACATTCACATTAAGTTATTTTTTTAAATTCTGTTCCTTGCAATAATCTTATTTGCAGATGTACATGCCTCTTCCTGTCCTATTCTGCTTGACTTTACCCACATGGTTCTACTATTCCGATGCCTCAGAACACTATTCCATCTTCCTTCACTCAAACAATCTCTACCCTTTGTATGTTATAAGTTTGGCTAAGACACTGGGCCCTGCTGGATTAAGTGAAGCCCACCCCAGTGGAACAGCTCATTCTGCCCTGAGTGCTGACACCGCTATCATTATCTGAAAGATGGTGAAAGCAGATTTAATTGGAATTTTCAAAAGGGAAATGGATAAATAGTTTCTCTGTTTCTTTTGCCAATTCTCTCAAACCTGGGATAATGGGAACTGCAGATGCTGGAGAATCCGAGATAACAAAGTGTGGAGCAGGATGAACACAGCAGTCCAAGCAGCATCTTAGGAGCACAAAAGTTGAAGTTTCAGGCCTAGACCCTTCATCAGAGAGAGGGATGGGGAGAGGGTTCTGAAATAAATAAATAGAGAGGGGGAGGCGGACTGAAGATGGATAGAGGAGAAGATAGGTGGAGAGGAGAGTATAGGTGGGGAGGTAGGGAGGGGATCGGTCAGCCCAGGGAGAACAGACAGGTCAAGGAGGCGAGATGAGGTTAGTAGGTAGGAAATGGAGGTGCAGCTTGAGGTAGGAGGAGGGGAAGAACAGATTAGGGAGGCGGGGACGAGCTGGGCTGGTTTTGCGATGCAGTGGGGGGAGGGGAAGAGCTGGGCTGGTTTTGGGATGCGGTGGGGGAAAGGGAGATTTTGAAGCTTGTGAAGTCCACATTGATACCATTGGGCTGCAGGGTTCCCAAGCGGAATATGAGTTGCTGTTCCTGCAACCTTCGGGAGGCATCATTATGGCACTGCTGGAGGCCCAGGCTGGACATGTCGTCTAAGGAATGGGAGGGGGAGTTAAAATGGTTCGCGACTGGGAGGTGAAGTTGTTTATTGTGAACCGAGTAGAGGTGTTCTACAAAGCGCTTGGTTTCCCCAATGTAGAGGAAGCCACACCGGGTACAGTGGATGCAGTATACCACATTGGCAGATGTGCAGGTAAACATCTGCTTAATATGGAAAGTCATCTTGGGGCCTGGGATGGGGGTGAGGGAGGAGATGTGGGGGCAAATGTAGCACTTCCTGCGGTTGCAGGGGGAGGTGCTATGTGTGGTGGGGTTGGAGGGGAGTGTGGAGCAGACAAGGGAGTCCCAGAGAGAGTGGTCTCCCTGGAAGGCAGACAAGGGTGGGGATGGAAAAATATCTTGGGTGGTGGAGTCGGACTGTAGATGGTAGAAGTGTCAGAGGATGATGCGTTGTATCCGGAGGTTGGTGGCGTGGCATGTGAGGACTAGGGGGATTCTCTTAGGGCGGTTATTGCAGGGGTGGGGTGTGAGGGATGTGTTGCGGGAAATGCGGGAGACACGGTCGAGGGCTTTCTCGACCACTGCGGGGGGGAGGTTGCAGTTCTTGAAGAACGCGGACATCTGGGGTGTGCGGGAGTGGAATACATCATCCTGGGAGCAGATGCGGTGGAGGCGGAGGAATTGGGAATAGGGGTTGGAATTTTTGCAGGAGGGTGGGTGGGAGAAGGTGTATTCTAGGTAGCTGTGGGAGCGGTGGGCTTGAAATGGACATCAGTTTCAAGCTGGTTGCCTGAGATGATTTTGTTTATGTCTGAGATGAATGTTTAAGTCTCTCATCCACAGTGGGCCTGGCTGGATTGCACGATTCAGCTCTACATTTACTGGCAGTCCAACATAAAATTTCACTGGAACTCATGAAAACAAATGACCTGGACTGGCATTCTAACACAATTCTGAAAGTGAAGCACTATCAGAAGTCTGTCTTCCAGGGAGCAAATAAATCGAGGCCACATTTATCCTCTCAGAAAGGTGTAAAAGTTGACTCTACTTTAGAGAAGAGCAAGGGAGTCTAGCCTCAGTCCACATGAGAAAAATCGATCTGCTTACTATCACATGGCTGTTCAAAGGGGCTTGTCATGTGCCCCACGGCAGTCATTTCCTACATTGCAACAGTGGCTGCTTTTCAAAAGTACTCATAACCATAAAGCATTTTGGATGTCCTGAGGTCATGAAAAGGCATTATGTAAATTCAAATCTTTCATTTAAGTGCATTGAAATAATTTGATCAGAAGCAAAATCAAAGAATGTCAAACAAAAATAAAACAATGAAAACCAAAACAAAATGAAACATTGATAAATGAGTAAGACTATTTAATGAAAGCAGAACTGTAATTTACTCAATACTTATGTTTAAGCTCTGAAATGAACAGACTTCACTCTCCTATTCACATTGAAGGAATAAACAACATTACAACAATGGAAGAGAATTGAGAAAAAGGTAGTGAATTCACAAATTGATTTGTTGACTTGTATGAGGTTTACAAGCGTTATTGATTCAGAAAACTGCAGTTTCAAACAGCTGTAAGTGCATATATTAAATAAATAGATTTTCACTTCGAATGTTAAGATGGAATTGAGTTTCAGAGCCATAAATTTTAACTGTTTTGCAACAAACCAATAACCAAAATTCCAACCCTGCTGTGCTTTTAGGGGTAAGGGATGTCCATTGGATATATTAGCTACCCACAGGTATGGCTGGCCTTAAAAACTATTTTCTAATCAAGTTGAAATAAATATAGTGAATGAGCAACGTGCAGGCTGACAAATCAACACATTCCTGAGGGAGTACTGAATAAACAGTGGTACTATCATTGGTTTAATGCCTCAACCAATGTCCACTTTATCCTTTCAGGTGGTGTAAAAGATCACATAGTGGCTCGGTAGTATTGTGGCTGTGCTATTGAACTATAATGCAGAGACCTGAACTAGTGATTTAAGGGCACAAGTTCAAATGTAAATTCGATCCATTAATAATGTCTGGAGTTGAAAACGATGCTGACCATGAAACGATCCAATTGGTAAAAAAAATCCACCTGGTTCACTCATGCCCTTTAAGAAAAGAAACCTGGAGTCACTGTGATCTCTTACGTGGCTTCATGTCAAATGTGTTTGATACTTCAACCAGCTGTAAAATAATCTAATTTGTTCTCACATTCTCAAAACCAATTAGGGATGGGAAATATATTTGATTTGAATTGATTTATCATTGTCACATGTACCAAGATAGAAAGGAAAGTGTTGTTTATATGTTAATATATAGAGGTTTTGCCAATGACGCTCAAATCCTGAGAGTGTGCAAAACATACAAGAGCAAGGAAAAGCTGCCTGCTGTTCTATATACTTTGTATTCCTCAACCAGTATCAATTTAAAAAGATAATCAGGTCAATATCACAATACTGTTTTGGAGCTTTGCTGTGTACAAATTGGGAGCTCCATTTCGTATAGAATATTAATGAAAGGTGACCACTGTTATGTTATTGGATGAGAATTGGAATGTTTTGAGGTTCTGAAAGGTGTTATATCAATCTTTTATTTCTTTAGTTCTTTTAAATCTTACATAGTTCTCAGAAAGCCACAGTAAAAGAGAAGTAGGCTTGATGCACCAAATTTAGCCAATAAGATTACTGCTGAAAATACAGTTTCTTTTTACTTTCCTCTCTCCTTCCAAATATTTTGTAAAAGTATTTTTGAACAATTATCAACAGTTTTCTGGTGCAATACTTTTGTAGTTGTGCTCTTCATTAGTAAAGCTCCCTCTGTTTTTTTCTCAAGAGTGAATCCAACCTAACTTCAGAAATGTAACTGCCACAAAGTCATTCAAATTTGTCACTTGGCTTTCATTGAATGAGCTTACTTTATTAGCTCAGTGATAATGGGAACTGCAGATGCTGGAGAATCCAAGATAATGAAATGTGAGGCTGGATGAACACAGCAGGCCCAGCAGCATCTCAGGAGCACAAGAGCTGACGATTCGGGCCTAGACCCTTCATCAGAGAGGGGGATGGGGTGAGGGTTCTGGAATAAATAGAGAGAGAGGGGGAGGCGGACCGAAGATGGAGAGAAAAGAAGATAGGTGGAGAGGAGAGTATAGGTGGGGAGGTAGGGAGGGGATAGGTCAGTCCAGGGAAGACGGACAGTCAAGGAGTTGGGATGAGGTTAGTAGGTAGGAGATGGAGGTGCAGCTTGGGGTGGGAGGAAGGGGTGGGTGAGAGGAAGAACAGGTTAGGGAAGCAGAGACAGGTTGGACTGGTTTTGGGATGCAGTGGGTGGAGGGGAAGAGCTGGGCTGGTTGTGTGGTGCAGTGGGGGAGGGGACGAACTGGGCTGGTTTTGGGATGCGGTGGGGGAAGGGGAGATTTTGAAGCTGGTGAAGTCCACATTGATACCATTGGGCTGCAGGGTTCCCAAGCGGAATATGAGTTGCCGTTCCTGCAACCTTCGGGTGGCATCATTGTGGCACTGCAGGAGGCCCATGATGGACATGTCATCTAAAGAATGGGAGGGGGAGTGGAAATGGTTTGCGACTGGGAGGTGCAGTTGTTTATTGCGAACTGAGCGGAGGTGTTCTGCAAAGCGGTCCCCAAGCCTCCGCTTGGTTTCCCCAATGTAGAGGGTGCAATGGATGTAGTATTTCCCGCATTTCCCGCAACACATCCCTCACACCCCGCCCCCGCCACAACCGCCCAAAGAGGATCCCCCTCGTTCTCACACACCACCCCACCATCCTCCGGATACAATGCATCATCCTCCAACACTTCTGCCATCTACAATCCGACCCCACCACCCAAGACATTTTTCCATCCCCACCCTTGTCTGCTTTCCAGAGAGACCACTCTCTCCGTGACTCTCTTGTTCGCTCCACACTGCCCTCCAACCCCTTTGGTCCGCCTCCCCCCATCCCTATTTATTCCAGAACCCTCACTCCATCCCCCCCCCCCCTCTGATGAAGGTTCTAGGCCCGAATCGTCAGCTTTTGTGCTCCTGAGATGCTGCTGGGCCTGCTGTGTTCATCCAGCCTCACATTTTATTACTTTATTATCTCAATGGGCCACTTCCTTGAGAAACTCAGCTAAGATTGTTTCAAACATTTCACAAAAGGACCCTCAGAGCTGGGCTGGATTCAAATCCCTTTCCTAAATGTGAAAGGATCCAACTAAATTTGCATGTTTTAGCATCATAGAATCTTGCGATACTAAAGGGCATTTAGACCACCTTTGGTAATTATTTGAGAGAGCTTTCATATCAGACTTTCTTGCTTACTCTTCCTTCATAACCCTGAAAAAAAATTCTTTCGGGGATGTTAACTTTTCCATTTCCTTTTGGAAATTGTTATTGAACCTGCCGTCACTATTTTTTCCGGCTGTGAATTCCAGATCAAAACTGCTTTTTAAAGAAATTCCCTATCCTTATCCCAATGTTCTTTTACCAATTACCTTCCATCTGTGTCTTCTGGCTACTGATCCACCTGACACTAGAAATAATTTCACCCTATCTACTCTAAATTTCCTTTTGTAATTTTAACAATATCTCTTAAAAGTTCCTTTTACGCTCTCTGTTCAAAAAGAACAATCACAGCTTCTCAAGCATCTAAATACGATGGAATAGTTTCAATGCTAAAAGTGTATCATAATCAAAAACTTTCAAGTTGACTGTAGGCAGCACACGGACAACTGATGTTGATGCAAAAGAGGAAGCTTCAGTATTGTTGAAGTTCATGACAACTTCAAGAACTCTAAAAAATTCAAAATGGTCAAAACATCTTTCTTAAATTGCATAATTTCAGCACTGTCATATGCAATGGAGACAAGGTCATAAGCAGACAGGAACATTATTAAATTACTTACATTAAATGAAAAGCATCTATAAAACTAAAACTGATTCATTTTGGTTTGCATAAGCAGTCTGAGAAATAATAGATGAAAGGCAGAACAAAAAACACAAATGTTGCTGTATTCTTGAAAAATGTTTTTGTTTTCTTGAACATGGTAAGGGAGTGCCGGATCCACCCAACGGTTAGGGAAGAAAATGGAGTAAGTCACAAAGTATTGTTGGATGACACCACGTGGGCACATTGTACACAGGGGAAGACTGCAGAATCGTGCTCCACCATTTTGTCAAAACAGTCACATCCCAAGTGCACTAATCGCAAGATTGAAAAGAGGCAGACAAAGCATCTTATGGAAGAAAATTGATGATGGAATTTTCTTAGAGCTGCAGCATGAATGAAGTTGAAGCAATAGAACCTTGCAAAGATTATTTAAAGAAGCAGATAGACTCAATCCCTAGAGCAATAAGACCGAGCCTATTTTGAAATATTGTCCTGGGAAGCAACACTGCAGCAAACTACAGCCAAGATCAAATTGCCAACTTTCACCAAATTGGATTGAAATCTTGTTGAAATAGGATTACAAAGTATCTTGTGCAGCATTGTTCTGAACAAATAACTAAATATTAGGTGAATTAGTTCTTAGAATCCATGGTTGTCAAAGAGGTTATGGTAGGGATAAGAAGAATTGTGTTTTTGGGTTTGTTGAAATAGCAACGGGAATGTAAGAAATAGATTTATGAGATTTTTAAATGTTCCTCTGTACGAAGTTTAAATGGCATTGTGCAGTAGGATATACATCCTCAAATTCTATTGTCCCACAATTGACCACATTATCACCAGATATTTCTGCACTAAGAGCTGAGATGCCCCCGCAACCACTCCACCTCCCATCTTTCTCTCTTTCTTTCATATGGGATTTAAAATCCTTCAAGTTGCTCCTTAAAACCTACCTGATCAACCAAGCTGTTGACAATCAGTCCAATAATCTCCTTGTGAAGCCCAGCATCAAACATACTGCTGTGAAGCATTTTGGGATGCCTTGCTATGTTAAAGATGCAGTAAAAATGAAGGCTCACATTTTGCTATAGAGGTTATCTCCAAAACCTTCGTCAATTGTCCAACTCATGTATCTTTTTATATAGACCAGGCTGCCTCACCTTCAAACCTTGAGCATTAGTTTGACTGTGATCACATCAATCTCACCAACTGACACATGCTAATACCCACTTTATTATTGTCAATCTAGGTCCAACTCCATCAGTGATCCAGAAATTGAAACACCTTCATTTGCCAATGTCATTTATTGATTAGTTCATCTTACATCTCTTTCTAATCCCCACAACTATGTTGCAGGCACTTTGTTTGTGTGTATATATATATATATATATATATATATATATATAAAGACAATAATAAACTTGAAAATACTGAAGGTTCTCCTGATAGTTTGCACAGTAATTATGCCGTCTCATTTGGAACTGAGCTATAAAGATAGAAAAATAGTTTCCAATCTTAAGATCGTGTTGGCAAACCAATGAGGTAAGGTTTTTATTTGTGACCACTATCTAGAGAAACACTGCTGTGAATTAGTTTGGAATGAGAACAGGAGAGAGCTCTGGTGTGATTTCCCTCCAAGTCAAATGTCCCGATACTCATTTTAGAGGTGTACATATAAAGAATGGACAATGGAGCAAGGTTTCCAAAGGGGATGATGGGTGTATAAGAAGATTCTAATGGAACCTAATTCAGTACCTTTCACATCAGGAAGCAAAGGGAAAAGAAGCTCAGATTATGTTCTTGTCCAGTTCCGAAGGAAAGAACAGATTTGCAACTACATTATACACTTGCTCGTGCCTTCCATCGTCCATCTGTCCAATGTACCGAAAATAAATATTTGCATGATTACAAAGAAGGAATAGGATGGCAGAACTTATCAGATCATTTTAAAGGGAAAGTACAATGAGCAAAGGGCTGAATAGTCTCCTTCTGTGCTATATGACTCAATTATTCTAAATGTACGAATATATTTTACAGCCATTCACCTTAATTGATTCACACTACTCACCATTGTCATTAGGTCCATTGATAATTTTCAATCCTTCCTTATCACATTGTTTCACTTCTTTAATGCTTTTCAAAATTGGTTTAATGAACAATGTGGTTGCCTCACTGCCACATGATGTCCTAACTCTACTCTCTGTGCCTGGTTCTCTTGTAGTACAATGGTTGTCTTCCAGTATAATGGTTGTCTTGCAGTATAAACAACATGCTTGCTATTTGATGCTGGAATATATTGACAGAAATCAAGAAAAGTAACAGACGATGCTGTAAATGTAATATAGGCATGTCAGCATTTGGTGGAGAACTGGTAACAAAAACCTTCCAATTACATAGCCCCCTTTACATAGCAAAACACTGAAATGCGTATGAGTGTTATGAAACAAAATTTGTCACCAGTCAACAAGAAGAATTATAGGTGGATGACCAAAAGCATGGCCAGACAGGTAGGTTTGCTGGAGCATCTTAATGGAGTGGGTTGATTTAGAAAGATGGCGAGGTTTTGAAAGGAATCCAGGGCCTTAGAGCCCGCGATTCCCAGTGAGTTACAAATGGAGAAAATTAGAAGGTGGTATAATCGGAGAATGTTTCAGACATAGGCACAGCTGAAAATAGGGGTAGGAGTTTTAACAGTAGAAGCCAATATTAAAGAGTGAAGGGAAATGGGTGAATTGGATGATTTGGTTACAACGCTGTTGTTCTGGGTGTCCACTATTAATGTAACAAGTAGTAGTATTGTATCTACTGCTTAAGATTTGGGTTCATGTCCCATTTACTCCAGATATGTTCAATTACATCTCTGAATAAGTTGATTGGAGAAAAGAAAAAGTTGTTAATAAATACTATTCACAAAACTAAGATGTCTTGTTTTCCATCTCACCAATTGGCTTACATCTGATTTAGTAACTATCAAAAACTTTAGGTTGTTTTTGTTTGTTCTTATGCTGATGGCGTTGCTTTATGCTTATACTTCCTTCACTTTGCATTTTGTCCAACACAACTAATCTGTAGCGCAACTAATCAAATGATTCACAAAGTAGGGACTGAAATTTCCTTCTCCACATCTAAGGCTGGTAAACAAAATTGAGGCTCATGGAATGGGAGGGTCAGTATCAACTGGAATAAAAATTAGCGGAAGGACAAAAAAAAAGTGAGTTGTGCAAAGGTCATTTTTAAGACTGGATTGTATTAGATGCTGGTATTCTTGAAGAGGTAACCCTCTGTATAGAGCAGGTGATAGCCTAGTGTTTTTATTGCTGGATTATTAATTCAGAGACACAGGTAATATCCTGGGGACCTGAGTTCAAATCCTACCACATCAGCTGTGGAATTTAAATTTAATCAGTTTTTTAAAATCTGAAATTAAGAGTCTAATAATGATCATTACCCTATTGTTGAGGGAAGAAAAGAACAATTGGCTTCAACAAAGTCCCCTAGGGAAGGAGACTGCCACCCTTACTTTACCTTACCTGATCTAGCCTACCTGTGACTCCAGACCCAGTGTGGTTCATTCTCAACTGCCCTCTGAGCAATTAGCAATTGGCAATAAATGCTGACCTAGCCAGAGACGCCTGCGTCCTGTGAATGAAGAAAATAAATATTGGAATGGAGGGCAAAATTCGCTGATGACACAAAACTTGAATGTGGTGGCAAGGTATTAATTTACTGTAACAGAACACAGTAGACTTGTGGAATGGACAGACAAGTAGCAGCTGAAATTTAATGCAGAGAAGTGTGAGGTAATGCTTTTTGACAGAAGAAATATGGAAAGACAACCTAGACTGAATAACACTGTACTAAGCAGTGTGCACACACAGAAGAACCTGGGAATTCAAGTACATAAATCTTTGATGATGGCAAACATGCCGAAAGAGTAATGAGCAAACATTTGTATCCTGGGCTTCATATATAGAGGAGTTAATACCAAAGCAGGAAGCTGTGCTGAATCCTTATTAGGGTCTCACTGGGCCATAACTATAGAATTGTGTCCAATTCTGGTCATAAAAACATAAGAAATATGAGCAGAATAGGTCATCTGGCCAATCGAGCCTGCACCACCATTCAATAATACCATGACTGATCTTTTTGCGGACTCAGCTTCACTTATCCACCTGCTCACCATAACCCCTAATTCCTTTACTGTTCAAAAATCTATCTGCCTTTGCCTTAAAAGCATTCAATGAGGCAGCCTCAACTGTTTCACTGGTTAGGGAATTCACAATCTTTTGGGTGAAGAGGTTGCTCCTCAACTCTGAAATAAATCTGCTCCACCTTATTTTGAGGATATGCCCCATAGTTCTAGCTTCCCCCACCATGGAACAACTTCCCTGCTTCTATTTTATCTATTCCCTTCATAATTTTATATGTTTCTGTAAGATCACCCCCAAACCTCATTCTTCCAAAATCCAATGAGTGTAGTCCCAGTCTACTCAATCTCTCCTCATAAGCCAACGCTCTCAACTCCCAAATCAACCTAGTGAATCCCCTTTGCACCTCCCTCTAGTGTCAGTACATCCTATCTCAAGTCAGGAGACCAAAACTGTACATAGTGCTCCTGGTGTGGCCTCACCAGCACTCTATACAGTGTACCCTGCCTATTTTTAAATTTCATCCCTCTATCAATGAAGAACAATATTCCATTTTCCTTCTTAATTTCCTGCTGCACCTACAAATGAACTTCTTGTGTTTCATGCACAAGACACCCAGGTTCCTCTGCGCAGCAGCATACTTCAATTTTTCACCATCACACTTAAGTAAGGAAAGCACTTGAGAGTGTTTAGCAAAGCTTTACCAGAATGGCCCCAGGACTTAGAGATTTTAGGTATGAAGTGAAATTGAAGAAGTTTGACTTGTTCTTGCTGGAAAAAAAGAAGATTGACAGAAGATTTAATTGTAGTGGAGAAAACTCAGTGATTTAGATAAGATTGATAAAGTTAGTTGCTTTTCAATTCATTGACCACATATGGATCTAGTGGTGTCCATTTAAGTTATTGGAAAAGAGATGCAGGGGTAATGTAAGGAAGATACTTTTTTGAGCAGCAAATAGTAATAACCTGGAACTTGCTCCCAGTGGGGGTGGAGATGATCAATGATTTCAGAAGGAAATTAGAGGGAAACAAATTTGTAGGTCTACTGGAACAGAACAGGGAAGTGCTGAAAATGATTAGATTGACCCACTGAGTCGGGCCTCCATGTGTGCCACAGTGACTCAGTGATGTTATTCCACGTCTCACATTTAGCTATTAGAGGAAAGTAGCAGAAAAAGCTGAAGAAACTAAGTAGGTCTGGCAGCATCTGTAGAGAACCAGACAAAGCTAATGCGTTTTGTCCCATGTATCTCTGAAAACCATGTTGTCATAGAAATGAACTGTAGGAGTTGGGAGTGGTGAGAATCATCTATGCGTACCTTATGTGTGTGTGCTTGCTGAAAAAAGCAAGCGATTCAGTTTGCAGACCAAGCATGCCATTGCAGCTTTGCTTTTATATAGAATGCATCTCAATGGTTTGAGAGAATCAGTAGGAGATGATGATCAGTTAGACCTTGACTTCAAACAGAAAAAAATACAAACTTCACAATTCACCATGTTGAATTGAACTGTAGCTCTGTGTCAACATGGATTTCATCAGAGAATAACAGGAAGAAGATAGTTTCCACGCCACTGCTTATGAGTAAAATCTACATTGCTTTTTGCCATTGAAACTCTGTGAAGGATCAATCAGTAGAGTTGTCTGCGAAATCTGTGGGAGGGTAATTGTATATTTGACAGCAACTTGAGCAAGGAGCTGAGATATCCACAGTTATAGTGTACTGTAACAAAAAGTTAAAGTTTTAACAGAAAGATCAACACTTCTTGCCCTCCCTCTGCTGAATCTTACCTCAGACGATATCTGGAACACTGGGGATAATTAAAGTGAGTTCCACAAGATTATGGCCTTTATGTTGGACAATTGGGACATGATCACACCTTCAAAACTATTGTAACATGTAACAGCTATTTTGCCCGGAATTGGGTAAGCAGGGTTTAAAACTGAATTTTATAATGTCGTATATAATACATATAATACATGGCTAAGTTAATGCCACTTATTTAGTTTAATTCTTTCTGATGTACAATAAAGTTTGTTTTTGTCTTAGTATGTGAAATTGTTGTAAGTAGTTCTGTTAATTGATTGCAGGGTATTTGGATTTCTGTTTAAATATTAACAATCTAAAGCAGAGCCATAACAATAGTCAAGCTCCAAAAAGGAAACATAATTGTTATTGTTACACACTGTCTCATGGTCAGTTTCTTCCTTACACGACTGCTAACGTCACTACCACAATAAGAGGTAAATACTTCTCATCCCAACTGAAATGCATTACCGTAAACAACAGATCTCTTCTAAGCCAAACAAGTGTATGCTAAAAATATAAAGCTATCACTTATACATAGCAATCAGTAAAAGACCTTTCTCCATCTCAATGTTCTGGGATGCGAATTGTACCCAAACCTGGTTATTAAAACTCCTATCCCTATTGGCTAGTAAATGAGTATTCAAGGAAAAGTAAGCTATCTCTGAAAAACTTTCCCAAATCAATTTTTCCAATCTAACTTTTAATGACTTTCTTCATATCTTTTTCCCTTGGCTTGGTACCCAATTCATTATAGCTATCTGTTTAGTGCCTTGAAACACTAAGGGAAATATGTAAATTTAAGTTACTATTTTTAAATGGATTCATGACATCTGTAGAAGTAGGCAAGCATGGAAAATTATTTACCATTCTGCTCAAGCATAGCACATTCAATTTCACAGGACTAACCATACAAATTATGAGTGTGTGTTTACTTAAGATCAAGATCAACCAAATTGCAGCTTCAATAATGACTTGGTTATTTTTTATCGACACGTGACCATATTATGTAAACTATTCCTGTCATTTTCAGATCACTATCTTAGATGCCAATGTTAATATCCTGTTGCTATATTGCTAATGAGGTGATCACACTATTTACAAAAAAAGCAGGCAACCCATGGATACTATGCCAGAACTTAGACATAACAAATTATTTTGTAACTATTTTACAATTTTGTAAAACATTTTGATGTGTCTGATGCTGTTGACACCTACTCAGTATCATAATTTATTCTTAATATAATTTAAGTAATGTTTTTGAAGCACAAGAACAATAGTATTTTTCACTTTTTTCATTTTTGTAATAACACTTCCATAATATTCTTATTGAAATGAAATTAAATTGAATATGGCAATGAAGTGGTTATGTTTGTGGACTAATAATCTTGTTCTAATAACCCAAGGAATATGCATTAAAAGAAGTTTGAAATGTTTAATTCATTTAAAATGCTGGAAATAAAGGTTACTACCAATGAAATTGATGATGAAGCTCTCAAATTGTCATTAAAATCATCAGTTCTGAGGAAGGGTCACTGGACCTAAAACATTAACTCTGTTTTTTCCTTCACAGATGCTGCCAGGCCTGTTGGGCTTTCCCAGCAACTTTGTTTTTGCTCCTGATTTACAGCGTCTGCAGTTCTTTCCATTTTTATTTTGTCATTAAAGTCTGACTGATTCACAAATATCCTTTCAGGATCCATTTGGCCAATATGCAACTCCAGCCCTATACCAACACGACCAGCTCTTTACTACATTCTGAATTGGCCTAGCAATTCACTTAGTTGATTCAAAGGTTACAATTATAAGTTTTATAAATTTGTTTTATTTTGGGATGATGACTATTTCTTTAATATAAAATGAAGGGGCTTCTTTGACCTGTTCTGAATTCTGCCTGACAGCAAGCCTGGTGGTTCCATTATTAGAGATTACATCATAAATTCATTGGGTTATAGAGGTCTACAGTTCAGAAAAAGATGCTTTGACCCATCAAGTCTTTTGCAGTCAGAAGCAAGCGCCTAGTTATACTAAACACATTTCCCAGTGCATTTGGGCCATAGCCTTATATGGCTTGCATCACAAATACACATCACTGGTGCTTCTTGAAAGCTATAAGGCTTTTCTGCCGCTACCACCCTTAGATGCAATGAATTCAAGATTCCTACCACCATCTGGATGAAAATGTTTTCTCCCCATCACCTCTAAATCTCCTTCCCCTTACCTTAACTCTGGTCATTGATCCTCTACCATTATAGCTATTTTGATTGTTTTAATGGAAAGAGAGTGTAAGGTGGCAACAGTTGGAGACAATGGCAGCACCTATGTGTTAACAGTGAATCGTCTGAAGTTCTCAAAGTCCTTCCACAATGTGAGACTTTAGACCTCAAGGACAGTGAATCAACGTTTCTACCTGATACAGAGCTCAGATTGTTTACATTGCCGTGAAGTTGCGTTTTCAGAGGTGAACGTGATATCCCTGAAAGTGACATCTGTGAAAACGCAGAGAGAGAGAGAGATCAGCTGTAGGCTGTATACATCGACGTGTAAAGAATAAGTTGCTATCAAAGATACTGTTAGCCAATAATGTTTTTAGTCTCTTGTTACAGTGAACGTCAATATTTCAAACGTTATCAAGTCATCCCAAATATTACCGGATGTTCATTTCTTTACAAAATTGTCAATGTTTACGGAGATCACAGCACAAACCACGACGTTCCATAGCCAAGAGCATTGTGAGCAATACCTTCAACACATGCACGACAATGGCTAATGAAGAAGGCTTGCCACCACCTTCCATGTGCTGTCCATTTCCTGGGGTGAATAAAATATCAAACACCTCTATGAGTGTGCACTACTGCGAAAGCTTTTGAATTTACTACGTTAATCTTAACGAAACAACCTCATTTCCAGGAATCTAGCAATCAGACAAATGACTGGAACCTGCAAAGCATACAGGAAATGTTAGAAATACGAAGCACACTCTGTCAGTATCCCAATAGGTTTAATTGGAGTGAACATAATTTATGAAGACAAGATACCTCCTGGTTAGGAAGAGTCTAATTCATTGTTATGGAGGAAACTTCCGTTCCCTTGCATCAGCTTAACAACATTGACCTGTTTCTCTTTTCTAGTCCTAATTCGCCTGCTGCGAATTTTCAGCGTTTCGAAAAATATCTGGCCAACACTTTAGAAGAAAGTTTCTTTTTAACTTTTTCTTTGTATTATTCACAATGTTACTCTGTCTCCCTCTAGTGGTTATCAGGCAAAAAACTGTTTCCATCCAGAAGTGTGCAGCCATCCGAGAGATTTGGGGGTGCGGTTTTGGGGGGAAAATGCTCCTGTGTCTCTGACTGTCTGTGTGTACGTGTTCTCTGTCCTTGTGGGGCACAGGTGTCTTTCGAGAAATCACCGAATCAATTTGGAGCATAAATTTCTAAACTAAAAAGGTACGCTGAATTTATGTTAGATGAAATTAAAATCTGTGCTGAAATTCCCCGTAACTGAGAATAAAATCTTAATAAAAGACGTATTCGGCTAGATTAGGGTTTTCACACCCCCCACTCCAGTCCCGTCCCTCTAGTCGTATTTATGGCTGAGTTGAAGCTTTCTGAGCGATTCCAGTGGGTTCTGGGCGCCTTGGGTAGCCTTAGTGTGAAATGATTACTGGATGGACCATTGTATCCCAGGCATCAGCCGCACAGACTGAACGCTGCCCAGGACCTCACGTTAACCCCTTCCAGACCGTGACACCTCTTACCCCAGCGCCTCGCGTCTGCAGCTCGTTATCGGTCACTACTGTCTGTTTGATTTTGTATTCTGTCTTTTGCTTAACTTTTTTTTTTAAGGGCCAATCATTTTGTTTTGAAGGCCAGTTGTTTTACTGGGGTTTGGTGATGTGCAGCAGAAAATAGCGACTCAGTTACTGTCACAGTTTGGCTTTGCAAAGAGAACTTGGAGGCTGAAGTGTATTATGGATTGGAGACCAGGGTGGCGGACAGGAATTAGCAAGGCACGGATCAAGAAGTGAGGAGGGGTGAAGGAGAGTGAGACTGATGGACAGCAGCTGGCAAAAACTCAACTAGATGATTTCCTTTTGTGGTGCCATATCGGGTCATCGCAAATTGAAGACAAAATTGACTTGTGGGGTGGTGGGCGGTGGAGAGAACATTTAGTACGCGGCTAATCGCGAGCACACCAAAGCGGCACATTACCGAAATCAGGCACATTTACACACTTGGGTGACTCTGACACTGGGGGCCCATCTTTTAGAAGTTCGGTACCCAATTGTTCACAGAATTAGGAGCATTTCTTCATTATATAAAGACCATGATTCACTTCCTATCATGTCCCTTCGCTTTAAGTTGTAAAATTGTACTGAACGTAATGGCATCCTTTACCCTTTCTATGAGTTAATGATTCAGTGCCCCCCCCCCCCCCCCCGCCAGAGGGAGAGAGAACGGCCAAGTGCTGGATCGTGGGTGCCGATGTGTTGGCTAGTCCGCCCCCTCCCCAAGCTCTTGATTGACAGCCAGCCAGGGTCAGCACGTGGCTTTGACGTCGGTGGAGGTGTCACATTTTATAAGAAATCACCAGAGTGGCGAGAGAAAAGCTACAAATCCCTCAGCCCGATCCCAGCGCAGAATTGCCCGCTTCCCAGTGAGCAGCGCATCTCGGCGCACTGTCTTCACCGGTCACTCGGCTCAGAAGCTACAAAGTGTCCCGCAGCGGGGCTGGTCCTGAGCAGGGAACATTCAGCTGGTTAATTTTTTTTGTCTGTAGATTTAATGTTAAGCTGAGCTTACTTTTGGACTCTTACTTGTTGGTTCGTGCCGGGAAGTGGGAGACAGAGAGGGCGCGATGGAGCTGTCTACAACCTCCAGCGCTGAATGGAAGCTGACCGCCGCTGACCTGCACTGGGGGCTGGCGTTCAACACCACTTTTAGCTACAACGGGAGCCTGAACAACAGCTCGGCGCCGGTCAAGAGCACCACATCCACGGTCATTGCCATCGCCATCACTGCGCTATACTCGGTGGTGTGTGTGCTCGGGCTCATTGGCAATTTCCTGGTCATGTACGGGATTGTCAGGTAGGAGGCGAACCCTTTACATAAGGTATCCTGTGGATTTTACTCTGACCGTCAGCAGAGCGAGAAACAGACCTACACAGAAAGATCCCACCGAGACAATGGCATCTGGCGCTTTGCCAGTTGTACTTCAGCATTAACAACACCTCCCACCATAGTGTTTTTTCTCAGTTACCCCTTTATCTTCTATGTACTTGTCACCCTCTCAATGTCCCCACTGCCCACACTTCGGAAATTGTCACTGACCAGAAGCTGGTGTTTATAGGAATTTAAGATTACCTTTTAAAATGTTGCCTAATAAAAGTAAGCGGCGCAGATGTGGAAGCTTTTTAATCAAGCAGGTTTTTAGAATGTTTTGGCCATGAAATCGAAGTAACTAAAATTGTGGGATGAAAAGTTTGAACTTCAATTTTAAAAATTGCTACAATTCCAACTCTGTCTGACTTAACGTTCATTGCCATCTTTACACCATTTCACTCGAATCCGGTTCCTAAAGCTAATCATAGAGTCATATAGCATGGAAACAGACCCTTCGGCCCATCTTGTCCACACTGATCAATGTTGCCAAACTAAACTAGTGCCAAGATAATAAAATGTGAGGCTGGATGAACACAGCAGGCCAAGCAGCATCTCAGGAGCACAAAAGCTGACGTTTCGGGCCTAGGGATGATCATCCCACCTCCTTGACCTGTCCGTCTTCCCTGGACTGACCTATCCCCTCCCTACCTCCCCACCTACACCCTCTCCACCTATCTTCTTTGCTCTCCATCTTCGGTCCGCCTCCCCCTCTCTCCCTATTTATTCCAGTTCCCTCCCCCCATCCCCCTCTCTGATGAAGGGTCTAGGCCCGAAACGTCAGCTTTTGTGCTCCTGAGATGCTGCTTGGCCTGCTGTGTTCATCCAGCCTCACATTTTATTATCTTGGAATCTCCAGCATCTGCAGTTCCCATTATCTCTAAACTAGTGCCACTTGCCTGCGTTTGGCTCATATCCCGCCAAACCTTTGCCATTCGTGCGCTTATCCAAATGTCTCTTAAAAGTTGTACCTGTGTCAGCATCCACCATTTCCTCTGGCAGCTGATTCCACACACGAACTGTGTTCAAATGTTGTCCCTCCAGTGCATTTTGAAATCTTTCCCTCATCTTAAAAACATGGCCCCTAGTTTCGAAGTCCCCGCATGCGAGGGAAAAGACCTGTGCACTTCATTCCATCCATGCCCCGATGATTTTCTATGAGTCATTCCTCAACCTCCTACTCTCCAGCGAAAAAAAAGTCTCATCCAATCTAGCCTGGTTTTACAACTCAAGCCCCTCATTCCCGGCAACACCCTGGTAATGTTTTTTTCTTTCCTGAACCCTCTCCAATTTAATAATATCCGTTCGGTAACAGAGCGACCAGAATGGCGCGCAGTGCTCCGACGTCCCGCACAACCTCAACATAATGTCCCCAGCTTCAATACTCAAAGGTCTGAGCAATGAAGGCAACCGTGCCAAACGCCGCCTGCACCACCCTGTCTACCTGCGATGTAAATTTCAAAGAATTATGTGCCTGAACCCTTAGCTCTGTCTGTTCTATAGCGGAACACTTATGACTTCTGTTTTGGAAGTTGGTTACCCGCCGCTCCTTGCTCAGCAACAAGAGATTAACTTCAGCTACTGCGCTGCATCAGCATGTCTTACTATCCCAGTCAGTCAGTTGCTGAACCGTCCCTAAAAGTTGGAGGAACTGAGCACCGAGTGTTAGGTTTGTGACATCTAGAATCTGGAATGTTGCCTAATCATTTCGCTGATATTTTCTTCCCAAATTTCATCCTTCGAAAACAAAAACAAAGAAGAAACCCGGTAGCCTATGTTTCGCTCCTGGCCACCTTTGGACTTGCCCGCAACTCAATATCAATATTTGAATACCTTCGCCCCGATTTCCTCCACAGGTGAACGTGGCGCTCGATTCTATCTGAATGTAGTCAATATTGACCGTATGGCTATGTCTGCTTAATCTAAAGTCAACTCTTCAACAGGTCGAACAAGAAGTCTGTTCGGAATTTGAGATTCCGTGACAACGGTGTACACACTAGGTACAGATCTACAAACTCGCACACAGCTGCCTCTGAATGTGGGGACTATCGGCAGATTAGTTTATTGCCACACACGCACGTTTAGACATGTATATACCCAATAACACAAACCCAATCCACTCCAACACAATCACTAACAGACTCACACGAACACACCGCAATCAATATAAGCACACCCCTAACCGATACAAACGCAGCCATACAGAGTTTCATATCGATTCAAGCACACGGACAGGCACTTCAAGCACAGCCTCAAACACACACATCAGCTCAAGTGAGCGTACGTGTGCATATATAACACACGGGTCTCACAGATACCTGAAACAATCGCACAGGCATTCTTCACTAACCACATGCTGGACATATCAAAATATTGTTTTTTTTAAAACATCTGCAAACACAAAATGCATGGAAACGTCAGTATACAATTCAACACGGAGATCACAGTACAAGACCATTTCAGTATCTCACATCAGCCAATGTTGTTCTGATTGGAAACTGATGATAGTTTAATGCGTTGTGCAACCCACCTGAAATAGCTGTTTAAAACTGCCACATCCATTAGCACTGTACGGCAGTCTGGGCATATACGCCTGAAGATGGGGAATTTTAAAATACTGTAAATATTATTCCTCACCTCTCAGTTTATTTAGTAACGAACTGGACATCACAATGCTTATCCGACTCCCAGTTTTATCACTCGTGTTAGGGCTACAGAAAGTCTAGAACCATAATCCTTGAGCAAAGGCGTGCGTCTGTGAACCTTCAGTGGAAATATGAGGGTTATTAGGCAGATTCTCCCAATAGAAAATGTGTTTGAACTTTGCAAATTGGCAGGAAAATGTGCAGGAACAGTAGCACAGCTTAAAGCTCAGATCAGGAACTGCAAGATTTTATTCAGCTTCGCAAACCTGTTTTCAAACGCAGCTCTTGTGTGTCCGTGACTATGATAACGAAATGATAAACCAGCGCAGTCAGAAGCGAAGGCATTTCGATTAAGGTTACACTGCTGGTTTTAGCAGATAGCCAAGTACCCGTATCCACTTATGCAAAGATGCAAGGAAAGGACCAAAAACCCGAATGAAAGTACTGGAAGACTGCCAAAATCAACATCTGAAAAACACAATTTGATGTTTCAGGTGCAACCTCACTGTGATGAAAAGCCTCATATTAACTTGTCATTCCTTTTCAGATGTTGCTGGACTTGTTAGATGACCTTCAGCCCTTGTCTGGCTTCCAAATGTTCACTTTAGGGCATCTGGAGTTAGTGGGGAACATTATTGTCAATGAGTCTTTGCTGACCAATTCTGTGGAATTACCAAGGCTTCAATACACAGCTCTTTGTAATCATGCTAGCCACAAGCTTTGATGGCCATACCCTTTAATTTGTACACATGTCATGAATCGCCTAATTGAAAGCACGTTCTGTTCTATGTTAATAGATCGTGGATTCAAGTTCCATTCTGGTGATTTTCGCACATAATCCAGCCTGACACTCCAGCATAGCACAGAGAGAATGTTTCATTGCAACCTTTTGAATGTGATGTCAAACCTGGGCCGCATCTATCCTTTTAGGCGGACCCAAAAGATCCCATGACACGATTTTGTAGAAGACAAGGGGAGTACTGCCAGGTATCCCCGCCAATACTCATCCCTCTACCAACCTCACAAAGAAACGGATTCTCTGATCATTACAAAGCCATTGCTATTTTTGGGTTCTTGCTATGCACAAATTGGCTTCCTGGTTACACACATTACAACAATGACTACACTGCAGAAGTACTTCACTGGGTGTGAAACACTGATACATCCTGACGCTATGAAAGACAGTCTGAAAATGCAAGTCATTTCTAAACATCAATTATTGCAATTCTCTGAATACCATTGAATTATGTATGATACTGTTGTCTCAGCCTTTCAGAGTGTGTACATTTGTATGAATCACAACTGAACTGATGACCCATGTTTCTAATGTTACTTTATGGTGTTTCTTGTAATAGTTATACAAACTGAAACAGGTGTAAAAATGAAATATTCATTTCTATGTCAATATACACTCTGCACGTGCAAGGGACATAGGAACTGGTCAGTTGCTTGCAAGTCACTTTTTTGTTTTCCGAGAATAGATTGTATTGGACCTATGGCTTATAATCACTCAGCCTCCTGTTTTCCTCCTGTCTGTGGTAGCCTAATTAATAAAGTTTAATTCCTTTCATTAATTAACAATTCCAATATTGTTGTGTTCAGAGGTAGTTAAAGGTGAACTAGACATAGTTGTTCATCAAGTAATTCCTTTGGAGTGCCACAATTGCAAAATGCCACAGTTGCTGTTAAAAAGGTAAATGCAACATCTGTGCTCAGAAATCAGTACAAGCAACAAATTCAATTACTAACCAGCTCATATGATTTTAGGTGGCTATGTTCAAGGTGAACATTGTGCAGTTTACCAGTAGGTACTCACTACTCCTTGAATAGAATCATAAAACACTTAACAGCATAGAAAGAGGCTACCTGATTTATTGTAATTGTCAGAGAATAGTGCCAAGAAAGCTGTTATAGCACCTGAGCAGGTAGATAGGAGCCACAGTTTAATGTCTCATTTGAAAGTGGCATATTTGACAATGGAGCATCTTCTGTACTGGACTGTAATAGAATATGTTTTTATGGTCATGTATATAACTCAGGCTTTTGACAGAGAAGCAACATTTAAGGCAAATTGACACAGAGTCTCCAGGTCTTTTTCTCTGAATTCGTTTTCTTTAAAGAAAACAATGTCATTACTATGAGACAAGGAGTTAGAGTAAATGGGTATGATGTACAGGGGAAATCACATAAAATGTCAAAAATAAATGAATCGGGTCAATAAAATCCTTGGCTGGCATCATTCATACAGTGGAGATTTTAGCCACCACTGAAACTCTCAACTACTGATTTAACGGGAGACATGGAAAATGCCTCCATTTGTGATGGCTGAAATCTCCCAACAATGAGTTGCAACATTTGAATTTATCAAATGTTTTCTGCAAGGGAACACAAAGTACAGAAGATTTTTTAAAAATCTATTCCTTTTGTTTTCCAAAATGCCTTCCCTTCATTTTCTGATAATGATGACTCTTACCTTACACTGAGTCCATGGTCATCAGACACTATTGACTTTGCCACTAAAATGGTCAGGTGAAATATGTTAACTTAGCCTGTTGTCAAGGAAAGCCCAAGAGCCCTCTGTGGTGCAATGATAGTGCTCCCTACCCCTGGACTGAGAGCTGCAGGTTCAAGTCCTATCTGTTCCAGAGGTGTGTAACAGCATTTTGGGACAGGTTGATGAGATAAATAAGATTTTTTTTAAAAGAAGGCTAATTCAGGGAATCTTACGGTACAGTGGTAGAGTCCCTGCATCTGGATCAGCAGACCGAGGTTCAAGTCCCACCTGCTTCAAAGCTGTGTCACAACAGGTTGATTAACATATGGACAGGTTTGAACAGGCTGATTAAAGTACGGACAAGGCTAGTCATTTGTGTGCTGTCATACCTGATTTTGTCTAAGGCACATCTCTGAATTTGTACCCCAGTAGATGTCTTCAATGGATAGCAATGAGGATAAAGAACCCTCTCGCAGATATTGCCTACAAAAGCTGCCAGTTGCAGTGGTCTAACTTGCTATGATTGCTGGGAGCTATCTCAGGGCCAGTGAGATTCAATTCTTCAAGCCCTTAAACTTAGAGGTTTTGTGTTATGCTGGAGAGCATATTCCCTCACAGGGCCATCAAGACAGGCAACTACGAGCCATTTACTTCTATTTCTTTTATCAGCAAGATATTATTACAAATTAGTCTGTACAGCCAAAACCGAAATAATACTGGAATGTATTTAATTGTAGCAAGGTCGCAGAGCTAAAGGACAAAAGAACTTGCATTTATACAGTACCTCTCATGACCTACAGGATATCGCAAACTGCTTTCCAGCCTATAAAGTGTAGATACACTGTCAATGTAATTTCAAAAATGTGTGGTAAAGCACCAGTACAGTGACTATTACAATGACCTAACATATATTACCTGCAATCAGTATATTAGACTAAATCTCAACTTAAATAAATAATTGATTCATGACATTGGCAGGAGATAAATTATCTACCATGGATGAAATTACATTTCTAAATTACTTGGCAACCTTCATCCTGATTTCAGCATTACCACTTGGAGATTTAATGAGCCAAATGGGAGAATTGTCACTAGGGAGTACTGGGTGGCAATCGTCCAATATTGCATTTCCAAGGATGCTCCCACTAATTTGCTTGTATCTTTATCAACTGTCACATCACTTGACAAACCCAATTAAAGAGCCTTTTACAAATCATTCAATTCACAAAATATTGACATAACCCAGTGATCTTTATATTAGCGTTCAGAATTTCAATTAGACATTATCTTAAAGTCTGCAGTCCATAAGGCTGTAACGAAATGCACTCAGAAACTCACTGGGGATCTGATGCCGTCAGAAACAAATTGCTTCACGATAAGCCAGACATTCAAGTGCATTTGTGGGCAAACATTTCTAAATTTCACCTTTGATATTTAAATCAAAGTCAATTTGAAATCAAAGCTGTTCTTTTTAAAAAGCCATGGTTTGGAGAGTAGTTGGTGTCATAAATGAAGATACAGAAACATCGGCGTTTTGGATGATATGATGCACCTCCATTGTTCAAATATTTTGGACGGAATGAAATTTTGATGTGAATTCAGAACAGGGACATTTCAAAAAGAATGGGGTATGGCAAGTACAGGATCAACAGAAAATTCTGGAAGCCTTTAACAGGTATCATGAGTGCAGAGAGAGACAGAGTTAATGTTTCAAGCTACCTTTCTCTATTTAGTTCAAATTTACAGGCTTCTCTGTCTTTGTAACTTTCTTTTACTCTTTTGACAGCATTTTCTTATCCTTCATTCTCTTTTTTGTTTCAAGGTTTTGTATTTCTCTTTGTCTTTCATCTTGTTCTCTTTTCCTTCAGTTCATATTGCTTTATTTGTGCCAGGGTCTGAGCCATCTTAGCCTTTTTTTTACGAAAACGAAAATTTCTGGAAAAGCTCAGCAGGTCGGGCAGTACATCTGTGAAGAAAAAAACAGAGTTAATGTTTCAGATCCGGTGACCCTTCTTATCTTGATTATCATTTTCTTCCTCCTGTAAGAAGCCCTCACTTTTGTTACAACCTCCACAGAGACTATTACTGTTTAAAAGGTAATTTAAAATTATGGTTACTAACTGAAAAAATACCTTAAGATTTCATGTCTTAATTTTTACTTTAACAAATAACTTAAAGCACAATTGATAAAATACTGAGATAACAAGGTGTAGAGCTGGACGAACACAGCAGGCCAAGCAGCATCAGAAGAGCAGGAAGGCTGATGTTTCGGGCCTAGACCTTTCTACAGAAACATTATTTTCTTTTGTGGATAACTTATAACTAAACTATAGGGGATGGCATTCTCTTTGTACACTGATCACCCATCATCCATTTCAGCGAACAGTACATGGTTACTCTCAAGAGTTTTCCATAGTGCAGTTTTACTGAGTAGCAAAGTTGACAGTCTCCAGGCAATTTCATCCTTTTTTGTAGAGTTCCTTGATTGCACTTCCAGCAGTAAAGCTTATTCTGATTATTCTTCTTCTTCCCCTTGATTTGTTGGGACAAATAATCCAGAATCCTTAGACAGCTGCAGCTTGCATGTTTTCAGTTGAAGATTATCTTCCTCCCTACAACTCTCAAATTCAAAAGCTTCTCCTCTTCGCTGATCACACAGGTCTCTACTGTTTGTTGTAATATTCATTGACGTGCAGAGAAGACTATAACCTGAGCTCAAAAATGACTTCCTCTGCTCTCTTCCCATAACAACACGAGTCACAAAAAAAATCATTCAAGTTGAAATGACAACGAGCTATTTTCAGTAAGAGTATCTTAATATTTGGAACAAAATTGGGAAAATGGAGTTGAAATACAGAACTGCCTTGATCTGACTGATTGGCAAGGCAGGTTAAGGGCGCTGATTGGTCTCCCCCTCTTCCTTATTGCCCTTTATTTCTCAGATATATGGTTTTCAAAAATCTCTTGTTTTCTGATTCAATTTTTATCATTTTTTTGCTTTGGGAAACCAACTGAAATAACTAGTTATGCAGATTCCAAAGTAATTTTTTTGCACACAGCTGTAAAATTCTTGATTTTTGTTTTCCTTCATCCGTAATTTACAGTACGAATTCATCACGGTTGAAGAGATATGTTTGTCAACCTCTTAGTAAACACTGACACAGCCAACTTTTCAGTGTTTAACGTTATTCTGAGTAGGAGAGTGAGGGAGAGAAAAGACAGTAGAAGAGGCAAAGGGAAGGAAAGTGAGAAGGAGAGGGAATAGATGAAGTGAGAAAGAGGAAGCAGGAGAAAGGCAGAGAGAGATCAGAGATCGAAAGAAGAGAGGGGAGCGATAGAAAGAATATGTGTATGGAGGAAAGGGGAAGATAGAAGGAGCAGAAGAAAGAGGGAGAGAGAGTACAGTGTAGGAGAAAGGAGGGCCAAAATAAAGAAAGAAGAAAGGAAAAGGGAAAGAGCAAAATGGTCTGAGAGTGAAATTGGGCAAGATAAAGGGATAGAATGACAGAGACGGAAAGAATGAGAAGAGAGAAGCAAAGGAAGAGGGAATGGGAATGGGAAATGAAGGGAACGAGGCAAAGAAGCATGAAAGAAAGGAGAGTTAAAAAGAGGGAGGGAGATACAAAATAAGAGCGAGAGGGAGCAGGGGCTACAGAGAGAGGGAAGAATAGTAGAGAGAAGAAGGGAGAAAGGGAGAGGGAAGTGGTAAATAAAGAGAGTAAACTGAACAAAAAGGGAAAAAGAGAAAAGGAGATGGAAAGGTAGACAGGGATGTGGCAAAGAGAGAGGGAGGGAGAGTGCAGAAAGATAGAGAGGGGGAGAAGGAGAGAGTGGAGGAAAAGAGAGAACAAAAAGAAAGGGAATAGCCTGTAGCAGCATTCAGTGGAAAGTTGTTTAGTGTGGAAGTCAACCTGTACACTTTGCAGGAAGATGCAGGCCCCATGTCCTATCCTGGACAAGTCTGACTCTGTCATCTCCCCATGCTCACTGATCTCCACTGGCTCCTGGGGATCCAACATTTCTCATTTTGCATTATCTCCCTTTGAGTAGCTATCCCTCTCTGTCAGCCTTACGCATTTCACCCTTCATTTGTAGTCCTGCATTTTTTTTCCCTTTGTACCTCAGACAGGCCTTCAACTCCCCATCTTCTAGTATTCCCTCCCTACAACCATCTCCACTGTCCCCGATGATTTCCTCACTCAATTTAAGAACTTTCTTAAAATCCATCTGACTCAGATTTGGTTCACCTCTCATTTTAGTCTTGGGTGGCGAAGGATGGAGTTGATTTTAATTCCTTCAAATTTCAAATGGGAAAGAACTCTTAGATATACCTGAAACTCTGAAGCGGAGCCAGAAATGTTTTGGAATATTCAACAGTCCCATAAACATCTGAAAAGTGAATAAATTGTTGAAACAATAGGGGCATTTATCCTTCCTGAGTGAAGAACACTACATAACATTCCTTTTTTTGGTGGTCTTTCTATCCTTTTCTCACATTTCCTCATTTTCATTGTGGGAAATGGGCAAGATTTGGATTTATGATGCAACTCTAGTTACCCTCAGAAGACGCTAGTGATCCCTCTTCTTGAATCTTTTCCCTTCATTGCATTTTAAGACAACTGAGTGGTTTATTAATAGAAAGCCATTAAGAGTCAACCTGATTAGTATCAGACTGGAGCTTTATGTAGGCCCAGACTGGGCTCGCATTAATGAATCAGTTGGAAAATTACAAAAATCCAACAACTTTCAGGTCAATTGTACAAATATTAGTCTTTTATTTCTAGATTTTACTGTTGTTCGTTCAAACTTGCTGCAGTTGCAGCTCATTTACCTTTACCTCAGAAGCATGCCTTCATTCAGTAATATCATGTATCTGGCCTTGGTTGTAAGCTCTTTGCATGAACATTAGGCAAGAAATACTTCTTGACTGTCTGAAGCATGACTTTCACCTCACAGCAGAATGTCAAGTCACCACATGATAACTGTAAAATATACAAGGCAATTTATGCCACGGTAACAGCTCTTCTTCTTTCACTATAAATCTGAAGAAACACCGGCATCTAGCCATATGAAGCAGCTTATAATCAGTTTGTTGTTGCATTAATTTCTGTAATTGACTGCACTTTTTTATCGTGCAATGTGCCAAAGCAAAACGATTGTTAAAACTGCTTCGTAAATAGTTCTAGTGCATGGTAAAATGATGCTTCTTGCCATGTCATACTCTGAAATTAATGGTTTCAATTAGTATCAATGATTTTCCAAGAGCAAATCTTAATTGCCGATCCCTCAGTGTGAAACCAGCTCATTCCAAAGACCAAAATGTAAACACAATTCTCGTCTTTTGAGGCAGAATTGTGGAGGTTTGTGTCTCACTCCAGCTGCTTGGACACATAACCTAGGCCAATCCT
The DNA here is from genome assembly GCF_030684315.1 of Stegostoma tigrinum. NCBI lineage: Eukaryota > Metazoa > Chordata > Chondrichthyes > Orectolobiformes > Stegostomatidae > Stegostoma > Stegostoma tigrinum. The sequence continues at coordinate 28,099,421 of NC_081377.1, read as the reverse complement.
CCAGTTCAAGACTGAGGGAGTTCTACAGTGTCATATGTACCAGCTTTGAATGAGATGTGAAATCAAGGCACCATTTATCCTCTTGCCTGGACATAAATGACCCTGCCACATTTGCTGCGTTATAAGTGCTTCTCATCTTTCTCCCAGTTCTTTTGTTAATTATCGCAAATCTAACCCTTTCAGAAGTGGAAGCCACTCTTACTAAATTGCTCAGAGCTCTGCATAATGTGTTCCCTTATTTGTTTCAGCAACATTTTAAAATGGCTGAATGATTGTCTTAAGATATCACAAACTGGATTGGACTGAAATATGTGGCCAATATACAAAAAATGCACATACAAAGGAAATTAAATGTCAGGTATATGATTTTGGAAACTTTTCAGAGAGCCTTGCTCATAAAATAAGAGAAATGGATGGCATCTTAATTCCAATCAATCCTCCACTTGTTCTGTTAAGGCATTGCATTTTGTTAAAGAACAATTTCCTGGACAAAGCTAAGAGTAGACTCAGCTTAGCTTTGTCTCCATTTCCTGTCCTATCAAACTCATTGCCTGTGACTCAGGTACCAGAAAAATCCTTAACTGTTTGAGGCCACATCAGTTGATCTTGTGCTGATCAATTAGTCAAGTAGAGTTGTCAGTGGTGTAACAGCAATGCTGTCATCGAATACACATTGACATTAAAGGCCATTACATCTAATGAACATTTAAGGGTCGAATTAAGAGTTTTCTGATGGATGCCTGGAACATTCGCACCTTTAACTCAGAAGGTATGGATTTGAGCCTCACTTCCAAGACACAGCATTTTCTAGGTGAAAGTTGAAAGTGAGGTCCTGTCTCCTCACTCAGGAGAATGATGGCACTGCTCAAAGGAGAGCTGGGGAGTTCTACTTTGGGTTTGGGGCAAATAATCTCTCCCAACAATACTACTGAATCAGATTATCAGGTCGTCACCATGTTGCCATTTGTGGGACATTTCAGTGTGCAAATTGGCTACTATATTTTGTATATTTCAACAGCAGTCACAAGGTGATAAAGCTCTTGAGAAATGTTGAATTTGTGATAGATGTTGCTGCACTTCACTGGGCAGGGAGTCAGATGTACAGTCCAACTGTAACTGCTGATTTGTACAGAGCTGGTTGACCACAACGCAGATGGGACTTTAATTGAGCTTGAGGGCCTTGAAGTGTAAAATTGGGATGACAATAAATAGTTTCATCTCCCTATTGTTTTTCAGCGACCATGGCTGTGACGTGCATGTTCACATGTAACAGAGATACACTGGTCAATGACGCAGTATGATTCTTTTTAATTCTTCCATGGAATTTGGGCAACATTTATTGCCCAGAGGACAGTTAAGAATAAACTGTATTGCTGAGAGCCTGGTATCACATGTGGGCCAGGCCAGGTAAGGCTGGCAAATTTCCTTCCCTGAGGGATCCAGATGGGTTTTTTATACATGGTTGTCATTAGACTAGCTTTAAATTCCTATTTGCTTTATGGATAGAAATTTCAGTCTTTTGTAAAAGTAGTCCATGACCTCAGAACATCAGCTTGGGGTTCTGGATTACTCGCCAGGCGACTTTACCACTACACCACACAGTAATGACCCAGTCCCTGACTTCATCGGCATGGGCAGAAATCCATCACTACAAATGTCAGCCGCTATGGGAAAAAGGAGAAAGGCGCTAGTTCGTTCACAGACTAACCCCACTACCACACCTAACGCTTCTTCCTGTTTCTTCCTCAGATACACGAAAATGAAAACAGCCACCAACATTTACATCTTCAACCTCGCCCTGGCTGATGCGCTAGCCACCAGCACACTGCCATTCCAGAGCGCCAAATACTTGATGGAAACGTGGCCCTTTGGCGAGTTGTTGTGCAAAACGGTCCTGTCAATCGACTACTATAACATGTTCACCAGCATCTTCACCCTGACCATGATGAGCGTTGATCGTTACATTGCTGTCTGTCACCCAGTTAAAGCACTAGATTTCCGCACGCCCACCAATGCAAAGATAGTCAATGTTTGCGTGTGGCTCCTATCATCTGCCATCGGGGTCCCCGTTATGGTTATGGCTGTCACCAAACCCGGTGACAAAGGTGAGCACAGGATCAGTGCCTCTGCCCAGTTTGTGTGGCTGTGCACCAGTGTCATTTCCACACAACACTTTTCAAATAAAATCCGAAAGAACCGCGGATGCTGTGGATCAGGGACAAAAACAAAGTTACTGGAAAAGCTCAGTAGATCTGGCAGCATCTGTGAAGAAGAAGAACAGAGTTATGTTTCGGGTCCAGTGACCCTTCCTCAGAACTGGGGTTCCCCCAAACTTCCCCAGAGGTAGGTTCTTTACTCAGAGAGTGGTAGGGGCATGGAATGCATTGCCGGAGAGGGTAGTGAAGTTGGCCTCTTTAGGGGCATTTAAGCAGCTATGAGATAGGCATATGGATGATAGTATAAGGTAGGGATTGAGCTTAGATAGACCTTAGGTTTAGGGTAAAATTCTGACACAACATTGTGGGCCAAAGGGCCTGTACTGTGCTGTACTGTTCTATATTCTATGCTGCCAAACATGCTGAGCTTTTCCAGCAACTTCTGTTTTTGTTCACTTGTCAAATGTGTTTGTGTGGCAGTATTTAACATGGAGCAGAGTCACCTTCCAGATTGCTGTGCTGCCGTATCTACCAGAAACATGCGTAAGGACCAATCAAAGCAATCATTAGCGACGAGGAATTGATCTCTATGGAGCAGACTTGCTTAACAGGCAAGTTCATATGGGTTATTAACTGGAGAGTTTTAAAAGAGCAATTCATGGGGAAGCTGCTTCTACAGACAGAGGGTCCAAATGACACATAGTTTTAAGATAATTATCAAAGAAGTAAACAAAAGTAGCTTTTTCTTTTTATGCCTCCAGTTACAATGTGGAACACACTGCCTGACAGAGGTGATAGAAACAGATTTAATCCTAACTCTCCAAAGAGTTGAGCAAACTCTGGGCAAGAGGATAGTTCTCTCAAAGAGTTAGCAAAGGCATTTGGGGCTGAATGGCCTCATGCTGTGCTGTACGAGGCAAAAATTGGCTGAGGGCCAGAAAAGGGCCCCTTGTGGAAGTGAGCCTGTTTCTTTCGAGCAGGAAAACTGTCCATATTACAGAAGAGGAGGTGGTGGATGTCTTAAAATGCATACATCCCAGGACCTGATCAGGTGTATTTCAGAACTTTGTGGGCAGCTAGGGAAGTGATTGCTCCCCCCACCCCCATGCTGAGATATTTTTTATCATGGGCAGCCACTACTGAGGTGCCAGAAGGCTGGAGATTGGCTAATATGATGCTATTATTTAAGAAAGGTGGTAAGGAAAAGCTGGAGAACTATAGATCAGGGAGCCAGACAAGCGGTGGGCAAGTTTTAGATGGATACTGAGGATTAACACACATTTGGAAAGGCAAAGACTGATTAGGGATAGTCAACATGGTGTTGTGTATGGGAAATCGTATCTCACTAACTTGATTAAGTTTTTTGAAGAAGTGACAAAATAGGCTGATGAAGGTAGAGCAGTGGATGCTGTCTTTATGGACTTAAGCAAGGCCTTTGGCAAGGTTCCATGTGGTAGACTAGTTAGCAAGGTTGGTTCACATGGAATACAGGGAGAGCTATCCACGTGGATACAAAATTGGCTTGAAGGTCGGATACAGAAGCTGGTGGTGGAGGGTTGCTTTTCAGGCTGGAGGCCTGTAATCAGCAGTGTGTTGCAAGGATTATCGTTGGGTCCATTGGTTTTTGTTATTTACATAAATGATGTGGATGTCAATACAGGAGTTATGATTTGCAAATTTGCAGATGATACCAAAATGGCTGGTGTGGTGGACAGTGAAAAAGCTGATCTCAGAGTACAATGGGACATTGATCAGATGGTCTGACAGGCCAAGGAGTGGAGTTTAATTTAGATAAATGTGAGGTGTTGCATTTTGGAAAGGCAAATCACAACAAGACTGATACACTTACAGGTAGGGTCTTGAGGAGTGTTGCTGAACAATGAGACTTTGGGGGTAGAGGTTCATAGTTCCTTGAAAGTGGAGTCACAGGTAGTTAAGGTAATGAAGAAGGCTTTTGGTATCCACCTTTATTGGTCATTGCATTGAGTACAGGAGGTGGGATGTCATGTTGCGCTATTCAGGACATTGGTTTGGCCACTTTTGGAATACTGCATTCATTTCTGGTCTCCCTGACACAGGAAGGATTGTCTTAAACTTGAAAGGGTGCAGAAAAGATTTACAAAGATGTTGACAGGGTTGCAGGGTTTGAGCTATAGGAAGATGCTGTATGGGCTGGGGCTATTTTCAATTTTCCTGGAGCATCAGAGGCAGAGGAGTGACCTAACAGAAGTTTATAAAATGATGAGGGGCATGGATGGGGTAAATAGCCAACCTCTTTTCCTCGGTATAGGGGAGTCCAAACTTAGGGGGTATAGGTTTAAGCTAACAGGGCAAAGCTATAATAGGAAAACAACAGGCAACATTTTCACGCAGAGCGTGGTGTATGTGTGAAATGAGCTACCAGAGGAAGTGGTGGAGGCTGGTATAACATTTAAAAGGCATCTGGATGGGTACATGAATAGGAAGGGTTTAGAGGGATATGGGCCAAATGCTGGCAAATGGGATTCAATTAATTGAAGATGTCTAGTCTGCGTTGATGTGTTGGATCGAAGGGTCTGTTTTGGTGCTGTACATCTCCATGACTCTATGGAAATCTCCATTCCTGTGTACATTTTGACCATCAGTGGCCAGTTTGGAGGATATTAATTGTGACTCACCTGTCATCAAGACACTTAAACAAGTAATTCACTTCCCCTTGCAGTCGACCTGCTGCCATCATGGGCAAGGACATTTTGTGTGGTGGTTGCAATGTTTGACTGTATGAGAGAGAAGACAGTTTTAGTATGCACGTTGAGATCCTACGGTAACCCATTTATTCAGCAGTTGATCTTAGTGCTTCTTCACAGTTAAGTGACCTGAGATAGCTGGAGGATGCGACAGACGCTATGTAAATTCAAGTCAACTTGGTCGTGCCTCACAAACCTTATTGAGTTCTTTGAGAAGGTGACCAAACAGGTAGATGAGAGTATCAGAGATAATGGGAACTGCAGATGCTGGAGAATTCCAAGATAATAAAATGTGAGGCTGGATGAACACAGCAGGCCTCTGATGAAGGGTCTAGGCCCGAAACGTCAGCTTTTGTGCTCCTGAGATGCTGCTTGGCCTGCTGTGTTCATCCAGCCTCACATTTTATTATCTTAGGTAGATGAGAGTAAACCGGTTGATGTGGTGTATATGGATTTCAGCAAGGCGTTCGATAAGGTTCCCCACAATAGGCTATTGTACAAAATGTGGAGGAATGGAATTGTGGGAGATACAGCAGTTTGGATCGGAAATTGGCTTGCTGAAAGAAGACAGAGGGTGGTAGTTGATGGGAAATGTTCATCCTGGAGACCAGTTACTAGTGGTGTACCGCAAGGGTCGGTGTTGGGTCCACTGCTGTTTGTCATTTTTATAAATGACCTGGATGAGGGCGTAGAAGGATGGGTGAGTAAATTTGCAGGCGACACTAAGGTCGGTGGAGTTGTGGATAGTGACGAAGGATGCTGTAGGTTGCAGAGAGACATAGGTAAGCTGCAGAGCTGGGTTGAGAGGTGGCAAATGGAGTTTAATGCAGACAAGTGTGAGGTGATGCACTTTGGTAGGAGTAACCGGAAGGCAAAGTACAGGGCTAATGGTAAGATTCTTAGCAGTGTAGATGAGCAGAGAGATCTCGGTGTCCATGTACACAGATCCTTGAAAGTTGCCACCCAGGTTGACAGGGCTGTTAAGAAGGCATACAGTGTTTTAGCTTTTATTAATAGAGGGATCGAGTTCTGGAACCAAGAGGTTATGGTGAAGCTGTACAAAACTCTGGTGCGGCTGCACTTGGAGTATTGTGTACAGTTCTGGTCACCGCATTATAAGAATGATGTGGAAGCTTTGGAAAGGGTGCAGAGGAGATTTACTGGGATGTTGCCTGGTATGGAGGGAAGGTCTTACGAATAAAGGCTGAGGGACTTGAGGCTGTTTTCATTAGAGAGAAGAAGGTTGAGAGGTGACTTAATTGAGACATTTAAAATAATCAGAGGGTTAGATAGGGTGGATAGGGAGATCCTTTTTCCTAGGATGGTGACAGCGAGCACGAGGGGGCATAGCTTTAAATTGAGGGGTGAAACATATAGGACAGATGTCAGAGGTAGTTTCTTTACTCAGAGTAGTAAGGGAATGGAATGCTTTGTCTGCAACGGTAGTAGATTCACCAACTTCAGGTACATTTAAGTCGTCATTGGATAAGCATATGGACGTACATGGAATAGTGTAGGTTAGATGGGCTTGAGATCGGTATGACAGGTCGGCACAGCATCGAGGGCCGAAGGGCCTGTACTGTGCTGTAATGTTCTATGTTCAACTGTTTTCATCCGCATGGGTGTTTTCCCAGATGGGTTCGTGGTTTGGAAGCTGATATCTCAGTAGAGGGCAAATATTCATTTAAAATCCCTATCCAACCACAAAGTTGGGAATATCTTACGCTATAGAGTGTGCTGCTTTTCATAGCACCACTATCTTCTCAAGGACAACTGAGGGAGCTGGGCAATATATACTGATATTGATAGCAAGCTCGAATTCCAAAAAAAATTGAACGTATGTATTTTTTTGAAAAAGCTGAAAGCCTCATGTATTTGCAATTCTTCTTCTTTCCTTCTTCCATTTCAGGGAATGTGATGTGTACCATACAATTTCCAGCTCCCACTTGGTACTGGGATAACGTCACCAAAATCTGTGTCTTCATATTTGCCTTCGTGATCCCAGTCCTGGTCATTACCATCTGCTACGGCCTGATGATACTGCGTCTGAAAAGTGTCCGTCTCCTCTCGGGCTCCAAAGAGAAGGACAGGAATCTGCGGAGGATCACACGCATGGTTCTGGTGGTGGTGGCCATCTTCATCATCTGCTGGACCCCCATCCACATCTTTGTGATTGTCAAGACCCTGGTGGAGATCAACCCGAGCCCCTTAGTGACGGCCAGCTGGCATTTCTGCATCGCCCTGGGCTATACCAACAGCTGCCTGAATCCTGTACTCTACGCCTTCCTGGACGAGAACTTCAAGCGTTGTTTCCGGGAGTTCTGCTTACCCTTGCGCTCCAGGCTGGAGCAGAATAGCTTCACCCAAGCCAGGAAGTCCACGAGGGAGTCAGTCTGTGCCTGCACCCCGTCCGAGATGGTCAACAAGTCAGTATGACTAGGCGTGGACAAGCCCCGCAAAGGATCACAGTGTAACAGGGGGCAGGACCTGAACACCGAAGTAACCCAAATCACGACTGAGTTTTAAAACAAAAGAAACTCTTTATGATTGTAATCAAAAGGAGCTTTGACTGATTCGCCTCACTTTTCAAGGGTATTCAGATCATAAGATCATGCCTTCAATTGATGAACAGGGAGAAAAATAATTGATTGCTCATGCATATTTAAAGGGCATTTGGATGGGTAAATGGATAGGAAAAGTTTACAGGGATTTGGGGCAAACGCAGACAAATGGGATGAGCTCAGTTTAGGAAACCTGTTGGGCATGGACGAGTTGGGCCAAACGTCTGTTTCCATGCTATCTGCCTCTAAGGACAAATGACTCATCAATTATTGTTAATTAGAAACCATGCAGTTGTGCACATATATTGTATGCAAATTTCCCTTGGCACAAAGGTTTTGAATTGTAGAAATAACAACCATTTGCATTTTAGAGCCTTTAAATATAAGAGGTTCCAAAGCATTTCACAAGCATCATAAAACAAAATTTGACACAGAACATCACGGGGATTCAGTGTTTCATTGTGCCTGGCTTTTGATGTTAAATATTTCCTGGCCTTTGACAGGAAAATTAGGAACTGAAAGCCATTCAGGTACATTATCACAATTATAAAACTCCTATTTGCAGCTCAAAACATGTTGAGCAAATGCATTATATGACCTGAATTCTGTAGGTATTTTTATGCAGTCCTGCAAACAAAATTTTACAAATCTTCTTGAAGGAATGCAAGCAGATTCAATATTTTTCCTTTCTTGTCGGTCAGTTTTTGTTTAGACAGCTATGGAATAGTTTCCCTGAGTTTATTCTCAGACCTGGAAACAAAATAGTGAATACATCTCTGTCAAATTGAGGAGAAGACAGAAGACACTTTATATTTCTCTTCTCAATTGTAAAAGTGAATGATTGAAATTCAACAGCTGCAGCAGATGTCAATAAGGATTTTATTGGTTAATATTTTACGTGCTGTATATTTGCCTGAAGTAATCGCTGTAAAGTGAGTTAAGATATTCCATATTGTATGTATTTCAGACATTATAAAATTCATTGATTAAAGAACTGGTCACGTTTTCTCCAGCCACGTTTTTTTCCCTTTCCATCACCAGATTTTCCCAAAGGAATGGCTAGCTTGCTTTTGTGTTGTAGTAGTCTGTAGTATAACAACAACATGCAGTTATATAGCATCTGTGACACAGTAAAATACCCAAAGTCACTTCACAAGAACATTATCAAAAGTGATTTGATGCCAAGCCACAAAAGGAGACATCAAGACCAGTGGCCTGAGCCTTTATAGAAGAGACAAGTCTGAATTAGCTTCTTAAACGAGAGAGAGAGAGAGAGAGAGAGAGAGAGAGGAGGCATTGTTTGGAGCCCAGGCAGTTAAAGCATGGCTGCCGAAGAAGTGCTGAAACTGGAGATGTGCAGGAGGCCAGAATTGAGGGCATGCAGAGAGTTCAAAGAGATGTAGGTCAGGAGAAGGTTACAGACACAATGAGGAATTTGCACACGAGGATGTGAATTTTACAGTCTAAAACAGCAATTACTTTCAAGTACTTTTAAATTACAGTAAATATCACTGAATAAAAATATTTAAAACTTTGGCCAGGGTCTGTGTGCTCTTTTAAACATGCATGTGTGAGGTCCGGCGAGGTGGGGATGGAGATGCTAGTGGGAGAAGGGGGTAAGAATTTTGATTGTGGACAATGATGTGGAAATGTAGAAATGGACATCAATCACATATTTTACATCTTTCTGACAGTGGTTTCAATGAAAATCAATGGGGATATTAAATCAGAGAAATGCAAAGTAGGTGACTATTTGATCACCATTCAGAGTCAAAATTATCCATTGGGGGTTAAGGTTCCTCAAGGACTCATTCATTTTCCTAACAGAACTCCACATCAGGCAAGTGAATGGAGTTCTGATGATCTCCAGTCAAAGCTCAGCAACAAATCATGAAAAATCCGAAGGAAACTTCTGGCTCCATTCACTAACCACTGGAATCAATGGGTATCGGGGGCAACTCTCTGGTGGTTGGAGTCATACCTGACACAGAGGATGATGGTTATGGTTGTTAGACATCAACCATCTCAATTCCAGGACATCTTTACAGGAGTTCCTCAGGGTAGTATCCTCAGTCCAACCATCTTCAGCTTCTTTGTCAATGACCTTCACTCCATCATAAGGCCAGAAGTGGGGATGTTCGCCGATGATTGCACAATGCTCAGCACCATTTGCAACTCCTCAGATACTGAAGCAGTCCATGTCCAAATCAACAAGACCTGGACAATACCCAGTCTTGGGCTGACAAGCAGCACATAGCATTCACACTACACAAATGCCAGGTGATGAACATCCCCCACAAGAGACAATCTAACTATAGCCCTATGGCAATCAATGGTGTTACCATCACTGAATCACCTACTATCAACATCCTGGGGGTTATCACTGACCAGAAATTCAACTGGGCTCATCACATCAAAAAAATGGCTACAAGAACAGGTCAGAAGCTAGGAATACTGTGGCAAGTAACTCACCTCCTGACTCCTCAAAGCCTATCCATCATCTACAAGGCACAAGTCAAGAGCGTGATGGAATACTCTCCACTTGCCTGGATGAGTGCAGCTCCAACAGCACTCGTGAAGCATGACACCATCCAGGACAAAGCAGCCGCTTGACTGGCACTACATCCACAAGCATCCACTCCCTCCATCACCGATGCTCAGTAGCAGCAGTGTGTACTATCTACAAGACGTAGAAATTCACCAAAGATCCTCAGATGGTACCTTCCAAACCCACGACCACTTCCATCTGGACGGACAATGGCAACAGAGATATGCAAACACTATCACCTTCAAGTTCCCTCCAAACCGCCTACCATCCTGACTTGGAATTTTATCGCCGTTCCTTCACTGTTGCTGGATCAAAATCTTGGAATTTTCTCCCAATCAGTATTGTGTGTAAACACACAGCAGATGGACTGCAGCAGTTCAAGAAGGCAGCTCATCACCACTTTCCCAAGGGCAACTAGGCACAGGCAATAAATGCTGGCCCAGCCAACAAAACCCACATCCAAAAAATGAATAATTTTTAAAAAAGCCCCTGGGATAACTCCCTAACTCTTCCTCGACCAATGAAATTGAATTAGCTTTACTGTCATACGCACTCAAATGCGTGTAGTGAAAAGTTTGCAATGTTGCTGCTTCAGGCACCATCCCAGGTACAAGATACCCGGGTAGAGATACTTCAGATTTTGATACAAACTTGAAAGAAAAATACAGTCCAAAATAAGAATTAAAAAGGGAGAAAGATGTACTTGAAATAGAGTCCTTTTCACCCAGCTCTGTGCCAACTGGGCCAATTTTCCAGACTTTACCTCCAGCAAAGACTTGTTGTAGGATGAAGGTCAAATCAATTAAATTTTGTGACAATACAGAGACAGACTACTCAAATTAACCTTCCGACCTCTGTAGTAGTAAAATTAAATCTTCAAAGGCCCCCAAAATGGATTCCAATGGCTCTTAACTAGGCTTTTTGAATAACCAATCCCAGACTTCTTGAACGTCAATCTCAGATGCTGGGTTTGTAGCTTAAACAAAGATTTAACAATTTATTAACAATAAAGTAACTTTAGCAAAACAAAATTAAACATCAAAGTAATCTAATTAATGTCCATCATTTGAACCCAACAACATTTTCATACAACCCCATTCACGCAAGAGACAGACAAACAAACACAATTAAGGGATAGATTAAAAAAACACAAAACTGGTCTGATTATTTCAGAGGTTTTCATAATGTGCTGTTCCATGGGCATATATGATTGTTTCTTAATTGATTTTCTGAAAATCATCAGCTGGTGACATCTTTTCAGTTTACTCAGAAAGTTCGTGATAATATTTATAGTTCAGTTTCTATTGTCTGAAACCCCTACAGCTTGTAATGGGAGGTTAGGGAGGGAGCTTGCAAATCTTCATGTTGTAGAATCAACAGCCAACTGCCTTCTCTCAGAAACAGTCCAAAATTCAGTCAAAATCTGGCCTTTTCCTGCCATACTGTTTATCTCCCTATGAAACCATGTTATTGTTCAAACATCTAACATCTGTTTGAGCATAATGCGTCTCAGGAGTTGAAGCATCTATTGAGCTCTTTGATCACAAACCAACCTGCAATTGTCTTTCAGGCCTGACCTCATACACAGGCTGGTTAGAAAAAATTAGGAGGATAAAGAAATGTTCTCCTTGAACTTGTATCTCCTCAGTACCTAATATCAGACTTGAATCTGTCATTATTTATTCACCAAGTGTCACCTTTTGAATTACCTCAGTTGAAGTTTTATCAATGAGCTCAAGTTGGGTATGCTGTTTATTTGCATCTGATTCCTTGTATTTTCTCACAAACCTTCCTGATTGTAAGTTGAACTTGCCTCAGTAGAACCAATCCAGTATAGTCACAAGTTTTCATCTTTCTGTCAATATAAAAATAAGAAAGCATACAAACATATTTATTAGGAGCAGGAGTAGTCAATGCTTCCTCATGAGCCTGCTCTGGCTTTCAATCAGATAATGGCTAATCTAATGATTTCACATTCCTGCTTATCCCGTGATAACCTTTTCCCCCCTTGACTGTCAAGAATCCATGTCCGCTCTAAAGCAGTTCAAACATTCTACTTCCACAGACTTTGAGGAAGAAGTCCAAACATTCTCAGCCTTCTGTGAGGATATATTCATATTGTCTCTGTTTAAATCACATGCCATTGATGAGGATTATTTTCTCCAAGGTATCCAACCATGTTGTATTCAGCCCATCTCTGAAGCTAAAGCTTCCTGGTGGTATTATTTCCAATGCCGCATTGTGATTTCTTTTTTTCTTTTAATTTCCCAGTGTAGCAATGCTGTTGCTATACCAGAATCCCACCTTTGTTGGGCCTCTGTATAATTCCACTACCATAATTTTAATGAATGATTGTCCCCTTAGTGGCCTTACCAACTGCTGCCTGTGGCTTTCACAAACACTTCCTGATCTCCTTGCATCTTTAACAAATGAATTTCACTTTCACTGGCTCTTTAAGATGAATCCCATTCCTTAAAAGTTTGTCTTTTATGAATCTGTCAGTGGCTCTCAATCATAGTCAACATGATTTTCAAGCCCTTTTTTTTCCTTGAATGAGGGCTGCAAAGTGCAGTTATAACTGCTTCTCACCTTTACCATAGTTTACGCTCATATTTCTAAAATGCCCCTTTATCACTTCTCATTTTGCAACAGTCTCTGGTCTTTGGCTTTGCTTTAAACTGCTGCTGTGGCCTTCGGTTTCCCTTGCTGTAGTCATGTCTCACACTGTCCACTTGCCACTCATTGCGGCTTGGAAGTACTTTTTTTACTTCTGGTTTTTCCACCCTCTGAACCACATTATTTTAAAACATTTTCCACTGGCCATCAGGGATGTCAATGGTTTTTTCACAGAGCTTCCTATGTCTATTCACTCTCCAGGTAAACGTCAATTCAAGACTGCTCCTGCAGACCATCAGCACCTGCCAAAATCCGTAACTGTCTTTGGTCAATTTGTGTTCTGGCTGAATGCAGTTTCAAACTCACTCTTGCTGCAGCGCTTCAATTGACCAGGTCTGAAAATCTTATAACCATCAATTTTAATTTCAGTCTTGTTGAATCTTGTCACAACATTCTGTAGATTTTATGAATAGTCAGTACTTCTGCTTGCTGACTGTCTGCATGTACAATGTTCTTACGGCTATGTCTGAAAACCACCCCCAGACCTGCACCATTCCCACTGTTTTAGGAAGCAGCTTAATGAAATCACATTGCTTGTCACCAAATTGTAAGATGAATCCACATCACTGCTTACCTTGTACATGAGCTACCTGGTAGGTTTTCACGCACCATCCTCCTTTAGGGTAGGGATCTATAGGGCCTGCTTGGTCGAGTGTGGTACAGGAAAACCACAGTCTAACAAAAAGGAACACTTAAACAAAATGCAGTTCATTGCATGATAACAAGTGTATGCAGGTAACACTGATATAATAGATATCGCAACAGAAAGAATAAGGAAAAGTCAGATAGTATCCCTACAGTGTGGAAGCAGGCCATTTGGCCCATCCAGTCCACACCAACTCTCCAAAGAGCATCCCACGCAGACCCATCACACACACTATCCCTGTAACCCTGCATTTTCCATGGCTAATACACCCAACCTGCACATCCTGGAACACTATGGCAATTTAGCAAGGCCAAACCACCTAACCTGCACATCTTTGGACCTTAGTACATCAGGTGGCTCAGTAGTTAGCACTGCAGCCTCACAACACCAGGGATCTGGGTTTGATTCCAGCCTCAGGCGACTGTCAGTGTGGAGTCTGCACATTCTCCCCGTGTCTGTCTGGGTTTCCTCCGGGTTCCTCCCACAGTCCAAAGATGTGCAGGCTGGGTGGATTGGCCATGCTAAATTGCCCGTGGTGTTCATGGGTGTGTGGGTTATAGGGGGATGGGTCTGGGTGGGATGCTTCAAGGGGCGGTGTGGACTTGTTGAGCCGAAGGGTCTGTTTCCACACTGTAGGGAATCTAATCTAATCTCATTCCTTCAAGATCATAAGCTGTTCTCAGAGTCCATCATCACAGTAGGTAGTGCTTAAGGCACACCTTACCATTAATCCTTTCAGGCCCCTACACCATTATCCATGAATGTCATCGGGCTCTCATTTCTTTAAAGCAGTATATGCTGGCAGTGATTCCACTTTGACCATTTCCACCTCCTCCACAGCTATCAAATCAATCTTCAAATGTTCCATCACCTCCCCTTTTTGCCTCGGGCGATCTCCCATTTTGTCATTTAATCTTTCCTGCCTTCCATTCTCAAATCAATCTCATGCTGCTCCATCCTTTTTTCGGATTACTATAAATTAGTATCTGTTACATTTCTAAAATCTTCCAGGTCTGAAAAAGGGTCATTGACCTGTAGTATTAACTCAGTTTTTTTTCCACAGATGAAGCCTGACCTGCTTAGATCTTTCAGCTTTCCCTAGTTTTCGTTGCAGACCAACACCGGTTCTTCTGAGGTACTGTAAAATGCTCCTAGCCTTTTACTTTCCCGGAGATGAAATGTTGCTAATAAAATGTTTTAAGTAATGCAGCATCACCATCTGCAGGTCGGCAATGGTACTACAGAAATAAAAAGGAAAATTAAGAACAGATTTTCTTTCAGAACTGAATAAAGAACGGTCACTGGACTCGAAACACTAACTTTGTTTCTCTCTCCACAGATCCTGCCTGACCTACTAAGTTTATCGAGCAATGTCTGTTTTGTTTCAGATTTGCAATATCAGGAGTTCTTTTTAATTTGATGGAAAGTTAAGAGTTGGGTGAACAGGTATGATAACTGTTGTTAATCTAGCCATTCTATCGATAATTAGCATGTTCAGAAATCTAAGAATGATGGAGCACAGAAAGTAATTTGTCCATTATATCAGTGGCAGCTCTTTTAAAAAGGGCGGACCCACTTCGAGTCATACAGCACGGAGACAGACCCTTCAGTCCATCTCATCTATGCCAACCAGATATCCCAAATTAATCTAATCCCATTTTGCCAGCATTTGCCCCATATTCCTCTAAATGCTTCCTTCTCACAATGTACCTATCCAGCTTTTAAATGTTGTAATTGTACCCACCGCCATCACTTCCTCTAGCGGTTCTTTTCATTCACCCATCACCAGCTACATGATACAGTTGCCTCTTCGGTCCCTCTTTCCCTTTCACCTTAGACCTAAGCCCTCTAAATTGTTCCTTTCCAAATATTTATCCTTCTCCATCCCAAGTTATATTTGGATGCACTTCAGTATTCATTTTCCACCCTCTCCTGACCTTGCGAACGAGTTAATTTCAGGTCAGTGATTTAGCAAATTAGCAAAAAAAAATCCAAACAACCTATTGGTTCTTTTGACAAATATCTTAAATCTGATGAAAGCTCAACAACTTGAGAACATTAACTGTTGTGATATGTCAGATGCTGCATGGTCTGCTGAGTGTTCATACTATTTTAATTTCACATTCCAGTGAAATCACATGGCATTTCACTTTTGCAACTTTAACACTGTCTTCTCGCGTTACCAACTCATCAGAGGCACAACAATTTGAACCCAATGGTTGGGGTTCAGGAAAAGTGCCTACTGCCAGGTTTTATGCAGCCCAGCTAACTGTGATGTTCAAAAGCTGTGATGTTTTTGTTCAAAAATGAAATAGGATAACCCCAGAAATTACAGGCCAGTCAGTCTTACTTCATGGTGGGCAAATTGTTGGAAAGGGCTCTGAGAGATAGTATGTCTCATCACTTGGATCGGCAGTTTGATTTGTGATAGTTAGCATGGATTTGTGAAGGGTAGATCATGCCTCACAAACCTTACTGAATTATTTGAAGAGGTGACCAAACGTGGATGAAGGTAGAGCAGTGGATGTGGTTTACATGGATTTAAGTAAGGCATTTGATAAGGTTCCCCACAGTAGACTCATGCAGAAAGTAAGGAGGCATAGGATAAGGGAAATGTGGCAGATTGAATTCAGAATTGGCTGACCCTTAGAAGACAAAGGGTGGTAGCGGATGGAAAATATTCAATATGGTACTCAGTTATGAGTGGTGAACCAGAAGGTTCTGTTCTGGGTCCTCTTCTATTTGTGATTTTTGTAAATGATTTGGATGTGGGAGTAGAAGGGTGGATAAGTAAGTTTGTGGCTGATACGAAGGTGGATCGAGTTGTGGATAGTGCTGAGTTCTGTTCTAGGTTGCAAAGGGACATTAATAGGATGCAGAGCTGGGCTGAGAAGCGGCAGATGGAGTTTAACCCTGAAAAGTGAGAGGTGATTCATTTTGGAAGGACAAATCTGAAAGCAGAATATAGGGTTGATGGAAAGATTCCTGACAGTGTGGAGGAGCAGAGGGATCATGTCCACAGTTCCCTGAAAGCTGCAACCCAGGTGGATAGAGTTATTAAAAAGGCATTTGGTATGTTAGCTTCCATTAATAGAGGGATTGAGTTCAAGAGCTGTGAAGTTATGCTTCAGCTATACAAAACCCTGGTTCGGCCATATCTGGTGTATCGTGTCCAGTTCTGGTCGCCTCATTATATGAAAGCTGTGGAAGCTCTGGAAAAGGTGCAAACGAGATACCGGGATATTGCCTGGCATGGAGGGAATGTCTTACAAGGAAAGGTTGAGAGCGCTAGGGCTTTTCTCTTTACAACGACAAAGGATGAGTGGCGACTTAATAGAGTGGACGGCCTGAGACTTTTTTCCTAGGCTGCAGGTAGCTATTACAAGGGGGCACAGTTTCAAAGCGGTGAAGGTAGGGGCGTGGAATGCACTGGCGGAGAGGGTAGTGGAGTCAGCCTCATTAGGGGCATTTAAGCAGCTATTAGATAGGGACATTGATGTTAGTATAAGGTAAGGGTGGAGGTTAGATAGACCTTAGGTTTAGGGTAAAAGCTCAGCACAATATAGTGGGCCAAAGGCCTGTACTGTGCCGTACCATTCTGTGTTCTGTGTTAGCTGGGAGACTGGGGGCCGCAGTGTGATCACTGAGCTGAGACACAGAGACGGATAGACAGCTCGGCCTGCAGAGTGGGAATCCTCAGCCCCCACTTCTTTAACTGTGCTCACTCAGCTGTCTGGGGAGGACTGTCTCCCAGAACCAGTGCAGATGGTCCCCATGTGTGCCTGCCCATATTGCTGCCTGTGGTGGTCACCAGATGGCCTTGACTAAGCCAATCTCAGTCTTGCATTATTACCACTGCAATTATTTGGAAAGAGAAAATTGAAGCATGAATGAACATTTGCCCCTTAGACCTCCTCCACCATGCAATATGATTACAGCTGATCATCCAACTCAGTCCCCTGTTTTCTCTCCATAGCCTATGACCCCTTCCACCTAAAGATGTATATCTAACTCCTCCATGAAAACATTCAATGTTTTGGCATCAATTGCTTTCAGTGACAGAACTGCAAAGGCTCTGGCTCATACAGACATATCAGAGGCGTTTCCTGCTCCACATTGTTCCCTAATGACCTCTGATAGCAAGTGGTCCTCATTCCACCCCTATTCAACATCTCACTCCAACATGACCAGCAGCTATTGCTACCAATCACCATCTCAGGCCATAGATAACAAACTGTTTTTACCAAAACAGCCTTTCTTTTCAAAAAAATCTATTGGATACCAGGATATAAGGATTCAGCATTTCTCAACCAAACATGTAGAATTTTCAAGCATTTCTGGTTTAACTCCTATTTTGCTTCTATAAATAAAATAGACGGATTGAATTTCAATTAATATAAGAAAATCAAAGTCTAAACATAGCTAACTCTGAATTGCTCCATCTTCTGTATTATTTTCTGTTATTCCTATCTCAATCGTATGCTTATTTGGGTGTATGTATCAATTTTGTATGAATCATGTGCAAGTGTGTTAAGAAACGTAAAAAGGGTGGGGTGTATTAATTTAATGGAAAAATAAATGGAGAAGAAAAATGCTAAAGTAAATTTGTAATATTTTTAAAAATTCCTTTTGACATGATTTTACTACAGATCTTGCACATTCTATTTTTAAAATTGTTAATTTCTTTCTCCATGACAATGCCTTTGCCAATCAATAGACATGCCAAGCAATTGGCACCTTTTCTCATCATAAGTTATGGTGATCCATTTGAAATTTGTCATTCTTGCACTTGTGCTGATGAAAGCAAGAGAAAAAGCTATAGCAACATTTCTGAGCAATATTTAATTTTTTAAAAATATAATTTGTCAGTAAAGTCATCCTTAGAACAAGCATTTAGATAAACAAAATTGAGACAATTGTGTTCAGCTACTACCTCATGATTAAAAAAGGTTTCCAATAGTGAATTTGGATTTCAGCTATTTCAGAAAGAATGGGTACAATCATAAAATCTGTTTTTCACATCAAAGCATTAAATCTGATCATAGTATTGCTATATCAGTCCACCAGGTTTATACAGAGCAGAGTCTTTTTTTTGGCAAAATAATAATTTGAAACTATAAAGTGCAACATGATTCGTATTTCATGCCTACACTAATTAGACCACTTACTTCTTCAACATGAGAAAAATCCCATGGATGACAAATTTCTTAATATAATTTAGTAAACTAACAGTATTTGCAAATGTTGAAGTCTTAAAAATCTAGAAAATTAATCATGATAAGCTGACAACGTCTAGATTATATAGCAGATACTGTAACTTTTAACATCAGCCCAGAGGTACCATACATTTCTCAAAATTACTAAAAATTCTAGATTTTATTGCAAAAACTAAATTTCTTATTAAGCAAACATTAAACTCAATAAGAAAAATTGTGCTTGTATCAAGTTTTTGATTTGCTATTTTCTGGACTTCCATTTTTGTTTTAAAAAGAAATTTCATTCATGACAATGTCATCCGGTTGGTAAGGTTGGAAGCTGCAAACAAAATACTTAATGGTCCCATGCAGCTCCAGAGCCACAGGCTGAAGTTTGTCTCGGTTCCAGCATGAACAATGTAGATGGGCAGAAAGTAGCCACCATCCATGGATTTGTAACCAAGTACCTGTAGATCAAGAGGGAAACGCTTAGAAGGGAAATGAAGCACAAAGGAATGTGGGAAGAGGAACATGAAACTTAACATTAAAAGAATACTACAGCTCATGTTCTCAATGTTTACACTGTCATTCAGAAATTGCAGAGTGTGCTCAGTGTGTAACTTCAGTCCTTTCCTCATGAAAAATTGTCATGTTCATTTGATTGGTTAAGTACCATTATAATACTGAAGGCAGACATTCAGCTCAATGAGTTCATGCCAGCTGCCTGTGAAGTGATTTCCCCACAAAATCTTCTCTCAAATATCTAACTGCTTTTTGAAATTATTCATTGCATTCATTCCACAATTCTCATTAGCGAGTTCCAGTTCATTAACACACTGCATAAACTTGATTTCTCACATCTCTTCTCCAAAACTTTAAATATATGTGTTCTGTCAGCTACCAAAGAACAACCCTTCTGTCTAACTAATCTAAACCATTTGCTTCAGTGGAACAATAGGAAGTGTATTCACTCATTTTACCCATTAAACTTGCAGAGGCACCATCCTCTTAGCCCACAAGTCAGTGTGCCTCCAATGATAGGCATGTCGTTATACACAATCACATTAGAGCCATATGAAAGTCTTCATGACAAGCTCAATCATTCTATCAGCACTGTGCGCAGTTTTGGTCTCCTTATCGGAGGATGGATCATCAAATTTGTAGAAACCCTTAGTGTGGAAAAAGGCCAATCGGCCCATCAAGTCCACACTGACCATCCAAACCGTATCCCACCCTGAACCAGCCAACCCACCCTATCCGCATTACCCTGCAATTACAATGGCTAATCCACTTAACCTGAACCCCTCTGGACACTACGGGCCAACTTACCATGGCCAATCCACCTAACCTGCACATTTTTAAAAAATAGAATCCCTATTGTACAGAAACAGGCCCTTCGGCCGAACATGTCCACACCAACCCTCACAGCATCCCACCCAGACCAATCCCCTTATAAACCACCTAATCTACAGATCCCTGAACACTACGGGCAATTTAGCATGGCCAAGCCACCTAGCCTGCACATCTTTGGACTGTGGGAGGAAATCAGGAGTACCCGGAGGAAACCTTCGCAGACACAGTGAGATCATGCATACTCCACACAGACAGTCGCCTGAGGGTGGAATCGAACCTAGGTCCTTGGCGCTGAGGCACGAGTACTAACCACTGAGCCACCATGCCGCCCCAAAATGATAAGGGCTTGCGTGGGATCTTTGGATTGTGGGAGGAAATTGGACGACACCAACACAGGGAGGACGGGCAAACCCCAGAAACACCAAAGGCTGGAATTGAACTCGGGTCATTGGCATTGTGAGGCAACAGTGCTAATCACTGAGCCACAATGCTGCCCTAACCTTCTGGCTATTGAGAGAGTACAAAAGAGGTTTACCAGACTAATTGCTGGATTGATGGGACTGACGTACAGGGTGAGATTATATTTGTTAGGACCTTATTCACCAGAGTTTGGAAAAATGAAGGTTATATCTCATTGAAACCGAGAAACTAACATGACCAAACAAGGTCGATGCAAGAATGATGTTATCGTATATCACAGAATCCTTACAGTGTGGAAGCAGGCCATTCAGGCCACACCAACCCTCTGAACAGCATTACACCCAGATCCACCCCATACACTATCTCTCTAAACCTGCAGTTCCCATGGCTAATCCACAAGCCTGCATATCTTTGGACTGTGCAAGGAAACCTGACCACACAAAGCATGTTCTTCATGACTGGGGAGTTTAGAACCAGGAGTCATTGTTTAAGAATAAGCAGTAGACTTTTAGGACAGGGATGAGGAAGAATTTCTTCACCCAAAGAGTGATGAACCTGAGGAATTCTCTACCACAGAAAACTGCTGTGACTAAAATATTGAAGGCTCTTCAGAAAACTGCAGATATCGTTCTTAGGACCAAAGGGATCAAAGAGTATGGGATAAAAGCAAGAACAGGGTATAATGTTGGATTATAGGATTCCTGCTCCTATATTCTATGCTCTTCAAAATAAAGTCATTTTCAAAATGCAGAAACATCAAGTACAGACGTTATGCAAAGAATTTTAAAAGAACAGATTGAGGTCATTCAAATCATTAGGTTCATCTGTGCCTTTGAAATAACAATTATTTTATCCATTCACTTAAATTTTTGAAACTTTTCATTTCCAAATATTTATCCACTTGCCTTTTCAAAGTAATTATGATTGATGGTTCCATCGATGTTTGAGTTCAACACTCCATGTTCTAAATTTCTTGGCTAAATTTTCAACATTGCAAGAAATTTGACACTTTGTCCAGCCCTATCTGGTTTGATCCCACCTAAAAAGTGAACCCTGAAAGCACAAACTTCAACTTTACAAGTAATTTTGTCCCATTACCCAAAAGATAAAACTAGCAAACATTGAGCAATCTAATGAAAGCCAGGTGGCAGAAACTTGTTACAGGCAAATCATTTGGACCAGAGGCCTTTTTTGTGAAGTTTGGATACCTTTTGGGAACACAGATGCAAATACATGAATTTTCTGAAAGTACAAGATTTCTCACAAGAACATTTTACAAACATCCTGCATATGGTACAAGATGAAATATAACACGGATAAAACATTGATGTTTAAAGGGAAAACACTGACACTGGACCAAAGCAGGAAAATTCTGCCAACCACCTATTTGGCTTCTATAAAACAGTCACTGGAATCTTGTACCTTATTAACAGGGGAATAGAACAGAGGAGGAATAGTATTTACAGGAATAAGCTTAATTGGGCTAGTGAAGACTTTGAATAAAATGCAATGTACTGTTCAGCGTTCTATTTTGGAAGGATTTTAAAGCTGTAAGAGAGCAGATTCACTAGGATAATAACAAGAACTGGAAACAAAATAATTTTAAGAAAAAACTTTACTGCACGTGGACATTGCTGGCAAGGTGCGAATTTCCTGCTTTTAGTTAGGAAAGTGGAATTGAGCTTCTTTCATAAAATGTTGTAGTCCATACAGTAGAGAGTACTTGAATTGTAACCTAGCAACAGCAAAGTAAAGGTGACAGTCCCAGGTCAAGATATTCACAAAGGAAAGGGATGATGTGAACATAGTAATCCAAGAGGAGCAGTAATATTGGACAAAACAATCGCACTGAGAGAGGTAGTGTTGGAGAAGTTGGAATCCATGAAAGTGAATAAGTCACCAGACCGGATGGATTGTTCCTGAGCATGTTGAAGGTGATCAGGGAGGAAACAGCAGATGCTCGGAAGACTACGTTCTAAACTTCATGAGACACAAGTGAGATGCCAGAAGACTATAGGAATGCAGACATGGTTCCATTATTTTAAAAGGGTACAAAGGAAATACCAGTTATACACTGGTTAGTCTTACTTCGGTGGTGGGTAAGTTGTTAAAATCAGTCCTGAAAGAACAAATAAACTGTCACTTAGAAAGGCGTGGACTAATTAGGGAGAGTCAGCATGGCTTTGTTAAGGAAGATCATCCCTTACAAATCAAATTCTTTAGGGAAGAGACAAGGAGGATTGATGAGAGCAGTAGTGGTCACTGACTACATGGATCTTAATAAGGCATTTGGCAAGGTCCCAAATGATAGACTGATCAAAAAAGTAAAAGGATACAGGGTGATGTTTCAAATTGGACCTAGTTGACCTAGTAATGGGAAACAAAGAGTAGTTGTCCTTGCAAAATGAAAAACTGTTTCAAATGGTGTTCTGCAAGGATCACTGTTAGGACCCCTGCTGCTTGCTTTATACATTAACAATTTGGACTTGAACACAGCAGGCAAAATTTGGAAAATTTGCAAACAAAAACTTGGCCACTTAGTGGATAATGTAGAAAATAGTAGTTAGCTCCAAAATGATATACATTGGTGGGGTGGAATGGGCAGGAAAGTGGCAGGTGAAGTAATGCATTGAGAGAGGTCAAACAGTAAAGAGGGAAAACACAAAAAATGGGAATATACTGAGAGGGGTAGATGAGGTGAGATTTTGGCATGTTAAGTGCACACGTTCCTCAAGGTAGCAGTACAGATAGGTAAGGTTATAAAGAAGGCATCTGCCTTCGTTTGCAGAGGAGTAGAATACAAAACTGGAGATACCCTGTACAATAACGAAGCTTTCTACAACACTGGTGAGGTCAAAAACTCATGAACTGTGTATAGTTCTGATGACCACATTACAGAAAACACTTCCCTGCACTCTCCAGCAGTTAAGATTTACTAGAATGTTGGTAGGGCTAGAGAACTATAGGTACAAGGAGAGATTAGGGTTCTTTGCCTTGGAATAGAGAAGATTGAGGGATGGCTTGATTAAGGTATATGAAATTGTGTGAGGGGTAGAGATAGAATAGACAGGAGGAACCTGATTCCCTTTGCAGAGAGATCGTGATTCTAGCTAAGTAGCAGAAGGATTAGAGGGAACGTGAGGACGCTTTTGTTGAAAAAAGGGTGCCTGAATTGGTGGTGGAGACAGAGACCCAAAACACTGTTTAAAAGTACCTGGATCTGCACATCAAGCGCTCTAAACCACAAGGCTATTGGCCGTGTGCAGGAAGATGGAATTACAAAGGTCATCTGGCTGTCTTTGGAGTGGCATGGACAAAATGAGCCGAATAACCCCCTTACGTGCTGCATCATTTCTATGATTCTATGATAAAAAGCAATCAATGAACGTAACATCAAACATTTTCAAAAATTAAAGTAAGCGCCCCAGCATCAGCACTGACATGATGAAGTGGCCCTGTCAGCCTGGCATCGTGGATCCCCATGGCGGTCTCCTGGCTTGAAGTGGCACTCTGCTGTGGCCTCCCTGCATGTCGTTGCATCCTTCCAGCAGTATGTGCTGTTCTCTCAGCCTGGTATGGCACCAGCATGGTCTCCTGGTCGCAAGGCAATTCCAGAGCAATCCCCCATCCTCACGAACCTCGAGGTGAAGCCCAGCGCAGTCTGGAACCAGGGGCCAGTACAGACCAGAGGGTGATATGAGTTGGAAGACCATTGTTCTGAACCTTTATTTATTTCTGCAGTGCTGGCCATATACCTCTATTTTCTAAGATCTAGTAGCTGACAAAGCTGTACTTAGGTACCTTTGTATCATAGATGGCCCTGTAAGTGGTGACATTTTTCACTGTACTCATTTGGAGTACGTGTGACAATGAAGCTAATTCAATTCAATTAAATAACGGTACCACTCGTGAGGATACTTAGTACAACAACAGCCCATGGTGTCGGGAGATGCTGTTGGCTAACTAACACAAGAGAGACTTGCGACTGGGGGACATTTTCCAGATAGCACCCTGCAACTAGTGGGGTGCAAGAGGAATCACTGATGGGCTCTAATTATTTACTATATACATATATGTTATGATTTACTATAGCTAAGTTTACATATGACACAAAAACAGGTAGGAAGTCAAGCAGTGAGGATAAGAGTCTGCAGGTTAAGCAAGTAAGCTAACTGTGGGAAAATGTGAGTTTATACAGCTTGCAGGAAGAATAGAAAAGCTGAGAATTGATTAATTCGTTGAGAAAGACTGCAGAAAGCTGCCAGAAGGATTTGGAAGTCCTTGTCCACGAATCAAACAAAAGGTAGCAAAGTTCTGCAAATAATAGGGATAGCAAATGAAATGTTGGCCTTTATTTCAAAGGGAGTGAAATATGAAGGGTTTTGCTAAAACTATACAAGGAAAACCTGTTGGATTATGTGAACAGTTTTGGGCCCTTTGCCTCCAATGCCAGAATATGGACAATCTAGAGGACATTCACTAAGCTGACAGCACGGAGAGACTGCGTTGAGGGAATGTCGAGTAGGTTAGGCCCATCCTAACTGGAATTTAGAAGAATGAGAGGCAATCTTATTGAAATAATCAAGATTTTCGGGGAACTTTATAGGGTAGATGCGGGAAGACTCCTTCCCCTTGCGGAAGAGTCGAAGACCACAGGGTATAATCTCAGAATAAAAAGGGTCACACATCTAAACAAATGAAATTTCTTGTGAAAATAATGAATCTGTGGAATTCTTTACCACAGAGGCTGAGACGTTAAGTATATTCAAGGCTGATTTTCATTCAATAAAGGAATCAAGGATTATTAGGAACAAGCAGGAAAGTGGAGTTGATCAGACTAGCCAAGATTTCACTGAATGGGAGAGCAGACTCAATAAGCTGAATGGCCTACTTTTGTTCCTATGCCCACTGGTCCTCAGAGCAGAAAGATTTTTTTCGGAATGCATGCGACATTTTGCACAGTCACAAATGTATCTGTACAAATTTGTGTATTAAAACATTTCAAATCAGGTTAATAAGGGCAAGAATCATAGAAGTATACATGCAGAAGGCTGCAATTCAGAACTTCATGCCTGTGAAGCTCTTCTAAAGAATTAATTAAAATGTTGCATTCCCCAGTTCTCTACAGCCTTGCAAGTATTTCCTCCATAGTTATCCGAATCCTGTTTGAAAATTACTTTTCCAATCTGCTTCAAACACCATCTGATGCAGCACATTCCCAATCACAGCAATTTACAGTTCAATTCCTTCCTTTTCCCACCCCAGTGTTGACTCTGCTTTTGTTAATTATCATAAATTTATATCCATTGGTTACTAAGCTTCTTGCCTTTTTCCAAGATTTTTTGAACTCCTCCATTAAATCTCCTAAGCACATCAACAGAATGATGACAGGCAGTAATTGTGATACAGAGGAACGGAAACATACCTAGACATTCAAACCTGCGACACTGCCTAAAATCAAGTTACACAAAGATGTGAAATGCAAAAAAACTTGTAGAAAACTATCACAAAAAGATTTATTTGATTTTAAAAGAATATGCTTTCCCCTCTTCGACCTACTTGCCTGCCCAGACATTTTCCCCAAACAGATCAGAAATTTAAACTTCTTTTTTAAAAAGTGGCTTGTCCTGCAAAACGTGAACTGAAGTCGACACATCAAACTGAAGACAAACCAAGTTCGTACATCACTAACATTACAATAAAATGGCACTGCACAGTACATTTGTGGACTTGGTTGGATTTCAATTCCAAGGCGTTGTCAAAAAAAACACAAGCAAAC
The DNA here is from genome assembly GCF_030684315.1 of Stegostoma tigrinum. Taxonomy (NCBI): domain Eukaryota; kingdom Metazoa; phylum Chordata; class Chondrichthyes; order Orectolobiformes; family Stegostomatidae; genus Stegostoma; species Stegostoma tigrinum. The sequence continues at coordinate 28,073,361 of NC_081377.1, read as the reverse complement.
AAAAATAAATGTATTCCTGTAGTATCCAAGCATTCCATCCAAAGATTATAGGGAAAGTGCAGGGCTCACTCAGTCTTTACAATCGAGGTTTTATCGGCAGTATTTTTTTATTTTCACAGGGGCAGCCACCTGCATCAGCTTTGCCCGCGCTCTTTAACGAGTAATGCAGTGTGTTGGCCTCCACTGGAGATGGACAGCACCTCTCTGTTCTCCAGCTGCTGACCTGACATCTGGATTGGACTCCACACGTCTTCCTCATTACCTGTGCTCAGCTGGAAGTTCGTCCCCATCCCCCAGGCAAAGGCTCGGCCTAAGAGAAAACAATCATTTGGAGATGATTGCAGATGATTAAAAACAAAAACACATCAGTGCTGCAATGGCTGAACTCGATGACAGATAAGTTTTTTTGAGGGGAGAGTATAGTGACAGGTAAGGGAAGGAGGGTAAACAGAAGTGAAATCTTACCATCCTTGCTGACAGCATAACTAACAGATGCCCCACAAGCCACTGTAGTGATAACAGGGAGCCCTTGCACAATGGTAGGTGTACTCTTCTCTGTACTATGCTCTCCCAACCCTAGGCGGCCATACTCTGCTCGACCTAAGCTGTACACTTTACCTTTTATTGGAAAATGAAAAGCACAAGATCAGAACTTACGACAAAAAAAAGGGCAAAGAAAACAAGTAGATCCAAGCTCACCCAGAAAGAAACAGTTTAATATCCAGACCTGGTGTTTGGGATAGGTTTAATCATCTGATTGCGAGCACGTCCTACAGCATACATTGTATGCGTTAAAAGGCGAGTCAGCTCTGAGCTCTGTAAAACACAATCTACAGACAAGGCTACAGGACGGCAGCAGAGGCAACTTGGCTAGCAAAACCTCTTTAGAGTTTGTTCAGTTTTATTCTTAGCTGTTGTGACAGGCAGTTCAATAGTTAGTACCCCCAGCACCCAGTCAGAAAGTTGTGGATTTTGTTTTATCTATGTGGGGAACTGTACTGTCCATTTCAAATCACCCTTGAGAAGAGGAGTAAAATACAAGGGGGTAGAACGCATCATTCAGTTATACAAAGCACAGATTAGTCAACACCTTAAGTACTGAGAGTTCTGTGTGATACTATTAGAGGTAGCATTATGATAAAGTAAACTTCAGAACTTTAATAACTTTGTGGATTGAAAGAAACAGCAATAATTGTCTGGAATAAAGTGTTAAGGGACAAGGATAAACTGCTTTGCTGGAATTGAAAACAATTAGCCATGACTGAGGAAAGGAGTCAAAGCTACATAAACCCAGCTTTTTAAACATCTGCTTAACTGGTTGTCCTATGCTACAAGCACAACTAGTTGACCTGCAGAAAAATTTACGGAGTTAACTGCCAGAAAGTCACGCCTCCAATGTCAAACATAACAAGGAACAGGAAAGCTACTTCTGATAGGCAAGCATGCTACAGACCTGCAATATTTTGGTTGAAAGAATCTAAAGGATCATCAATAATGTCACACTATAAAGATACCCAAAAGAGCCACAGATGCTTTAAATCAAGAAAAAAAACAAAGTTGCTGAAAAAGCTCAGCAGATCTGGCAGCATCTGTGAAGGAGGAAACAGAGTTAACATTTCAGGTCCGGTGAGGAAGGGTCACTGGACAGGAAACATTAACGCTGTTTTCTCCTTCACAGATGCTGCCAGACCTGCTGAGCTTTTCCAGCAACTTAGTTTTTGTTGATGTCACACTATAAACCTGAAGGACAGAAAATTGTATAAAAATTCAACTCAAGGATTCTTCAACAGCAGAAGTTCAAGAAACAACACAACATGGACCATACCATGGACATCAAGAGACAGACACACTTGATTGAAATTGTTGCTAAATTCCACCATTAATCAGCCAGTAGCCAAGTTGGGTTGAGGCTTAACTTGCTTACCTGAGGGCTGCACACGCAATAAAGTTTAAATCATTGCTTCAGTATTTGATTGTCGAGAGATTTCTTAATAAGTAGCTGAATTAAAGGGAGTTGGTAGTAATTTACCAGAATGTTTCCTGCACTCCAAAGGTCAAACTTCAAGGAAAGATTATAAAACTAGGATTGTATTCTTAGGAATCTAGTAGGATATTGTGTTCTTTGAAAAAGTATTAAGGGAAACAGAAAGGGTAGATAATCTATTTCTAATAATCTCAGAGCCTGGGACTATGAGGTATAATCACAGAATGAGACCCAGACCTTTCAGGAGTGAAATTACAAAACACTTCTACACACAAAGATTGGCAGAATTTTGGAAAACACTTCTACAAATAGCAAATGATGCTAAGTTCATTTTAAACTCAGGAGGGCTAGACGTTTGTTAGCCAAAAATGTTAAGCGGTAACAGTGGATATGTGGAGTTAAGTTGTACGTCAATACTGAATTCACTGAATTGTAGAACAGGTTCCAGGTGCTAAGTGGATTCCTTCTATTCCTACTGAAATTGGACAGCTGGGTCCCTTCCCTAAATGAACCAGCTGGATGTCAAAGAGTTTTATGACCACATTTACTCACTTTTATTTCCAATTATTTTACAAAACTGAATTAGTATTCTCCAATTGACAATTATGAAATCATACAGCATAAGAAGCCATTCATCCCACACTGTCTATGATTACTCACTGAAGGAACATAGTGCCATGCCACTGCTATCAACTCCTAGTCTTGCAATTAAGCAATGCACACAAATAGGTAGGTTCCCCTTGCTAAGTATTCCATTAAGGCTATTGAGAATGCTAGGTCTGCATAACCCTGAAAAATACAGTAGCGTTGCTGGTGCAACAGCAGGACTGGTGCAGTGAAATATTGAGGCAACGCTGCGGATAAAACACAGGGATCGAGTTCCTATTAACCCCTCTCAGGCATCCACAAATTCTAGGGGATAGCAACGAGATCGATGGATTTCACAACAGAACACGTGATGAGACATCACTGCCTGAAGCTGATTTTAAAATGGAAGAACTCGCACATCTCATAAAAGGTCTTGCTATTTTCCTTACCCTCATGATAACACCCACCTTCAGAGTCCAGACACAAAGTGTGGTGTTGTCCACCTGAGAATTTTACCCAAGACTTTGTTGAGTTCTTGAATGCAGTTAATTTGTGTGCTGAGTAACAGGGAGTTGTGCCTGATGTTCCTGCAGCAGAAACAAAACATATCACTCTTTGTGTCTTCAAATTATCTCCTCCTCTCCACATTGCTCCTAAAAACTTCGAAGTTTAATGTGGATCAGGACCATTTTCTGGAACGACACTCAAGCTGACAAAAGTCTACTCAGTGAGCATTAACAGACTATTCAACAGCAGACAGATTAGGCAAGTCTGATCAGATCCTCAGAGATAGTAAGAACTGCCAATGCTGGAGTCAGGGATTACACAGTGTGGAGCTGGCGGAACGCAGGTTAGGCAGGAGAGCAGCAGGGTCTGAAGATGGGTCCCAACCCTAAACATCACCTTTCCTGCTCCTCTAATGCAGCCTGACCTGCTGTATTCCTCTAGCTCCATGCTGTTATCTTGATTAGACCCTCAGCCTGCTAACTTGCGTATGTACATTTTACAACAGTAAAGATAAAGCTAAACTGTTATTTCACACTATCTTGTGCACAGTTAAGTAATGATCCAATACAGAAAAGAAACACTGTACACTTTCCTTCAACTGACTTCTATATTCCACCAATCAGGCCATAATTGCAGTAGAGAATCCAAGTTTCCAACCATGCTTGCACGAATCTCAAACTTCACTTCTGGACGTAGCCAAATTAAGTACTGATCAGTCAACCTTTTCGTTCACTGACCTAAGTCAGCTTTTGGACCAACACTTCAGAATGTGAAATTGAGGCATCCAATTTTCAGCCTTCTCCATGCCTCATGGCATCCGATCTCTGTCCTGCAACCTTCAATACTGCATCCCTCCAATTTTGGCCTCTTGGACATCCTAAAATTTCAAATCACTGCACCAGTGATGAATATGCCTTCAACAGCCTGGTCATTAAGCTGTGGAATTCCCTCTTTAAACTGTCTACCACTCTTTTGTCGCTAAAACTTCTTGAAATCCACTATATAACCAATCTTTTGGTTAACTGTCTGAAAATCCCATGGGCTCACAAGTGAGCTTTGCTCAATAATGGTCTGGAGAAATCTCAGGGTATTTCACTGCATTAAAAGATGCTATGCAAATACAAGTCACTGTTGCTATATAGGCTTAACAGAAAAGACATGGCCTTGTTTTGCATTGCATGCAACCTTAAATAACATTATTGTTAATGCTTTAACAGTTCTCACCCAATTGATGATAGTTGGACAATCCAAAACCGTAGATATGTCCTTCCTTTGAAATCGCAAACGTACAATATGCCCCACAGAAAACATCACGAAATTTCACTTTCCCGCTTCCCTTAGCTTTGAGATGAAGGCTCTTGGGAATCAGGAGTCGCTCTGAGCAAATTAAACAGAAATAATTGGCAATTAAACAGCACAAGTTATCATTAATAATCTCAACAGTAACAGATACCAAAGTAAGTGGTTTAGGTCCAATATCAATTATTGTTTCAAGGTAGGACAGCTGGGATTGCAGCACCCCATTCTCATCCGTTTACTGGGCAAAGCGAAAAATGGAGAGACGGACAGTTCATTCTAACTGAAAAGCGAAGCAAGCACAAAAGGGGCTGAATTATTAGCATTGGACGGTCCAAACGTGTGGGAATTGATGCTACATTTACCTAGACCTCGCCTTCCTCCCCGATTCGTAAAACATTCTGCAATTCTTCCCAGCTGCCCCTGTTCACCACAACCAGATGTGTAAATATCTCCATCTAGAGACAGCAATGCCAAGTGGTCGTTGCCTAGAAAAAAAAGAGAAAAATAATACGTAAACAACTGTGAAAATAATGAATCCATTCTTATTCAAGCTACCAGTCCAATCTGAGAGTCTGCCCAGGACCAAACTGTGGAATCCTCCAACATCTGTGTGACCACATCAGTAACAAGAACAGAGAAAAGGCATGCATTTACATAACCCCTTTCACAACCTCCGGTCATTCCACAGCATCCTCCAAAGAGGCGTGACAATACAAGAAGGCTTTTGATAAGGTACCACCTTAATAGGACAAGAGGTAGTATAATTAACATGGATAGAGAATTGGCTAACTAATAGAAGGCAGAGTTGCAGTCAAGCTGGCACTTTTTAAATAGTGAAATTCCAAAGTGATTAGTGCAGGAGTCAAAATTATGTACAATACAAATTAATGACAGATGAGCCAAGTGAATGAACCGTAGTCAAATTTGCAGATCACACAAAAATATGTAGAAAGGACAAGTTCCATGAATGACAGAGTCTGCATAAGGAAACAGGCAAGTTAAGCTAGTGGGCAAGATCTTGGAAGATACAGAATGTGGGAAAATGTGAAGTTATATACTGTGGCCAGAAAAAAAGAGGAGTGAGTATTAAAAAAAAAAGACTGCAGAAAGCCTCAGTAGTGGGATGAGACAGTCCTCATGCATTCATAAAAAGCTAGCATCCAAGTTCAGTGGGAAAAAAAGGAAAGCAAATGAAATGTTGCTATTTACTTCAAAAGGGGATGAAGTATAAAAGTAGGAAGATTTTGCACAAACTATATAAAAGGTACTAGTCGGACCATAGCTTGAATACTATTAACAGTTTTGGGTCTCCTACTGAAGCAGAGATATACTGGCATTGCAGGCAGCCAAGAAAAGATTCACTAGGTTGGCACCAGGTATCGGGGGGGAATGTTTTATGAGGGGAAGTCGAGTTTATACTAATTCGTATACAGGAGAATGAGATGCAACCTGATTAAAACATATAGCTCCTATAAGGTATTTGACAGGATAGTGGCAGAAAAATTGTTTCCCCTTGTGAGACAGTCTAGGATCATACAGCATAATCTCAGAAGAAGGGGCCATATATTTAAGACAGGACGTTTTTTGCTTCAAGGGTTGTGAATCTATGTAAGTCTTTACCACAGAGTTGACATGACAATAAAGGCTATTCTATTCTATTCTAACCTGTCAAGTCTGGGTCATTAAGTATATTCTAATCTGAAATAGAGTTTCATTTTAAGGAGTCAAGGGTTATAGGGTAAGGCAGGAAAATGAGAGTTCAGGATTGTCAGATCAACCATAGTCTCAGTGAATAGCAGAATAGACTCTGCTATGCAATGAGACCATGGCTGTTGGACTGAATAGCTGACTTCAGCTTCTTTGTCTTAATACAAGAAACCACAGCTCCTTTGTGTACAACTAACAGGATGTATCAATGGCCAGGCAAATATCTTCCTGAAAATAAAGCAATGCTAATAGAGGAATAAATACTGCCCAGGACCCAGGAGGCAACCTCCCCATCCTACCTCAAAATAACTGTGGGATATTCAAAGTTCGAATCTGATTTGAAAGGCATCATTGCCAATTGTGGGGCGAAAACAGCCTTCTCACCTTGAGGTGAGCCCCTGTGAGCCATGACTGACAATATAAAGACTGTGCAAGCTGAAGGAGCAAGTCCCCACTGCCAAAATTTTACTCACATAGCAATATTATCTGTTCATCAGGATGTTCAAATGTCAAATCGCCATCCTTAATTGCCCAGAGGGCAGTTAAGAGTCAACCATATCACTAAAGGCTTGGAGGCACATTTAGATCAGGCCAGTTTCCTTCCCTAAAGGAACCAGATAGGTTTCTCCAACAATTGTTTCATGGTCATCGTTAGACTTTTACAGAGTTCAAACTCCAACACCTGCTATGCAGGATTTGAACACAGGTCCCAGAACATTAGCTGGGTCTCTGGAATAACAGTTCAGTGACGACAGCACTGGGCCGTCACCTCTCATGGTAATTCAGAAAGAAACACTTACACATTTTTAACCCTTACGTTAATTAGTCCTTCATGCAGTTAATCATTCCATTATTCCTTCATCCCCATTGTATCAAATCCCTTGTACGTCTGAATCAAACTATATCGGAAGTGAAGCTTTCTCACCTGAAGTGATTTTAATTATTGGAACATCAAGAGGGACTTTCTGTGGAAAACAGCTGGTCTTCATTGGCTCCAGCAGACCTATAACTCCATTGTTATCCTGTGGGATTCCAAATTTATGCAAGAGTTAAACACAAATTTATGCAATAAGATTTTAAACAAAAAAAAGTGCTCCATGAGGCAAAATAAACAAAAGCATGATAACATGAAGTAGTAAAAGTTGATAATGCTGGGAAACTAAAATTGAAACATACAATGGAAAGACAAGTTTTTTTGATGGGGCCAGAAGGACAAAATACAGGGGTCAATTGTCAGCCATGACTCAGCAGCTAACACTCACACCCAAGTCAGAAGGTCACAGTATAAAACCCACTTCAAAGACCTGAGCAAAAGACCAGGCTGGCACCCCCAATGCAGAGTGCAGAGTACATAGAACATAGCAGCACAGGCCCTTCGGCCCTCGATGTTGTGCCGACCTGTCATACCGATCTCAAGCCCATCTAACCTACACTATTCCGTGTACGTCCATATGCTTATCCAATGACGACTTAAATGTACCTAAAGTTGGCGAATCTACTACCGTTGCAGAGAAAGCATTCCATTCCCTTACTACTCTCTGAGTAAAGAAACTACCTCTGACATCTGTCCTATATCCTTCACCCCTCAATTTAAAGCTATGCTCCCTCGTGCTCGCCATCACCATCCTAGGAAAAAGGCTCTCCCTATCCATCCTATCTAACCCTCTGATTATTTTATATGTTTCAATTAAGTCACCTCTCAACCTTCTTCTCTCTAACGAAAACAGCCTCAAGTCCCTCAGCCTTTCCTCGTAAGACCTTCCCTCCATACCAGGCACCATCCCAGTAAATCTTCTCTGCACCTTTCCAAAGCTTCCACTTCCTTCTTATAATGCGGTGACCAGAACTGTACACAATACTCCAAGTGCGGCTGCACCAGAGTTTTGTACAGCTTCACCATAACCTCTTGGTTCCGGAACTCGATCCTTCTATTAATAAAAGCTAAAACACTGTATGAATTATTAACAGCCCGCTCAACCTGGGTGGCAACTTTCAAGGATCTGTGTACATTGTCACCGAGATCTCTCTGCTCATCTACACTGCTAAGAATCTTACCATTAGCCCTGTACTTTGCCTTCTGGTTACTCCTACCAAAGTGCATCACCTCACACTTGTCTGCATTAAACTCCATTTGCCACCTCTCAGCCCAGCTCTGCAGCTTATCTATGTCTCTCTGCAACCTACAGCATTCTTCGTCACTATCCACAACTCCACCGACCTTAGTGTCATCTGCAAATTTACTAACCCATCCTTCTACGCCCTCATCCAGGTCGTTTATAAAAATGACAAACAGCAGTGGACCCAACACCGATCCTTGCAGAACACCACTAGTAACTGGTCTCCAGGATGAACATTTCCCATCAACTACCACCCTCTGTCTTCTTTCAGCAAGCCAATTTCCGATCCAAACTGCTGTATCTCCCACAATTCCATTCCTCCACATTTTGTACAATAGCCTATTGTGGGGAACCTTATCGAACGCCTTGCTGAAATCCATATACACCACATCAACCAGTTTACTCTCATGTACCTGTTTGATCACCTTCTCAAAGAACTCAATAAAGTTTGTGAGGCACGACCTTCCCTTCACAAAACCGTGCTGACTATCCTTAATCAATTTATTCTTTTCTAGATGATTATAAATCCTATCCCTTATAACCTTTTCCAACACATTACCACCAACTAAGGTAAGGCTCATTGGTCTATAATTACCAGGGTTGTCTCTACTCCCCTTCTTGAACAGGGGAACCACATTTGCTATCCTCCAGCCATCTAGCACTATTGCTGTAGACAATGCCAAGTTAAAGATCAATGCCAAAGGCTCGGCAATCTCCTCCCTGGCTTCGCAGAGGGTCTGAGGATAAATCCCATCCGGCCCAGGGGACTTATCTATCTTCATCCTCTGTAGGATTTCTAATACCTCTTCCTTGTGAACCTCAATCCCACCTAGTCTAGAAGCCTGTATCTCAGTATTCTCCTCGACAACATTGTCATTCTCTAGAGTGAATACTGTTGAAAAATATTCATTTAGCGCTTCCCCTATCTCATCTGACTCCACACACAACTTACCACTACTATCCTTGATTGAGCCTAATCTTACTTTCGTCATTCTTTTATTCCTTAAATACCTTTAGAAAGCCTTAGGGTTTACCCTGATCCTATCCGCCAACAACTTCTCAAGTCTCTTCCTGGCTCTTCTGAGCTCTCTCTTTAGGTCTTTCCTGGCTATCTCGTACCCCTCAAGTGCCCTAACTGAGCCTTCACATCTCATCCTAACATAAGCCTTCTTCTTCCTCTTGACCAGAGATTCCACCTCCTTCGTAAACCACGGCTCCTGCACTCTACAGCTTCCTCCCTGCCTGACAGGTACATATTTATCTAGGACACACGGGAGCTTTTCCTTGAATAAGCTCCACATTTCTAATGTGCCCATCCCCTGCAGTTTCCTTCCCCATCCTATGCTCCCTAAATCTTGCCTCATCTCATCGTAATTGCCTTTCCCCCAGTTATAACTCTTGCCCAGTGGTATACACCTATCCCTTTCCATCACTAAAGTAAACATAACAGAATTGTGATCGTTATCACCAAAGTGCTCACCTATTTCCAAATCTAACACCTGGCCAGGCTCATTACCCAGTGCCAAATCTAATGTGGCTTCGCCCCTTGTTGGCCTATCTACACAGTGGACAAAAACTGAGTAGGCACCTCTCTGCAGACATGCCATCTTGCTAACAACACATTCAGTTGAGGCCCCTTCTGTCCTCTTAGGAGCACATAAAAAGATCCTGTGGTGCTATTTAAGAATAACAGGTTTGCTTTACATATTCCCCAAGTCAATATATGCCCTTCAAATGGGCATCCATCACATTAAAGTTGGTGGGATCTTATTGCAATCCATCAAATTAAATAGTGACTATAATTCAGAAGGGGTTTACTGCCTGTACAGATGCTTTGGTACTTCCTGAGGTTATAAAAGGTGTAACATAAATCCAGGTGTTTCTTATGTCTCTTTAATAAGCACACACTTGATCTCTTCAGGTAGTTCTACTTGCAACACTTTCCTTTGGTTAGTAATGGATAAATTACCACCCCTAAGTGTTACAATACCATATGCATACCTCAATAGAGGATAAGTGAGGTTTTTGGACGGGATGGTTAATCAGGCTAATAAGCCATTCAGTGGGAGCATAGCTGATTTCAATTTCAATCCCATTTTAATAAAACCAAAATATTACTGATGCTGGAGACCTGAAATAAAAACTAAAAAGTGCTGGAGACACTGAGTAGATGTGGCAGCATCTATGGAGACAGAAGTCAATGTTGGACAACAAATATTAACTTTGTTTCTCCCTGCACAGATGGAGTTACTCCAGCATTCTGTTTTTTTATTCTAATCTCATTTATTATCCATTGCTCCTCATCTTGTGATACCAAACTAACAAGCATCTATCAACTGAAGTTCAGAAAATTTAAACTGGCAGCCAACATCCACAGCACTTTTTGTGAATGGGATCCAGATTTCCACAGTCCGGTGTGTGGACTGCATTTTACTGCCTGCCATCCAGACAGCATTAGGAAATAGCTGGTGAGGATGTCTCCTTTTATCATTCCTTAAATTAAGCTGAATAATTTGTGTTTGGTCTTCCATCAAGGGCCAGCAACATGAAAAATAAACAGAACTATACAGCACAAGAAAAGACCACTCAGGCCAATGTGTCTATGTCAACTCTTTGAACGTGTTAGTTTAGTTCTATCCCTTACACTGTCCCCTCCTTCAATTTCCTCTTTTCCAAGTTTGCAGTCAATTCCAAATCAACTGTGAAAAAGTGTGTACCTGCACTAACTGTACTCTCTCCCCATCCCACCCTATAGCTTACCCTGAAGGAACCCCAGATATAAACGTGGCCAACATCAGTAAGAGCTGCAGTGTGACTGTCACCAGCTGAAACTTGAACCACGTGCTCATTGAGTACAATCCGAGCTGGAACTGTATCGGAAGCTTCCTGTGAAGTATCACGACCAAGGGCACCTTCATCGTTGCAGCCGAATGTATAAACCTGAGGGTGCAAGAGAAATGAAATTCAGGAATACCCATTGTGGATGTAAATAAGCATCCTTAATGGGTCATTCCAAACTGGTGCATTAGCAGAACTCCCTGGAACCCTTATCAAAATTTATCCCATCACGATCATCACTAAAAAAAAAAGATGCTGTTCATGTATCCCATTGCTGTACATGTGAAGTGCTTTTCACAAGTGTGCAGAGATGCTATAGGTACTTACACAGTGTTATAGGGAAGGGACTTCAAGAATTTGATTTACTGACTGTAAAAATACAATATTTCCAAGTGAGGATGGGGTCTTTTTAGATGATGACCCATGAGATTTCTGCACTTATTCTTTTAAGTGTTAAAAGTTATAGGTTGTGAGGTACTTTCAAAGAAAGCTTGGGGGGTTGCTGTATTATACCCTATAGATAGCACATACTAGTGCCATTGTGCAATAGTGTAGAGAGTAAATTTTTCAGGAGACTGATAAGCCGCTTTGGCTGAATGATGTCAGGCTTCTTCAGTGTTGTTGGAACTACACCCATCCAGGTAAACAAAGTATTTGATCAAACTCTTGACTTATGCCATGAACAAGCTGTGAAGAGTCAGAAGAAAATTTACTCATTGCAGAATTCACAACCTCTGACCTCTTCTTATAGTCAGTATATTAATGTGGTACTTGTACCTGTAAAGAAGTTACAATTCCCTTCTATCACTGCCCAAAAGCATTCATGAAGAATAGTCACAGCAGCTATGCAGCATAATTAATAGCACAAAAGTTATAAATCCAAAAGGCCTTACATTGTCAGAAGACAGTAATGCAACTGTAGGAGAGTTCCGAGGATCAATTTGTCACTGGGGTGATGGTGCAAGAATAGAAGTTACCGATACACTGAGTTCAAAATCCACTGCACAATGAAAGATGCATTAAGTACTAATAGCCTTAGTGAGGGTTCACCATATAGCCCGTTTGAATTAATGCCTGATAATGGCATGTAAATGGAATCTGAATGACAGCCTTATCACTCCCTAGCTAAAAATTCTCATCTAATCAGTCAATGGTAAATCCAATATTCAACACTTCCCAAGTGATTACACAGCTTCAAGTGTTATCATTTGCATTTGAGATCACAAACAATTTCAATCAAATAATTAACAAGTGAATTTGCAGGAAAGCATTAGCCAGTAAGGGAAAATTGTATTTATAGTGCCACTTGCAGGTTTTTAAAACAGCCAATGAATTATTTTTGAAGTGTTTTGCAGCCATCTAGAGTACCTGATCCTGACTGAACACCACGATTAGAAAAGACATATTGATCTTGAACTGGACAAAGATGGGAAGGTCATTTTTAAAGAATCACTGAACAGTTAACAGTATGAGGTAGCAATTTAATCCAGTGAATTCAGGCTGTCTGCAAGATTTCCCTCACCATATGCTTATCCAATTCTCCTTTGAATCAGTCATGGTTTTCAGTCTCCACCACTCAGTCAGGTATTCCAGATTCCAACCACTTGCTGGGTAAAAACCTTTTACTCATGCTGCCAGTGGCTCATTTTCATTAAACACGACAACAGTGAAGTCTGAACCTCCACCCTTTCTTGTAGCACCAACTAGTCTAGAGACCAAGTACAAAGTGAAACAGTTTCATCAGATCTCAATGTTTTTTTTCTTTTAAAAAGAATCAACTCTTCTCCAGTCTGCACCATTCTCATGAATCTTCTCTGAACACTCTAAAACCTTCATATCTTTACTAAAGTGCAGATCCCAGAAACAATTACAAGATTCTATAAGACCATAAGACATAGGAGTGGAAGTTGAGATCCAACCAGTGTTATATAAAAGGTTCATCACAAATCCCTTACTTTTGTAAACTTTGGGCTTTACTCAAAGCCCATTTCCCTATTAAGCCACTCTCAACGTCCACTGCCCCTTCAATGATTTATGAACATATTCCTTTAGGTCACACTACTCCAATGCCTCTTTGAACATTAGAGCATGTATCATCTACCTCACAGATCACAATACTTTCAAAGTTTCACCTCAGCTATAAGTTTTGAAATTGTGCCCTGCAAACTCAGATCTAAGTAGTTAAGATATATCAAGAAAAGCAGTGGTCCTAATGTCAGGTCCTGCAGAACTCCTCAGTCCACCTTCCGCCAGTGTGAAAAAACAAATTGCCACTTTTGTTTTGGTCTCTCAGCCAACATCTTGCCCATGTTACTGTCCAATTAATTTCATAGGCAAATTCTATCCACTTTCCACACACAGCATGCCAACACATTGGTTTCCACTTCCGAAAGCTACCCAGAGCTCAACAATCCCATAGTGGCAAAATGTTAGAGGGAATGCTGTTCAGGGGTTTCAACTTTGTTGATAAGCTTGTTGTGGTAACAGATCAATGTCCTTTAGAATTTCATTTGCAGCATGTCAACCACTTTATGCTTAACTGCCCTCTTTGACCACATCATAAAAGAACTAAACAGCTGTTGATTGGTACCATATCCAGAAATATTTGCCCCCTCCACAAATGTTGCTTAATGGCATACTACCTAAAATATGCACTGCAGAATTTTCAAAGCCTCCTTAGACAGCACCTTCCAAACTCACAACCACTACCACCTGGAAGGACAAAGGGACAGATAGATGGGGACAGTGCGACCTGCAAATTTCTCTCCAAGCCAAATCATCCTGATATGGAAGTATATTGCTGCTGCTGGGTCAAAATCCTGGAACTCTCTCCTGAGCATTTTGTGGGTGTACCCATATCAAACAGACCGCAGTTGTTCAAAATGGCAATTCACCACCTCCTTCCCAAAGACAATCAGGGATGCCCAATAAATGCTGGCATGACCTGCCATACCCACATCCCATTACTGAATTTTTAAAAAGTTGAATTAAACTGCTTAAAGGCACAATTCATCTTTTAAGTTTTTCTTATTGCATCCCAACTTGCAAAAGTGGCTGTTAATTTCCTGTAATTTACTTCCTCAGGTGCAGGAATCTAGAACAGAGAGATACAACTTTAAAATTAGAGCCGAGTCATTTAATTTCTCACCCAATTCTGAATGCTAGGTCAATTAGTACGAGATTAGCAATCCAATACAATGCACAGAATGCCACACTCAAGAGGCATCATTTTACATGACATTTAAACTGAGGCCCCATTCTCTCTCACAGCTGGCTATGAAACAGTGCATGGTACAATTTCAAAGAAAGGTTAAGAAATTGTAACCCAACTAACATTAATGACACTGGCTGAGCTATCAAAAAACTTCAGTTTATCTGGTCATTTACCACATTGCTGTTTGGATACAACTTTGTGTGTGCCAACATTACATTATTACACATCAGAAAGAACTGAATTGGTTGTAAAGTGCTTTGGAGCATCCAGGTATCACATAAGACATGACAAACAGGAGTCATTCTTCCAGTACTTACACTGCCCGAGGCCCCAAGGCACACTGTGTGCATTCCTCCAGCTTCTACCTGCACTATTTTCTCTGGTAATTGTTTGACAAAGGCGGGTTTCTTTCTCTCCATCACATTTTCCCCAAGACCAAGTTGACCAACATCACCCTGGCCCAGCGTGAGCACAATTCCAGGGATCGTTCCATGCGAGGAATGCGAGACTGTGGGAAGAACAACAAATTAGGTTTCCATCCATCAGCAAGCAAACACTCAACAAGCAAAACCACAACAGAGTTGTATTCCCTCAAGTGTAGAAGACTAAATGGGTGATCTAGGTAGTCAACACAATAAAAATAGACAGTGTTGAAAGAAATGTATTATCTTTGGTGGCAGAGAATTACCATAAAGTTAGAGTTGGGCCTTTTATGGGTGATGTCAGGAAGCATCTCTTCACAAAAAGGGTATTGAAAATCTAGAACGCTTTCACCCACCAAAGTATTATGGCTGGGAGTCAATTAGAAACTTCAACGCAGAGAATGATAAATTTTGGCAGGTATTACAGGTCATAAAAGCAAGACAATAAACAGAGCTAAGATACAGATCAATCAAGACAGAATTCATTGGAACGAACAGGATCAAATGGTTGCTCCTATATCTAGTCGTTTAGTCTCAAATAATCAGTAGATGGGAATTTGTAACTGAGATGCTTTTTGTGTCAATAAGCCAGCATTACCATATTCCTACACACTGCTCCTACCAACAGCCGAGAACAAAGGAGAATGGACAGTCTGGGATTGCACTGCAAATCATTATCCAGTCATTACTCTGATGGAAAGTACACATTTATCCACATAAATGTAATGGCCCTGCTGTCAAGTATTTCTTCATTACTAACTGCCTTATTTCAACGATAGCGAACAATTAAATAGGCTATTGATATGCATGCAGATAAACCCAAATAAAAGTCACTGCTTCAGGAACAGTAAATAAACCATAGACAAAAACATTACCAGTGTGTCAGTTCAGATCAAAGTGCATTTAGACCATTGCAAAGTAAGCAGAGTGAGCTTCTGGTTTCAAGCACAATGGGAGGCTTTATAATCCTGACTTGGTATGTCACAGTTGTTTCCCCCACAGTCAAAAATATGGATCTTCCAAGAGTCCCAACCTAAGACAGTCCTCTGATGCTGCCTGGCCTGCTGTGTTCCTCCAGCTCGACACTGTGTTATCTCTGACTCCAGCATCAGCAGTTCTTACTATCGCTGACCTTCCTTCCTAACCTTCTCTTGCAACACCATATGGGCTACAGCAGTTCAAAATGAACCACCACATTCTCAAAGGCAATGCTCAGATTCCAAAAATGAATCAAAGGTCAATGAGGTATTGCCTGTCCATGCTGTGGTCCAGTGGTTACTCTATGCGTGTTTGCCTCTTACCATATCACTTGTCCTGGCAAGCTGTTGCCCTCACTCATCTGGCACGTTTCCATCATTAACAAAGCACGATGGCATATGAAGTCTGTGCGTCTGAACTCAAAAGTTAACTCCTGCTGGCTTGAAGTATTCATAGATAATAATACCATAGATAAGCTGTACAGCTGGGCTGAGAGGTGGCAAATGGAGTTTAATGCAGACAAGTGTGGGGTGATGCACTTCGGTAGGAATAACCGGAATGCAAAGTACTGGGCTAATGGTAAGATTCTTGATAGTGTAGATGAGCAGACAGATCTCGGTGTCCACGTACACAGATCCTTGAAAGTTGCCAACCAGGTTGACAGAGTTGTTAAGAAGGCATACAGTGTTTTAGCTTTTATTAATAGAGGGATCGAGTTCCAGAACCAAGAGGTTATGCTGCAGCTGTACAAGGCTCTGGTGCGGCCGCACTTGCAGTATTGTGTACAGTTCTGGTCGCCACATTACAAGAAGGATGTGGAAGCTTTGGAAAGGGTGCAGAGGAGATTTACTAGGATGTTGCCTGGTATGGAGGGAAGGTCTTACAAAGGAAAGGCTGAGGGACTTCAGGCTGTTTTCGTTAGAGAAGTAGGTTGAGAGGTGACTTAATTGAGACATATAAAATAATCAGAGGGTTAGATAGGGTGGATAGGGAGAGCCTTTTTCCTAGGATGGTGACGGCGAGCACGAGGGGGCATAGCTTTAAATTGAGGGGTGAAAGATATAGGACAGATGTCAGAGGTAGTTTCTTTACTCAGAAAGTAGTAAGGGTATGGAACGCTTTGCCTGCAATGGTAGTAGATTCGCCAACTTTAAGTACATTTAAGTCGTTATTGGACCAGCATATGGACGTACATAGAATAGTGTAGGTTAGATGAGCTTCAGATTGGTATGACAGATCGGCACAACATCAAGAGCCGAAGGGCTTGTACTGTGCTGTAATGTTCTATGTTCTATGTACTCAAACGAGGGATGCTAGCTTCTGCCAACTTAAAGAAATATCTACTCTTTAATTCCGAATGCCCACGGAGTCTGTGGTCATCACTATAAAGGAGCTCACCTCTGTTTGTATGACACTGGATTACAATTACAAAACTTTTTTCAAATTTCTGGCTATGAATTCATTTGGTAGCTTCACCTTAACGGTTTCCAGAGTTATTTATTATACCAGTATGATTGTACAGTACATGAAAACAAATCAGACATCAATACACAAGTTGCACTTACTCTGCAGCTTTAATATATTAAAAGCACTTCACAGGAGCTGTCCACATGAGGAGATAGATAGAGGGTTGGGTGAACAAAGGGTGGCAAGACAAAAGATTAGTCAAAACAATGCAGCTCAAGTTAGGTCACAAATAGGGTGGAATGGTGAAAACACAAGACAGAGGGATTGCAGCAGCGCAGATACCTCAGGCTTATAGAGCTAGAGCCAGAGGTATGTTTTAATCTGAGCCAAAACCGTACTCTAAAGATACAACTATTAAACTAGAAAAGCAAGAATCAGAGAAACATCTTGAGAGCCATTTTTGTGCCGTTCTCTCTAGTCAGGTCAAACATCTATCTGCATAGTCCAAAGTCCATCTGCTCAATTAATTAGCTACCTTACACTGAAAGTCTTCCTCAATCAGGATCATAAAGATAGCTTATCATAACATTATCATATCACTGCTTGTGGAAGGCTTGACAGAAAATTACAATGAGCACTCCTCAAAAAGTAATTCATTGCTGATGGTCACTTTGAAAGATGTTATTTAAATTCCATTTTATTCCATTCGATGTAATCAGCAATTAGTCTTCAATGAGCCTTATTTAATGCATTTTTGGTATCAATAAGAAGTCATTCAGATATGTAAAAAACAAAGACAAAAGAACTAAGTAAAACTGGACAAGTTCAACTGACTGCTCAAGAAAATTCATAATAGTTAAATCAGAGGAAAGAGGTTAATCTAGCAGGGAGGACATCACAGCTGGTTTTAACCTCGGATCTGCTTAAACATGATTCACGCAATAGCTAGAATGAAAAGCAAAATTGTGCAGATGTTGGAGATGAAATAAAAATAAAGTGCAGAAAACATTCACCAATTTGGTAGCACCTGCACAGAAAGCACATTGCAAGTCAAACATGACCCTTATTCAGGCTTGCGGAGTACTTCCAGTATTTCTGGTTCCTCAGCTTTCCAACAGCTGTTCATCTGTGACAGGAATGCTGGCTTTATTGTTTTCCCAGCCAGTTCCGCCAGGGCCAGTTTTCCAGAGCACCAGAGAAGCGAGAGATTTTCAAAATGGTAATAGTGAGACTGCAGGCCCAAAATGCACTCATAAATGTTAAGGGTAGGACCAACAAGTGCTGTGGATATATAGGACTGAGTAACAAAAAGCTTATGGTTAACACTACAGCATAGAAATTGCAGGGGGTTGCTTAAAAAATTTAGGAGAGCAAAGAGGGGACATGAAGAAAACAACTAGCAGGTCAGATTTGGGGAAAATCCAAAGATGTATTCTAAATGTATTAGGAGCAATAGAATAACCAAGGAAAATTAGGGTCAAAAGTGATAAATCTGTATGTGGAGCTAGAAAACTTAGCTGAGGCTTTAAAACAGTACTTTAAAACTGTGCATCTGTAAGAAGTATGAAATAGGTACAAAAATCAAGAAGGGGGACTGTGACACATGAACAAATTAGCATTGAGAGGGAGGAGGTATTAGGAGTTTTAGCAGACTTCAAAGTGGATATATCTCCAGGCCCAAATGAAATATATCCCTAGCTGCTGTGGGAGACAGGGGGTTTGCAGAGGTTCTGACATTAATTTTCAACTCTTCTCTGGCCACAGTTCTGAAGGACAACTACATGGATCCCTTTTCAAGAAAGAAAATAGGGATAAACCACAAAACTACAGGCTAGTAAGTATAACATCCGTGGTAGGGAAACTATTGGAAAAAAATGTTGCAAGGGACAGAATTAGCCTCCACAAGGAGAGGCAAGGATTATTTAAAATAGTGATCGTGACTCTTTAAGGACGAACATCGTGTCTTACAAACATGACTGAATTTTGAGATGACGACTATGGGTACAGATGAGTTAGAACAGTTGTTATAGTCTACAGTGACTTCAGCAAGGATTTTTTTGATAAGGTGTCTCATGGCAGGCTGGTTAAGAAGGTTACAACCCATAAAATCCAAAGCAATTTGTCAAATCTGATGCAAAACTGGCTTAATGGCAGGAAGCAAAGTAGCAAACGAACAGTGCCCTTGTGGCTGGAAGCCTGTGTTCAGTGAGCTACCACAGGGTTCAGTGCTGGGTTTTTTAATTCGTAGAGTCCCTACAGTGCGGAAACAGGCCTTTCAGCTCAACAAGTCCACACCGACCCTCGGACCATTGCCCCAGACCCATCCCCCATAACCCACCTAATCTAGACACCCTTGAATAGAATGAGCAATTTAGCATGGCCAATCCACCTAGGCTGCACATCTTTGGACTGTGGGAGGAAACCGCAGCAGCCAGAGTAAACCCACGCAAACACACAGAGAATGTACAAACTCCACACAGAGTCGCCCAAAGGTGGAATCGAACCCGGGTCCCTGGCGCTGTGAGGCAGCAATGCTAACCACTGAGCCAACGTGCACTGCTTGTTGTGTACATGATGTAGACATGAATGTAGAGATATGTTCAGTAAGTTTGCAACTGACATGAAAATTGAGGTGGTGAATAGCAAGGAGTAAAGCCCAGGCCACAGGATAATACAGATGAGTTAAACAGCGTCGATTAAAATTTAATCCTGAAAAATGTGAGGTGATGCAATTTAGGAGGATTAACAAGGCAAGGAAATACATGTTGAATGGTAGCCTTCTAGAAAGTAGAGGATCAAAGAGATCATGGCATGCCAGGAAGGCAGCAGAACAAGTAGGTAAGGTGGTAAGAGACATAAAGGGTAGTTGCCTTTATTAGTCAAGGCACTGAACACAAAAACAAGGAGATTATGATGGAGCTGTATATAAGGCTACTTGGTCACAGCCGAAGTAGTGTTTTTGGTATTGGTCACCACACTAGTGGAAGGATGTGATTGAAGGAAAAGTGCAGAACAGGTTCACTAGGATATTGCCTGAGCTACAGCAATTCAACTATGGAGATAATAGACAGGCTGGGGTTATTTTCCATAGAGCAGAGAAGGCCAAGAAGGAATCTGATTCAGACGTACAAAGCTTTGAAGGAAACAGGCAAGACAAATATGAAAACAAAATTCCCCTTAAAAGACGGGTCAGTAACTAACAGGCACAGTTTTAAGGCAAGGTGTAGGTGTTTTAGAGTAAACTTGAAGAAAACATTTTTTACACCCAGGGGACTGAGGAGATTTGGACTGCACTGCCTGAAAGATGGTAGAGACAGGAATCCTCAAGACATTTACGAGCTATTTAAAATGAACATTTGAAACACCATAAATACAAGATACAGGCCAAGTGTTGGAAAATGCCACTAAAACAGACACAATATGCCAATGGGCCCCTTTCAATGTGGTAAAAGTCTGATTCTAAAAAAGCAAATTGATTCCTATCACCTAAATGTGACTTAACTTGGTATTTCTCTATGAAGCTATGACTGTTTTGTTACTTACTATTATATTGTGAGTAGAATTCCGTATAGCTGTAAGTAATTTCTACCTCATGATGCTCACAGTAAAAGCAAGGGGCAAGTAGACAGCGATACAATTTTTGGAACCATTGGTACAAGCAGTAAGATCTGGGAGTTTTATTCAGCAAAGTGAAAGCCAAGTAGACGTGTACTCTGCCGAGGTGGCAAAGGCACAAAATTACTTTCCACTGGCAATCGGGCAAGAACAAAAACTATCACAGCACAGCAAGACCTGAAAAAAAAAATCAAGGAAAGGGGCAGCTGAATCCCCTAGAGAGGCCCCACACTTGTGACGTAGAAGGGTAGGAGCAATGTGATGCATGGAATGTCATGGTACCAGGAAGCATCTACAAAACAAAAACAGCAATCCTCATCAATACAGTGTGCAGACATCACAAAGAAGATGAATGATGCAAAGGTTTAAACGGTCACAGCCGTCTGTTCTGTTGTTTAATAGCCACAGATGAGGTGCCGGAACACGAGAGGTTGGCTAATGTGGTGCAACTATTTAAGAAAGGAAAAACCAGGGAACGATAGGCCAGTGAGCCTGACATCAGTGCTTGTTGAAGATAATTCCTGTCCCTCAGGATTCCATTTACTTTGATAGGCAAGGACCGATTAGGAATAGTAAGCATGGCTTTGTGCATGGGAAATCATGTCTCACTTACTTGGGTTTTTTGAAGAAGTAACAAAGAGGATTGATGAGGGCAGAGTGATGGATGCGATATATACAGGCTTCATTAAGGCGTTTGACAGGTTTCTCATGGTAGACTGGTTAGCAAGGTCAGATAATGTGGAATACAGGCAGAACTAGACATCTGGATACAGAACTGGTTTGAAGGTAGAAGACAGAGGGTGGTGATGGAGGGTTTTTTTTTCCCAGACTGGAGGCCTGTGACCAGCAGTATGCGACAAAGTCAGTGCTGGGTCCACTGGTTTTTGTCATTTACATAAATTATTTTATGTGAACATAGGAGGTATGGTTTGCAGATGACAAAATTGGGAGGTGTACTGGACAGCAAAGGTTACCTCAGAATATAACAGGATCTTGATCAGATGGGCTAATGGGCTGAGGAGTGGCCGGTGGAGTTTAATCGAGATAAATGTGAGATGCTGCATTTTGGAAAAGCAAACCAAGGTAGGACTTATACACTTAATGGTAAGGTCCTGAGAAACGTTGCTGAACCAAGAAACCTTGGAATGCAAACTCATAGCTCCTTCAAAGTGGAGTCACAAGTAGATAGAATAGTGAAGGCAGCATTTGGTATGCTTGCTTTTATTGGTCAGGGCACTGAGCACTGGAGTTGCGAGGTCATGTTGCAGGTGGACAGGACGTTGGTTAGGCCACTTTTGAAATACTGCGTGCAATTCTGGTCTCCCAGCCAAAAGGATGTTGTGAAACATGAAAGGGTTCAGAAAAGATTTCCAAGGATGTTGCCAGGGTTGGAGAGTTTAAGCTATAGGGAGAGGCTGAATAGACTGGGGCTACTTTCATCGGAGACTGAGGAGTGACCTTAGAGGTTCTTAAAATGACGAGGGGCATGGATAGGATGAATAGGCAAGGTCATTTCCTCAGGGGGGGGGGGGGAGTCCAAAACTAGATGGCATAAGTTTAAGGTAAGCGGGAAAGATCTGAAAGGGATCTAAGGGACAGTTTTGTCATACAGAGGGTGGTGCGTGCATGAAATGAGCTGCCAAAGTGGTGGAGACTTATACAATTACAACATTTAAAAGGCATCTGCATGGGTATATGAATAGGAAGGGTTGAGGAATATGGGCGAAAACCTGGCAAACGGGACATTAATTTTGGATATCTAGTCAGCATGGACGAGTTGGGCCAAAGGGTTAGTTTCCGTGGCGTACACCTCCATGATTTTACGACTTCCTGATCACAGAACTCTTCTCTGCTCGACAGATGATGTAGGTCATAAAGCGACGGCCTATTTGCATTTCACTCTTGAAACTAACAGCCAGTGCCATCCAAGTCATAGTTGCAGAATGGATTGACCAATTCTGCACAACTTGTTGGGAAATTGCTGAAAAAAAATGGGGAAAAATACAACTGACCAGTTTACCAACAGTTTCCATTTCGAAGCAAACAAGTAAAAATAAACCGGCAAGATGCAGAATATACAAAGTGGAATTAGCCACATCTGCCAATCTGGTAGGAATGCAATATTAATTTTCACTTCTCCTCATCTAAAACTCCCAACACATCACAGCACATAGCTGTTCTATACCTCCTGCCCCACCATTAGGCAAAAGCCAGGGGAACCATTAGATTCGCTGTGTGCCACATGGCCCAGCATCTTAAAGACTTGCATAGAGATAATACATTTCAAAACCTCGAGACTTTCAAAATCACTTCACAGCTAATGAAGTAGCTTTGTTATGGTTGTAATGTAGCAGTAGCAGCCATTTTGTCCTTAGCAAGCTTCCACATGTTGCAAATGTGTACACAATCAAAATATTTTTGCGATGTTGACCGAAAGATTAAAATATTAGTAAGTAGAACAAGCGAAAACTCCCCAGCTATTCTGTGAAATAATCCCATTAGAATTGTCCCTTTGAGACGAGATGGGAACCTCAATTTAAAATATCATTGGTAAAATGTACTGCACCAGAGAATCCAGTGCTTAGTGTGGGATTTGTAGCCACAATCTTTTGACTCAAAAGCAAGAATGGATTTCCGGTGAACCACAGATTACCCATCAAGTGAATCAGTCCGTGCCAAAATTTACATTTTATTCTGGACAACTAAATGCTTACAAAACTTGAATCCAAACTAACAACCGGCTTGATTCATAATGAGTTTTTTTTTCCTTTTGAGAATGTGTCACTACATATTTTTAAGGCAGAGCGAGACTGATTCCTTGACTGAAAAAAATCTAAAGTCATTGAGGGTAGATACAAAAATGTGGAATTTGAAAGCAAATAGATCAACCATGATATTAGGGAATGGCAGAGCAGGCTCAAGGGCCAAATGGCATACTTCAGCTCTTAATTCACATCATACAAATAAATCAATCTACCTCAGTAAAATAAAATGAGAAATCACTTATTTACTTGAAGCAAAAAGTTTTAAACTAACACAGGAAAAAATGAACAAGAGCACATTTAAATCCAGGCACAGTGCAAATTAGCTGGAATTCACAAAGCACCTGAACATACTCACTCTTTAACTTTTTACTTTCGTCACTTTCCGCTCCTTCCTCATTATCTTTTGACCTTTTCACTGATCTTTTTCCTGGCATTGTATTCTGATATTCCTGTCAAGCAACAAGCCCTGTTAGTGAAATACATATGCAGTGACTGAAAGCATCTGAGATTTAGCATAAAATTATGAGGGGCATGGGGTAAATAGCCATGGTCTTTTCCCAAGGATAGGGGGAGTCTGAATTTGTGATGAAAGTCATAAGGGTTATGGAAACAGACCCTTCAGTCCAACTCATCTATGCCGACCACGTATCCTAAACTGATCTAGACACATTTGCCAGCATTTTGCCCATATCCCTCTAAACCTTTCCTATTCCTGTACCCATTTAATGCCTTTTGAATGTTGTAATAGTACCCAATTCCTCTGGCTGCTTGTTCCATACACTCTCCAATCTCTGCATGAAAAAGATGCTCCTCAGTCCATTTTTCACCATGAACTATGCCCTTTAATTTCAGACTCCCCCTATCCTTGGGAAAAGACCTTGGCTATTTACCCCATGCGCCCCTCATAATTTTATGCAAGGCTATAAAGGTCCCATAAATTTAACCCCCAGTCTTTGATGGTCTAGGGGAAATGGCCCCAACCTATTCAGTCTCTCTCTATAATTCAAACTGTCCAATCCCAGAAAACTCCAAGTGAATCTCTTCTGAGCCTTTTCAAGTTTAACAACGTCTTTTCTATAGCAAGGAGGCTATAATTGAACACACTATTCCAAAAGTGGCCTCACCAATGTCCCATACAGCTGCAGCGTGAGCACTCAACGCACTGATCAATAAAGGTAAGCGTGCCAAACGATTTCTTCACCACCCCAACTACCTACAACTCAATTTTCAAGGAAATGTGCACCTGCACTCCTAGGTCTTTGTCCAGCAACATTCCCCAGAGCCCCACCAATTAGCTGCACAAATCCTGTCCTGGTTTGCCTTACCAAAATACACCAACACATTTCTCCAAATTAAACTCCATCTGCCATTCTTTGGCCCATGCACCAGAATACCTAGAACTGTTGAAAAAGTTTCTTTTTCTTTAATGTCTAACAATCCCAAGGAATAATAGACTATTTCAGATCATCGTAACTCGCTGTATCAAGGATAAAACAAAACCTCCACGCCTCTCCGGTTCCAAGGGCACTGTATTAAACGTTTACATATTTAAGAAAATGATCCTAAGTTCCGTCATTGTGTAAACGTTGGAAAATTACCCGCTCACACAAACTTCGTGCGGGGCCCCCAAGTACGTTCAAAGGTCTGAAATCTCTCCCCATCATCCAACAAACCGACCACAGGGCCAACACACTTTAACTAAATACCACCCTCCAGAGGAGATGCCGAGGCTGAGTTAATACACACAGGGCGAGAGGAATCACAACAAACAGCGCGAAGACCTCAGTAAGGTGACGGTGCGGAGATGGTGACTCTGGATGGTTTGTCAGCACCAGGCCCCAGCGAGGAGCTCCCAGCCCGATATCCGAGGAGGGTGGTGGAAGGAGGCTCCCAGCCCGATATCCGGGGAGGGTGGTGGAAGGAGGCTCCCAGCCCGATATCCGGGGAGGGTAGTGGAAGGAGGCTCCCAGCCCGACCAGAACCGCCGCTTTTAAAACTCCCGCGTCCGGAATCAAACTACTCACCTTCCCCCAACCCGTTTAAGAAAAAAAAACTTTACTGACAAAGCGAGTTAGCCCAGACAAAACATTGGTCGAGCTGACAAAGGGAAAGGGTAGGACGGGGATCAGAGTTAGTCAGGTTGGAGGCCGCACTCGCAGCAACATGGGGAGGGAGGAAGAGAGAGAGAGTGGAGACTAGGACTGCAGTCTCCGAACATTCCAGAAGATCCCCGTCCCCACGGGGTATGCCGCCTTCGCCATGACTTCGCCATTACGGAAGCACATATTTACCATTTCCTCTCACAGACCTGGCCCGTAAGCTCTCGCTCTCGCTCTCCCTCTCCCCGGGACACGCTCGCGCTCTCTCCCGGTTCAGGCAGCGCCTGCGCACACGGCACAGAGGAGCCCGCGCGCTCCGTTTGAATTGAGAGGTCCGTCGGGCGGTGGGGAAGCGGGAGGAGAGACCGGTAAAGCGGGATTCAGCACCATCCCACCCCCCGAAGGCAGGGGGTTCCGTACCGAGAGGCTGCCCCTGACACTCCCTAAAGACAGAGAACCGGTATTCGGCGCTACAAGCCTGCCTGGCCGATCCTCTCCCTACCCCACCCCACAGGCAGCTTGCCTGTGTCTGTCCATCTCCCTACCTCTACCCCAACCCCACAGGCAGCCTGCCTGACCCTCTTTCTCCCACCACACCACCTGCACGGTCAACAATAACCAAAAACATAGCATTCGTTTCCCCATCCCACCCATAACATGCAGCTGTACCCACCTCTCTACTCATTTCCTGTTGCTAAAACTTCCCAATATAGGGGATTGCTTTTGGTCCCCATTCTAAACGCTCACCTACTGACTTTTTTTAACGTTGTCTCTAAAGGAAACTATAGCCTGCAAGAAAGAACTGTTTCGAAAACAGCGATTTAACCCTCTTGTGGCGCAGTAGTAAGGACTTCTGGATCAGGAAGCCCGGTTCAAGTCCCACCTGCACCAGAGGTAAATAGGAACATCTTGAAACAAGGTGGTTAGAAAAATGGGTTTACCAGGCTTGCTGCATAATGTCATAGCAAAGAATCGATACGTGTTGTAAACTCCATCTTGTCGTCATGAGTTCCTGTATGAGATGATGAGTTTACAAAACTGATTGGTCGTCAATTAACATAGCAGGTTGGAACTGCAAGCAAGTTTCAGATCCAGGGGTAATGGGAACTGCAGAATCCAAGATAACAAAGTGTGGAGCTGGACGAACACAGCAGGCCAAGCAGCATCTTAGGAGCACAAAAGCTGACGTTTTGGGCCTAGACCCTTTCCTGCAGTACTTGTGATGACCTGTGACTTCTGAATTGGTAAATGTCTTCTTTCCCCCAGCCTTTCAACTGGTCTGTGATACTTACAAATCAATGTAAATTTTCAGAGACATCTAACAAGGAACTAGCCGATAAATTAACATCTCACCATCAGAACCGAGAAGCAACGACCATTGAACTTTTTTTTCTGATGAAGGGTCTAGGCCCGAAATGTCAGCTTTTGTGGTCGTAAGATGCTGCTTGGTCTGCTGTGTTCATCCAGCTTCACACTTTATCTTACATTGAACAGACTTCCTGGTCTTTTTTATACTACAGCAATTAATCTATCTACTTATATAATTTTAAGGGGATTAGATTAGTTGTCAGAATTTAGCTAGAAATAGGAGGGTTTGAGTTTCGAGGCTGGGATTTTTTCACCAGAGCACAGAAAGTTGAGAGGTGGCATCATTGAGGCTTATAAAATAATAAAAAGGTATAGAAGAGGTGAGTGGCAGGTGCCTTTTCCCTAGGATGTGTGATTTCAAGAGTAAAAGGACATATTTTCTAAGGGAGAGGAGAAGGAGTTGAAAGACAGTTGGGGCAGTTATTTTACAGAGACTGGTTCGTGTGTAAAATGAACTTTGAGAAATGGTGAGAGTTACAACATTAAAAAGACATTTACATAGATACAAGTAAAAAATGTTTGGAGGGCTATGAACCAAGCACAGGCAAGGTGGGACTGTTTTAGTTTGGGTCTGTGGTCGGTAAGGACAGGCTGGTCTGTTTGAACTGTATGTCTATGTTTTAGTCATCTACCCCAATATATCTTGCATGGCTATTCAAATTGTTTCCTAATGCTCCTGTACCATGTTTGGACAAGTTAAAGTTGTTGCCACTAACTACATTGGTTAATATTGTTACACTGGCACAGGGTTACATATTGCCCAGAAACAAATTCACTCATTTTTGAATGGTGATATGAGATTTATAGGGAAAGACACAACTGCACTTTTGATGGTACAGCACATCCCCAACAATGCACTAAAGTGTCAACCTAAAGTTTTGTTGACTGGGAACTGAACCTACAACCTTGATTTACAATGGGATTGTTACTAGAGTGGTCAAAGCTTGGAAGCCTGTCCCACAGAGCAAACTCATACTTGAGGACAAAATGGAGTAAAAGCACGTAAATAAACGTGAATAAGGTGTAGAGCTGGATGAACACAGCAGGTCAGGCAGCATCAGAGGAGCAGGAAAGCTACTTTGAGTCTGGGCCCTTCTTCAGATTCCAGCATTGGCAGTTTGTACTATCTCTAAATAAATGGGAGTTTTCAGACAGATCAACAATGAACAGCCTCAAGCACCTGAATGATCTGTTTTCAAAGCAAAGGAAAATGGTGTAAAAATCAATCCATGCTTGCATTACGTTTCACCAGGAGGACATTCAAATCCATTACAGCCAAAATAATTGTTTTGAAATGTGGTCAATGTTGAAACAAATTAATGGAGTGAATCAGGTGGAAAGTCAAAGACAGACCATGGCAATGGAGAAAAACTGATCTCTTGCATTTTAATTTTATTTAAATATGCAAAACATACAAAAGTTTAGTGATAACTTGGTTTTGTACATAGTTGCATATACAACTCAAACAGCACTCGTGTGAAGTACACCACAGCTGGTGAAGCAGTATCTGAAATAAAGCAGATATAACAGCAGATTAGTAAGTGGACAAGATGCAAATAAACATACCTATCTAAACATCTTTTCAAAGATCCAAATGGCATCTACAAATCAAAATGACTGCCACTTGTAAAGCTATTTTATAATCTGCTGCCAGGACATTTTATACCTAATACACATTCCTATATGACAGGATAGGAAGTACTATTGTGTGACAACCATGCTTTCAACATTATGAAAGCTCACAAGCCAGAAGATAAACCAATATTCCACTTCTTTGCAGGCATCTCATGTTTCTGGCATGATCACATCTTCAATGTCTCTTATTTATCCCTCACCCAGATAGGAGTTGCCAAGTTTTACAAATGCGACAATGATGCCAATGTGAAAACTTTGCATTTTATTTTTCTCACCAAAGTCAGGGCCAAAGAATAATGTGAAAACTTATTTGCTGCCTTGACAACACAAATCAAAGATGCCTATGTAAGGATTTAGATCTATTCTTATTGTGTTCTGCATGGTTTATCTCCACAGTCACTGTTCAGATTGCAAAGGTCTAGGAATATACAGGATGCTGTCCTCACCAGCTGAAAGCCAGGGACATGCTTTCTCTCCAACGTCGCGGAACGGGACTGTGTGTCACAGACAGAATGTCTACACTCCCATATGCCACATGGACAGAGCCAAACAAGAGCAACCTTGCTGGATGCCCACGTTGGGTTTTCAATTTCTGAAGTCATGCAAGAAAAAAAAGAGAGAAAAAAATCACCTTCACCACCATGCATTTAATTTCAGCGTTCCTGGTTTACAGCCTCTGCTTCATTCAGGATGGATAAAATACAGTCTTCACTGCAGAACAAGCAAAGTTCATCAAATAATTACAACAAACCTTGACACTTATTATAGAACAATATAATCTTCTCTTCACAACAGTCCAGACCAAACATCTCTAATTTTCCAATTCACAATCAACTGTACCCTGCATGGTTTATCTCCTCAGTCATCTTACACACTGAGAAGGTCTAGGAATATACAGGATGCTGTCCTCACCAGCCCGAAAGCCAGGGACATGCTTTCTCTCCAACGTCGTGGAATGGGACTGTGTGTCACAGACAGAATGTCTACACTCCCCTACGCCACATGGACAGAGCCAGACAAGAGCAACCTTGCTGGATGCCCACGTTGGGTTTTCAATTTCTGAAATCAGGCAAGATAAAAATTCACCTTCATCACAGTGCATTCAGTTTCTGCATTCCTGGTTTTCACCATCTTCCTCATTCAGGATGGATAAAATACAGTCCTCACTGCAGAACAAGCACAGTTCATCAACTAATTACAACAAACCTCGATCACTTACTACAGAAAAATATTATCTTATCTTCACAACAGTCCAGACCAAACATCTCTAATATGTTCCAATTCACAATCAACTGTACCCTGCATGGTTTATCTCCTCAGTCACCTTACACACTGAGGTGGTCTAGGAATATACGGGATACTGTCCTCACCAGCCCGAAAGCCGGGGACACACATGCTCTCCAACGTTATGGAATTGGACTGTACGTCATTGACCCCAGAGGCCTACGCTCCCATGCGCCACATGGACAGAGCTAGATGTGAGCAACCTCGCCAGATACCCACGTTGGATATATCACAGAAACACAAGCCCACTGCTGAACTTTATTTATAAAAACGGTAATTGTTAACTGGAAAATCAACTTAGATTTTTATTGTGCAATAGAGCTAATGTACAAGGAATATTCACATAAATGCTTACCTCTTACTTCACATCCAACTTTTCCCAAATGATCCCCATGAACTTGTCAATTCAAAATCACTCAGCTGTTCTTGCTATCCCCAGCTGTCTTCCAACAAATGTTGCCCCTGCAATAGAAAAAGTTCAGTGTTAAATTTGGAACTCTTCCACAAGCATCCAATTCAAACAACAGTCGTCAAAAGGAGGTCAAATTACCTCCAAAGTGATAACAATGCTCGCCTCAGTAATCAGTAAACTTGAGTTCAGGATGAGAATTAACAACCCGCTAATTTCTAACTGAAGTGACCTGGGCACCATCAGCTTGAAAGCATTTCTGAACTATCAGGAAATAGATTTTTATGAAAGATTCTATAAACAGGAATCCTATCCTCAGAATAGCAACTATTGAGCAGTAACTTATCCAGAAGTTTTTTGGGATTTTGAAAGAAATCAACACAGCAAATACAGAACTTCTTCCTGCTAGTATATTCAGGTGAAACAACATTAGAATCAGTCAGGGAGTTGGTCATGTCAGGAAAAACATCTTCACACAATACAGTTGAATTGTGGAACTTTCCCCTCAGAGTAGCAGGTGCCAGCTCAATTAAATAATTTCACATCAGATCAATAGAATGGCCTACTTATTTTTATTTGCTGCTCCATAAAGCTTCAATTTAATAATTACCCAGCCTTCCCCATTTACTGTTGCATTTTCATGACAAATGTGAGCTAATTGAGGATTAAATCACACCTGGCATCTCTCATTACAGTGAATGGATTGCTGCTTTCAAAGTTCAGTGATACACAAAGCCTCATGTCATCTTACAGGATTAGAGTGAATCAACATCTCTGTGCACTAGGGTTCATTCTTAAATCCTGCTGCAGTGTCACAAGTGAGAAGTAAATGAAAACACTCCTTCAAATATGCAGACTACCAAATTACCGACACAGTGGGCAGACTGTCCAATACTAGTTCTAAACCGGTACTGCAAATAGATCTCCAAAATGGAAATCAGCTTCAGTTAACTATTGACAGAATTTGTATACTAAATGAATCAAAATTTCCTAACCTGTCTGCATATCTGAAGTTCCGTACTTCCTGTCAAAATACCCGCTGCATCTTCTCCAAGTCCTTAACATCTTTCCCAAATTTTGGCAGTCAGAATTGCATAGTAATGAGAACTGTATTCATTCCAAAGAATCTAACTGATGCACATGTCCAGTTTTTAAAACTTCGTGAAGCAACAGGATCATGCTTCTAATTTAAACTTGTAGCCTGCATGGTTTATCTCCACAGCCACTGTTCAAACTGCAAAGGTCTAGGAATATACAGGATGCTGTCCTCACCAGCTGAAAGCCGGGAACATGCTTTCTCTCCAACGTCATGGAATGGGACTATGTGTCACAGACAGAATGTCTACACTCCCATATGCCACCTGGACAGAGCCAGACAAGAGCAACCTTGCTGGATGCCCACGTTGGGTTTTCAATTTCTGAAATCAGGCAAGATAAAAAAATTCACCTTCATCACAGTGCATTCAGTTTTTGCATCCCTGGTTTTCACCATCTTCCTCATTCAGGATGGATAAATGCAGTCTCACTGCAGAACAAGCACAATTCAATGATCGCAGAGTGAATTTCAATCACAGCAGGATAATGTGCTGCCCTTACAATAGTCCACACCCAAAATCTAACAAACATTCTTTTTCAAGATTAACTGTACCATGCATGGTTTATCTCCTCAGTCACCTTACACACCGAGGTGGTCTAGGAATATACAGCGTGCTGTCCTCACCAGCCCGAAAGCCAGGTTCACACATGCTCTCCAATGGAACAGGACTGTACATCACTGACCCAAAAATCTACGCTCCCATACGCAACACGGACAGAGCTAGACGAGCGCAACCTCGCCAGATGCCCACGTTGAGTTTTTGTCTCCTTGAAAAACATGGGACAAAAAAAAATTTCTCTCGCCCCTAACAGTATCTGGTTCTAACCTCTTCCTCATTTTGGATAGATAGAAGACGGACAGACAGACATTTCAACTAAATCAGACAGAATCTCAAATCACAACATTACATGACTATCATCCTGTCCTCAAATCAATCTAGTCCAAAATCTACCAGAACTTCATGATTAACTGTAGCCTGCATGGGTTATCTTCCCAGTTAACATACACTGAAATGGTCTAGGACTAGACATAATGCTGGCCTCACCAGCTGAAATGGTGGGGGCACACTTGCTTACCAACGTTATGGGAACAAGACCCATAGGCCGATGGTCCCAAAGGCCAGAGACTGACAAGATCAACCTGGCAGGATGCCCACATCAAAGCATCTCACCAAAATGTTATGGCCATTAAAAAACAGCAAGAACTTTAAAATTGAATATTCAGTATCAGGTGGAAATGTTCTTTTAGCGAATTCAAATAAGCTTTTCTCAAAGCATAAAAAAACCTCTAGATGGCCAACGTTTCCATAGGCATGCCTACTAACCCCAGGGACATGCATACATTCACTAAAAATTCTCACAAACAGACAAGACATGCAATTTAGTCTGAAAGTAAGAGTCATAAAATGCTGATGTTTAGCTATCCATTAGAAACATCGGCTGAACCAGGGAGACTCC
The DNA here is from genome assembly GCF_030684315.1 of Stegostoma tigrinum. Classification (NCBI taxonomy): domain Eukaryota; kingdom Metazoa; phylum Chordata; class Chondrichthyes; order Orectolobiformes; family Stegostomatidae; genus Stegostoma; species Stegostoma tigrinum. The sequence goes on along the minus strand of NC_081377.1, from coordinate 28,040,572 downwards.
ATGCACAAATACATTATTGTATACAAAACTGGGAGGGGCAAGAGTTAAGACAGTGTGGATCAAATGAACAAAACGCTACCTAGTCAAGGTTGTTCATAAGACCAATCAACACTCACAGTGCTAATGAAGAATTGCAATATCAGAAGTTGTCACCAGTTTTTCAGTTTATAAATCAACAAATTCTGACTAGGTTAAGTCCCAATCCATCAATTTGAGAATTAAAAAACCCTAGACTGGCATTAAGGAATTGTATTTTAGATGCTGATTCCTTGGCCGTGTTTCAAAGAGGAAAGGAACTACCCCAGCACCTTGAGTATGTTTTAGAACTCAAATCACATTACCCTTATACTAGTAGCCAATGCTATGTATAATTGGATGCATTTGCCACACTGCTGGCTGTTGCATCAGCTGATATGTAGCATGAAGAACTGTAACAGACCACTGACGCAGAAGCAGGACATTTGTCCTTTTAACAGTTGAGGGGCGCAGAAAAAACTTAGATAATAAATACGAAATTTACCTCATTTTGCGTGTACTGGTTAGTGTCATGAATGGACGCTAGGATCCAGCAGGTACAACTTCCAAAAGATCCCAGCGCACTGTGTAAAATAACATAAAAATCCAAAGTTTACTTGTTTCCAAACCGAAGTCGTCTCCCATCCCACTGCCAGACGTATTGTAAACCTGACCATCTTGTACAAAACCATGCGAATGGCCATCCTAATTCTATGTTAAGATATATCGAAACAGATCCAAGCCTGCAAAACTAGCTCGTGAACATAAACAGGCAGTGAGCCTACAACTTGTAAAAGCCACTCTGCCAAATGCTCCGCGAAGTAAAATAGTAGCTCTGTTTTGCTTTTACAGGAACTGGTACCATTGATAGAATGTGGCTGTGCTCAAAGGCCCATTCTTTCCCAGCACATGGTCTCTTCATCCACGTGACTCCCGTCAATCCGGGCTCCACCACCGCCCGGCCTTCACATAACCGCCACAAACTGTTACCGACATCCCGGTTGCCGGCACAGGCGCGTGAAATTAAACACGGCCTTCTTCTCCCATCCTCATGGATGAGTCAGAGCAGCACTCGGCCGCGGCTCAGCCAGTGTCGGCCACGCGTGGGCCCTGACCCTCTCTCACACACACACTTACCTACCACATCATTTCCACTGGGCGAAAAGACAGGGCAGCCTCCGTCTGGCCTTTTTATAGGCAGGGCTGACCAACGAGTTTTCCGAGCATCGGAGAGCGACCTGCTTCTAAACATCAGGCCTCGCCCACTGCAGCACCACCTCCTGGCCTGGAGTACCATTGAGTCAGGAAAAGTTACTTCTTTTCGAAGTCTGCAGTCGGCAAAGTTTCGGAGCCGGAACTTATTTCTAATTCACATAACACCTTTTACACATTAAAATGCTACAATATACATCACAGGAATGTTATCAAATACCATTTTACATTTGCCAGATCAGGAAATTTTAGGACAAATGACCAAAAAAGTACTGGGTCAAAACTTGGTTTACAAAGTGTTGGTGAAGAGAGGTAGAATGGGGGAAAAAAATGTAAAAAAATCGAGTCGAGGTCCTCAGCAACGGAGGAAGCAGCCACGACTAGAAGAGAATAGGCCTACATAGGGCTGAGTTGCTTGCATCTTTGCTATTTAACTCAATTGGTGTTCATTCTCCACCACAGCCTCCCTCCTTTCATATTTCCTCATTTGAATTTATCAGCATAACCATCAATCCCCTGTATCCAAGATAATAAAGTGTGGAGGTGGATGAACACAGCAGGCCAAGCAGCATCTCAGGAGCACAAAAGCTGACGTTTCAGTCCAAGACCCCCTGTATCCATATGCGTTGGTCTGTATCAATATGCATTTCATGTATTTACTCCAGTCACTAGTGGAAGAAATCATAACATGGCAGAGAAAGTCTTTGGATGTGATGCCCAAAGTTTTCTCAATGTCACAGAATATTTCATAAAGTGGAATTATCAGCACTGCTGTCTCTCACTGATCAGAGGCTGGCAGTGAATAGATCAATAAAGGTCATTTTGTACTTCCATTGCCATTTTAACATTTGGAGAACCCAACAGGTTAAACCTCCCCGTAGGTTCCTAATCTGTTGGGTGAAGCCTTCCCTTGTAATTTGCACCAGGACTCACTCAAGTACCAGCCCAGTGACAACTGCAATTCCCGCAGCTGTGTCCAGAGGTTACATCCCTCCAATCACTGGCCTTGACACATTAAAATAAAACCCTGCCTTTGGTGGGAAGCTCAACATGGAGCTGCTCTTTCCTCTTTCCTCCAGCCTCGACAGGAGCCACGTGTATTAGCAGTGCTGCCAAGCTGCTCTGATTGTGCTGTCAGGCCTGTTAGGATAGTGGCTTCTTAATTGGCTGCCACAGGTAAAACTACCCCCAGGGTCCTGACAGTCGTCCGGGACCTCCTGAACTCATGTGAAATTCTGGTCAAGCTCTTTACAACTGAACTAATAAACAATCTGATAATCCCAAACAAAACATATCTGTGCAAATATTTTTGGTTATACGTCATTGCAAATGAAAGTGTAACAAGTTATATTGCATTCTAGCTCTCAGTTGGTCAGTAACCCAAACCGTACACGTGAGGGTAGTTCCAGCAATCTCTGAAACACATTGTGCAGTTGGGATATTGACATGTATAGAATCACGGACATAAATTCATATCTCATTCTTCTTAAGGATAGAATATTGGGGAAAGGGTCGCTAACCCTTCAGGAATGGCCCGGAGTCTCAGAAAACTGAAGGCTAAACCACAGCCTCCATGTGCACTTCCTAGGAGAACAATCGTAGTGTCCCCAAAAATTAAAATCCAATTACTTTAGATATTCCTGTTCAGTTATAATGATATTGCAGACTGTGACAATCACTGATGGTTAAACATATCCTACTAGATAAGTGTCTTCTTGCTTTCCTGTTCCTGGGGGAAGTGGTGGACGGTGGAGTTGGTTATATAGGTCAACCAACAGTGATAGATGTGGTAGGGCTGTTGGAAGCAGGTAGTGAACGTAATGTAATGACCTTTCGAAGAATAAGACAACCTCTATTTGGGCAACAAGGCACAGAAGTGAGTTTGGCTGAGCAGGGAGAGCACATTTCTCACATTGGAAACCACCAGCAGTATAAACAAACATTCTTTTGAACTGTTGCAACCAGCAGTCTTCAGCCAAAGCATTAGTGTTTCCTTTTTACTTCATTGTTTTGGAGAACTAGGCAGCTTTAGGATCAGAGTGACTATGTTAATGCTTCTTCACATTTATAGTATAGAAAAACAAGTCAAACTTAAAATCGTATATGGCTCAACTCAGCTTGTAAGCTTTATCACACTAAATGCAAATAGGAGATAACAACATTGATTGTCAGAAAGGAAAACAACATCCACTGCTGTACATGAGAGATTTAACTATTCTACATAGACAAATCAGGGAGACCCTGCCAATAATGGCACCACTGGACTCTAATCCAGGTTAATGATCTGGGGGGACATTCTTTCAAATACCACCACGGCAGTTGATGGGTCTAAATTCAATTAAAAAGTATTGGAATTGAAAGCTATTCTCAGTCATAGTGGCCATGAAACAATCATTGATTGTGGTAAAAATGTACCTGATTTATCAATGTTCTTTGATCTGTCCTTCACCTGAACCCAGATCGATAATAATGCTGATGCACGCCATGCTGAAGTTCTTAGAGACAGTGTCTACTGCTCTGCCTTCATTAAACTTCTTTATCACTTCTTCAAAATAATCAAGTTGGTGAGACACGATTTCTGATGCACAAAACCATCTATATTTATATAGGCTATCCATATTCAGTCCTTCCTTTTCTAAATTCATCCTGTCCCTCAAAATCCCCTCCAACAATTTGCCCACCACGGACGTCAAGCTCACCAGTCTACAGCTCCCTTGCTTTTCCTTACCACATTTCTTAAATAATGGTATGGAAGGGGCTAGCTATGAAGAGAGGTTGCGTAGATTAGGATTATTTACATTAGAAAGACAGAGGTTGAGGGGGGACCTGATTGAGGTCTACAAAATCATGAGAGGTATAGAGAGGGTAGATAGCAAGAAGCTTCCCCCCTCCCCCCCAGAGTTGGGGATTCCATTACACTAGGGGTCATGATCTCAAGTTGAGACAGGAAAAATTTAAGGGAAATATGCATGGAAAATTCTTTACGCAGAGGATGGTGGGTGCCTGGAACGCATTGCCAGCGGAGGTAGTAGAGGCAGGCATGATAGTTATTTAAGATGTATCTAGACAGATACATGAATGGGCGGGGAGCAGAGGGATACAGATCCTTGGAAAATAGGCATCAGGTTTAGATAGAGGATCTGGATCGGCACTGGCTTGGAGAGATGAAGGACCTGTTACTGTGCTGTAATTTGCTTTGTTCTTTGTTCTAATGGCACCACATTAGCTACCCTTCAGTCCCCCAGCACCTCATCAGTGGCTGTTAATGATACAAATATCTCAGCAAAAAGCCCAGCAATCTCTTCCCTAGCTTCCCACAAAGTTCAAGGATACACCTGATCACATTCCAAGGATATACTTCCTGTTATGCATTTTAAGACCTCCACCAGCTCCTCTTCTGTAACATGGACACTTTTCAAGATATCACTACTTATTTCTCCAGGTTCTCCAGCTTCATGTCATTCTCCATAGTAAATATTGATGCAAAATAATCATTTAGTATATCAACCATTTCCCATGGTTTCACACATAGTTGGCCTTGTTGATCTTTAAGGGGCCCTATTCTCTCCCTAGTTACTCTTTGCCCTTAAATGTATTTGTAGAATCTCTGGATTTTCCTTAACTCTTTTTGCCCTCCTAATTTCCCTCTTAAGTATATCCCTACTGCCCTTACACTCCTGGAGGGATTCATTCAATTCAAGCTGTCTATACATGACATATGCCTCCATTATTCTTGATATCTAGCCTTACCCGTCAAGACCAACCAGAAAATACGGTCTCTGAACTCTCGTTATCTCATTTTTGAAGACCACTCACTTTCCAACCACCCCTTTACTGGCAAACAGCCTCCCCCACTCAACTTCTGAAAGTTCCTGCCTAATACCATCAAAACTGGCCTTCCTCCAATTAAGAACTCTGCCTTTTAGATTAGGTCTAACCTTTTTCATCGCTACTCTAAAATTAATAGAATTATGATCACTTGCCCCACAGCACTCCCCAACTGACACCTCAGTCACCTTCCCTGCCTTATTTCCCAAGAAGAGGTCAAGTTTTCTCCTTCCCTAGTTGGTACATTCACATATTGAATAAGAATATTTTCTTGAACACACAAATTCCTCTCCATCCTAGCCCTTCACACTATGGCAATCCCAGTCTACATTTGGAAAGTTAAAATTCCCTACCATTCTTACAGATATCTGAGCTATCCTTACATATGATTAGGTTAGATTAGATTCCCTACAGTGTGGAAACAGGCCCTTCGGCCCAACAGGTACACACCGCCCCTTGAAGCATCCCACCCAGACCCATCCCCCTATAACCCACGCACCCCTGAACACTATGGGCAATTTAGCATGGCTGATCCACCTAGCCTGCACATCTTTGGACTGTGGGAGAAAACCGGAACACCCAGAGGAAACCCACGCAGACACAGGGAGAATGTGCAAACTCCACACACACAGACAGTCGCCCGAGGCTGGAATTGAACCCGGATCCCTGGCACTGTGAGGCTGCAGTGCTAACCACTGAGCCACCAAGCCGTGCCGGTGTTTCTCAATTTCCCACTGATTTTGGGCAGGGGCGGGTCTATAGCAGAATCCTAATAAGGTAATCATCCCTTTCTATTTTTCTGTCCCACCCAAATAACCTCCCTGAACGTATTCCCAGGAATATTTCAAGTACAATCATAATGCTATCCTTAACGAAGGATACTACTCTCCCTCCTTCTATCTTTCCTATAGCATTTCTACCCTGGAATATTAACCTGCCAGTCCTGTCTATCCTCGACCCATGTTTCTGTAATGGCTATGATATGCCAGTCCCATGTTCCCACTCATGCCCTGAGTCCATCTGCCTTATCTGACAGGCCTCTTGAATTGAAATAAATGCAATTTATCAGTGTTACCTCATTCTCTACTGTGCTTTTGGCTGCCTTGACCTTTTAACTTGCTCCCCTTATCTATCGTACTGGTCTCAGACCGATCTATTTTCTCACTCATTTTGGGCTCCCCCCCCCCTTGCCAAACCCCCTTACAAGTTTAAAGCCTCCAAAGTAGCACTAACAATCTACCAAGATTTCAATCCCCTTCCGATTCAGGTACAACCGATCCCTTTTTCCCCAGAAGATTCTAGTGGTCCAGAAATGGAACTCGTTGGCCCTTACACCAGCTCCTTCACCATGCACTCATTTGCCCTATTCTCCTATTCCTACTCACACTAGAACACATGGCATCAGGAGTAATTCAAATATGACAACCCTTGAGGATCTGCATTTTGTCCTGCTGCCTAATTTCCTACATTCGCTCTACAGAACGTCATCCATTTCTGTTGTGGTACCAACATGTACAATGACCTCCTGCTAGTCACTCTTCCCTTTCAGAATATTCTACATCCAATCCGATCATCCTTGACTCTGGCACCAGAGAGTCAACACACCACTATGATGTCTTGCTGGCAGCCGCAGAAAGGTCTAGAGAGTTCCCAAACAAAAATCGATCAGTTGAAACCTGATAAACCCCCACTTTACTGTAGAGCCAGTCAGGGTAGCAGAAACCTAGCTGTCAGTGTTATATACCTCAGAAGTGATTACCCCCACGGCACCCAAAACAACATACTTGTTTGAGATGGCCTTGCTTGCACCCCATGAAAGAAAAAAATATATTCAAGGCTCTCGCTTTCAAGACTATTAAATGCTCAGGCTATTAGTCCATTTGCTTGCTGATGGTTTAATGGACACGAAGCATAGTTTTGCACTGCTATACAATTCTATGGATTTTCTGCGATGTTCATTTGATCATTTTTGTGAATTGGAGGGAACCGGGAGGAGATGGAGGGAGAAATCATCATTAATCCTTCTTCTAATAGACTTTTCTTCTGCACAATTTATTCATCACACATATCTATTTGAAATGGGTTATTCGTGCGCAATAAATATTGGATTGTGTCATGATCACAGAACTTCATCACTAACAGAGGATTTTAGTTAATCTTAAACTGGAATACCATTATGCGGGATCGACCCGATTAAATCAACTGGTCTTTTGCTTCCGATCATTTCTGAATGTTTTGAGTTTGATAACTGGCATGGAGTGAGCTGACCACAGTAAAAGTAGAGAGATTCCTGCACTTTGCAGGAATTAACTCAGTCAGATGTTCCATCTCTAATTACCATCCGATAATTCCGGCTGAAACTTGTACATATGTTGCCATTGTGTATCACGATAAAAAATACCCTCTGACACTTATAAGGTGACACAATAATCACAATCACAGTGTTTTCATGAGACTACTGGATAAGACATTTGTAACCAAGTAAGAATAACAAAGGAGAGAAGGTTGGATGGGGGAAAAAACGTTACCCTATCCTCATACGTAGATGTCTCATTTAATTGCTCTAATATCAATACTTGCATTTTCAAGTTGCCTGGAGGCAATGCTCTGGAATAGTCTCAAAAAACTAAGTGCAGCATTTTTCTTTTTAAAAAAAAACAGGATCAAGTGTGTCTTCAAACCAGCCAAGGGCTGATGAAAGGGAACAATGTGGAATGAGAGAAAATTACACAGAATATAAAAACATGTTGCAAAATACTTTAATATAAAAGGGAGAGAGTAGCTAAAATGAGCATTTTGTTGTCTTAAAAGCAGAGACAAGTAAAATTATTATGTGAAATGAATTAATGGTGCAGACATTGAATAAATATTGTGTGTCCATCTTCACAAGATAATACACAAGGTGCATATCAGAAATAGAGGGAAAAGCCAATTAAGCTGCAGAAGCTGTAAATCAGAAACAAGAAAAGAAATTGCTGGAAAAGCTCAGCAGGTCTGGCAGCACCTGTGAAGAGAAATCACTTCTAGTTAAGTGACCTTTCCTGAAACAAAAAAAACTGAGGTAAGCAATCTTAATTAAGAAAAATACATATTTTTCATAAAACACTGCAGTCTAACAGAATCCTGTAACTTATGAACTAATAATCATCATAAACAACTGACAGCAAAAGGTGTGATTGTATTTTTATTCTGGGTTTAAAAATGTCATGTCTTGAAAGGAAATGAATGAGCATGTTAAGACACCTCTCCCATAAACAAAAAAAAATCCATAGTAGGCATGACACTCTTTTTCGGTGTAAAAAGGCAGAACCACAAAAAGAACAAGTTGAATCCAATGCATTGGTTACACTATATACAATGCAATTAACATGCCCATTAAATGGCATGTAAACCCTTTCTGACATAGGACAACCAGCGACACACCTGTCAGTTATTGATGCATATCTGCAACTTCAGATTTTAAAAAAATAATGTTTTTCACCTGTGGGCATTGATTCTCTTCAGCATGTTGATTCCATGGGTCCAAACTATTCTCGATAACTTAGCTCAGTTGCCATTCTTCACATGCTGGCCAAATAGCAAGAATGAGAAGGTGACATTAGAGGATCTCAGGTCAGCCAATTGTGTACATGCACACATTGTCCAGTATAAATCACTGGATGGTATTCAGGGATTTGGGATCCTGGTTCATTTCTTTCTGTCCCTTGCGCAGACAAGATGAGGACTGCTACCTCAGCACAAACAAATAAAACCTGGAGAACTCTGCTGCGTAAGGGTTTAGGGTTGGCTATGGTGCTCAGCCTGGGATATCGATCCAAGGCAATGTAAGAAAGGGGGCTTCACACAATGACAGAAATCAGCACCCAGTTAATAAACAGAGATCAAAAGGTTCAATCTCTGTCAAAATAAACCATAGAAACCTTCTAGCGTGGAAACAGGCTATTTGGCCCAATGGGTCCACACTGACCAAGATTCCAAAGAGATCCCACTCAGACCCAACCCCCTACCATATCCCTGTAACTCTGCATTTCCTATGGTTAATGCATCTAGCCTGCACATCTATCAACACAATGGACAATTTAGTATGGCCAATCCACCTAACCTGCACATCTTTGGACACCGCGAGGAAACCAGAGCACAAGGCAGAAACCCACACAGATAAGGGGAGAATGTGCAAACTCCACACAGATAGACAGTTGCCTGAGGGTAGAATCGAACCTGGGTCCCTGGTAAGGTGAGGCAGCAGTGCTAACCACCAAACCCTTATGCCACTTGTTTGGTCATTCTCATGTGAACAATGAGAGGTCACGTCACTAGTTGAGCAAGCGAAGATAAGCAAAAGTGTGTCATACCCATATCCCATGCACACATACCACCTACCATTTATTCACAATGCAGCAAACGCTGACAGGGCAACGTGGTGGCACAAAGACAAGGGGATAAAAGCAGAATAAAATTAAAGATACACTTTGGTCTACTGTTCATGAACAGTTTTGGCTGATTTGCGAAGTTTTTTTTCCTTTAAAGACTTTTCTTCCAGTTTTGAATTATACTGGTTAAATTTTAAAGAAAAGAAATATCATACCAGCAAGAGTATAGCCTCAGTTCTGTGCCAGTCAATCAGATCTGTTCGAATTAGGAATTTGTAATTTTAGAAAGCAAAAGGTGCTACATCTCAAAGGTGTATGTAATGCAAAATGCTGTCAGTTACCCATTTCGCTGTGGTCTCTCAGGTTTATATTTTGAAAAAAAAAAACAAACCTACCATCTCAGGTCTATACCGGGGCAGGGCTGAAAATCATCTGCTTTGCAAGTCCTTTGAAGGACACTGAGTAACTGCTCAGTATCAGAAGTCTTTTGTACAAGTTCAATAATTTAAAAAGAAACTCAACCAATTTACAACCAAATAGGAATCTACTTTTTTTTAATAAAAGAAAGCAGCACTGAATGAGAACAAAATACACCAATATTATAAGAGCAACAGTAACTGTTCAATTATTTACAACTCATGAAAATGTACATACAACTATACAGACTGCAAAAAATTTAATTTCTGTCTTTTGTTTAGAAAGAATAATTGCTAATGGAGGCTGGATTTTTAACAATCTCTTTTTAGTCTGCCTTTTGGTTCAGACACACTTTACAACTGATTAACTGTGGGGGGACGACAATAATAGTGGACCATCTGATCCCCTCGGACTTAAAAACAGCACCACAATGATGTGGATTCAATGAGTAAACTCTGAAGCTGAACTGGCATTGGGGAAAAAAGTGCAAGGAAGACTATCTTAAAAAACCCAACACTTTACAAAAAAAAAGTATTAATATACTTTTCTAAAATATTACATACATGTGCAATAAAAAAGGGAAGGGAGGGGGGAGTAGGGTTCTTAATCCCTGCCACATTGTACATGGTTTAAGCAAAAGCAAAATTCTAAATTAGATTCTTAGCAGTTTAGAATGCCCGAAAGCTCCAGTGTGTAGTAGCACCCTTATTTCCTTGCCATTAATTTTTTTTCATTCACCCTCCCTTCTCCCTGTAGTCATTGATGCACGTAGGAGGGTATCTGAAATCCATTGATACTACCAATCCCTCAACCCTTCCAAAATTTGGCAAATAAGTGCAAACCTAGCAAGAGCTTTGGCGGGCTCTTCAATGATCCAAGTCTGACCCTGTCCTACTTGTGCACTTCCCAGGAAGATTTAGCAGATAGTAATCAGGAGTGGGAATCCTGCCTGACTTTTCTCCTCAGCACAGAGGCACCAAAGATAATTACAGTGCCCAAGTTATCCCAACAGATACTGGTTAAAGGGGTACAGAACAAAGGCCAAACCAGGGATCAGCCCAACCCGTATGGCTCAGTACAATACCAACTGCTGCAATAAATAAGAATCTGCTCGGGCCCCCAACCAACCTCTCAAGGAAGCAGACTCTTGTGTATTATTGACCCTATCAAGCAAAAATGATGTGTGGCACAAACAAATGCCACGACTCACAACACGAAATGAGCCAAAACGTTTATGCTTTCCACAGCTTACTTACTCTCTCCAGTTTCTCCCTACCTTTAAAGAACTGTTCTGGACAGAAGACAGAAGAGAAGCGAGAATTGAAATGCATGACAACAGGTATGGTTCGATCAGTTTACACCGCAGGCTTTGTTTTGTTGCCTTTCCCTAATTGAGTAACTGCTCAATGCCAACATACCTAGCCTGCCCATTACTTTAATGCTGTGGCAAATGTTTTGACTCTGTGCCGTTCCTAGGTTAAAACCCAACTAAAATCATACAGTTCCCACGGCATATAGTTAGGTTGGATAATACGAAGAATTCACCAGTAAAATGATGATTAAGAGCGTAATCAATTAAGGCAGTCCCACTGGTCTGTTTGCACACAACAGTCTTGAAATAATGCTGACTGGAGACTGAGAATTACAAATATACAGAGAAAGTGCCTCATTCCAGAAAAACAAACCCTTCAACCCAGTCAGCATATTCAACCATGAAGCTCAATGAATTTACTGAGCTGTCCAAATAGATTAAGAACATAAGATACAAAAGTCTATTGCTTGATAATAAGGAAAAATGCCAGAGGGAAAAGAAACAGAATAAAAATTCTAACAAATCCTGATCTCCCCTACCCATTGTGTGGCGTGGACCACGAGAATGGGAAGAGATTCATTAAGAATTGCAAGGGAATTTTTAAAAAAATGTCTATGAGATGGAACTTAAAACGAGTACATATTTTGTACAATTTGCTGAGAAGGAAGTTATCCCAATTAGTGTTAAGTGTATTCCGATTTTTTTTTTGTAAAAAGAAAAGTGTCAAACAATACTTTTATTCAATATTTAAACAGGAAGACAAATGTACACATATTGAATTCATCTAAATCAATGTTTTATACAGTAGTTGAGGGTGGTGCATTTGCCACACAGGCACCAATTTGTAGTCCAGTACAAACCAATGACTGGCTGTACAAAAAGATACTTTTCTCCTCCCAAAGAACTGTGCGCCTTTTGGATGGAAAGTTAAGGCCCCAGGTACAACATTACTTTCCTTTCAACAGAGCCCTGCTACAATGAAAACAGTACTTTTTCATTCAGAAATAGACGAGAGATGGACTCTTATGTGGCATTGTTCACATTAAAAAAACACATCGAGTATGTAAAGTTTTTCATCTGTTGCAGTTGTTCCAGGATCACATTTTGCCACTGGGAAAACTAGCAGCTAAATGGTATGGAACTGATGGTGGATACAGAGGTAATGCAGAAAAGGAGAGCTGGGGCAGATACTCTCAGACCAAAAAAAAATCACATTGACCAAGAGCAACCTTCAAACCAAGCAAAGCCATTGTAGTGCGTGCATTAAAAAAGAAAGATACAAAGGGTGAGAATAAGAGGAGGGAAGTCCAAACTTGGTCTGTTTACACAGACACATGTTTTCAGTTCCAGTAATAGCTTACAGAAAAATACAACCACTCCCAAGCACACAATTCCAGCAGCTCTTAGGTCTTTTTGGCACTGCGATTTGAAACCAGCCGCAGTATTGTATCAATCTGGAGGCGCAAAGACAGATATGATCAAGAGCAACCTCCATTTCGTGGATTAGTTAATTGTTGAAAGCATGATTTACATATGATACGGTTATCAAGTATTGATTTCTTTCCCCATTGCACCAGGTTCATCAAATGTGTATTGAATATATTGAGCACAACTATCAATACAACACGGCTTCATGTACAGTATTCAGGAGACAGCCTTCATCCCCGTACTGCGTAGCTAGATTTCCTTTTGCATTTGCACATGTTCTTATGGTCGATGAAACCTACAGAGAAAAGAAAAAGAATTAATACAGTTTGGGGACCAATAATTTTGTTCAATGACAATCCCCCTTTCTTTCTCCTTCTATTCTTGACTCAGCCAGTAGTGCATAATTGACAGTCAGGTTGAATGATTAAACCCTACTTGGAATTGCAGCATTTACACTAATGCAGTACTGAGGGAGTCCTGAATAGTTGAAGGTGCTGTCTTTTTGGATGAAACATTAAACCACAGCTCCATTGGCAGTCAGGGAGCTGCAGGAGATTCCGTGATTCAAAGAGAAAAAGGAAAGTTTTCCCTCTGTGATGATTAGCACTTATTCCTCATTAGAAACAAACATTTGGTAATTTTTCTCATTACGGATTATAGGATCTGACAGTGGTTCACAAGGGTGATTGCTTAGCTTTTAACAATAAGTAAATTTGGTTTGATTCTGAAAAGTTATGAGAATGCAAGAAGTCTTTTATAGCACAAGCTCTTTCTCCTCCCTGTGACTATACAGTCAACTACAGCACTCAGTCTGACACTGAACGACAGACAACCAGAAAGGGACAGCTTCAATCGACTGGTCTGCAATGAACCAGTTTGGAATTCAAAGGAACTCTGATTAGCCCAATAGCAAGGGCTAAAAAGCAGGATACTCAATCGGAATTTCAGCTCATTGAGAGCCAATGAGCTCCCTGTTAAAATGCCTACATGTAGGGAATGTAGGATGATGCTGGAGTAGCATATAGTAATCTCATTGACAGATGCTTACATAACAGATCATTGAAATGTAGCCGTCTCATACAACCATAACTAAAAAAGCTAATGTTAGCCTTTAAAACTAGCAGGCTAGAAAATAACGCAGAGTATGTTTTGCTCCAGCCATACAAATTTCTGACTCGGCAAATACAGGGTACAGCGAACAGAGTTCCACACACATCCCTTAAAAAAGGGATATCAACTTTAGAAGAATTATAGCCTGGTTCACCAGAATCTTATCAGAACACTGATCAGTGGAGAACGAGGAAAATGTACATCAACTAGGCTCAATCACGGATTGTGAAGGAATGACAGCTAGAGAGGATTACATGCAGGCAAGGAAGGAGCTCAAAAATGGTCTGAGAAGAGCCAGGAGGGGGCACGAGAAAGGCTTGGCAGAAGGAATCCGGGAAAACACAAAGGCATTTTACACTTACGTGAGGAATAAGAGAATGGTCAAAGAAAGAGTAGGGCCGATCAGGGATAGCATAGGGAACTTGTGTGTGGAGCCTGAGGAGGTAGGGGAAGCCCTAAATGGGTTTTTTGCTTCTGTCTTTACGAAAGAAACCAACTTTGTAGTGAATGAAACCTTTGAAGAGCAGGTGTGCATGCTGGAATGGATAGAGATAGACGAAGCTGATGTGCTGAAAATTTTGTCAAACATTAAGATTGACAAGTCGCCAGGCCCGGATCAGATTTGTCCTCGGCTGCTTTGGGAAGCGAGAAATGCAATTGCTTCGCCACTTGCGAAGATCTTTGCATCCTCGCTCTCCACTGGAGTCGTACCTGAGGACTGGAGAGAGGCAAATGTAATTCCTCTCTTCAAGAAAGGAAATAGGGAAATCCCTGGCAATTATAGACCGGTAAGTCTCACGTCTGTCGTCTGCAAGGTGTTAGAAAGAATTCTGAGGGATAAGATTTATGACCATCTGGAAGAGCATGGCTTGATCAAATACAGTCAACACGGCTTTGTGAGGGGTAGGTCATGCCTTACAAACCTTATCGAGTTTTTTGAGGATGTGACTAGAAAGGTTGATGAGGGTCGAGCTGTGGATGTGGTGTATATGGACTTCAGTAAGGCATTTGATAAGGTTCCCCATGGTAGGCTCATTCAGAAGGTCAGGAGGAATGGGATACAGGGGAACTTAGCTGCTTGGATACAGAATTGGCTGGCCAACAGAAGACAGCGAGTGGTAGTAGAAGGAAAATATTCTGCCTGGAAGTCAGTGGTGAGTGGAGTTCCACAGGGCTCTGTCCTTGGGCCTCTACTGTTTGTAATTTTTATTAATGACTTGGACGAGGGAATTGAAGGATGGGTCAGCAAGTTTGCAGACGACACAAAGGTCGGAGGTGTCGTTGACAGTGTAGAGGGCTGTTGTAGGCTGCAGCGGGACGTTGACAGGATGCAGAGATGGGCTGAGAGGTGGCAGATGGAGTTCAACCTGGATAAATGCGAGGTGATGCATTTTGGAAGGTCGAATTTGAAAGCTGAGTACAGGATTAAGGATAGGATTCTTGGCAGCGTGGAGGAACAGAGGGATCTTGGTGTGCAGATACATAGATCCCTTAAAATGGCCACCCAAGTGGACAGGGTTGTTAAGAAAGCATATGGTGTTTTGGCTTTCATTAACAGGGAGATTGAGTTTAAGAGTCGTGAGATCTTGTTGCAGCTCTATAAAACTTTGGTTAGACCGCACTTGGAATACTGCGTCCAGTTCTGGGCGCCCTATTATAGGAAAGATGTGGATGCTTTGGAGAGGGTTCAGAGGAGGTTTACCAGGATGCTGCCTGGACTGGAGGGCTTATCTTATGAAGAGAGGTTGACTGAGCTCGGTCTCTTTTCATTGGAGAAAAGGAGGAGGAGAGGGGACCTAATTGAGGTATACAAGATAATGAGAGGCATAGATAGAGTTGATAGCCAGAGACTATTTCCCAGGGCAGAAATGGCTAGCACGAGGGGTCATAGTTTTAAGGTGGTTGGTGGAAAGTATAGAGGGGATGTCAGAGGCATGTTCTTTACGCAGAGAGTTGTGAGAGCATGGAATGCGTTGCCAGCAGCAGTGGTGGAAGCAAGGTCATTGGGGTCATTTAAGAGACTGCTGGACATGTATATGGTCACAGAAATTTGAGGGTGCATACATGAGGATCAATGGTCGGCACAACATTGTGGGCTGAAGGGCCTGTTCTGTGCTGTACTGTTCTATGTTCTATGACTTAATTGAGGGTTTTAAGATAATTAGAAGTATTGGCAAGGTGGAAAGAATGGAACTTTACCACTGCTAAGTTTGAGATTCTGATGGTGAGGAGCTTGGGCAGGAATCAAGGTCAGGCAGGCCAGGAGATGTTGTGGGAGGCGAGGGTGGTGGTGGTGGCACGGCAGGAGGGAGGCAGTTGCGGGTAGGGCTGGGACACGACACTCTGGCAAACAGAGGCAGAGTCAAGTAGAGACGAGAATCACGGGCTAAGGAACAGAGCCTTAAATCAGAACTAGGCATTAGGGAGAGAAGTTGGGAATAACTTCTTCATGCACAGACTTGTCAAAGTGTGGAACTGCCTCTAACAAACTGCAGTAGATACTCGATCAATTAGAAATTTTAAATTTGTGACTGACAGAATTTTCTGACAGCTAAGAGTATAAAGGACATGGAGTCAAGCCAGGAGAAAGCATTTAAAATCTAGACCAGCCATGAGCTTAATGAATGGTGGATCAGAATTTGAGGGCTAAATACCACTGTCCTGCTGCTATGACAGTTCTCAGGAAGGTTCAAATAATGATCATATAGACAAAGAACACATAACACAGCGTTCTAGCATTTCCAGCAACATATGAATTGTATGTATTATACCTTAAAATGGTCTTAAAAACACTTAAGAAAAATAAACATTTATTAAACAAACTGCAGGTTTTAGGTCTAGGGATCATCTTCAATAGCTGATCTCTTGAAGCATAAGTGAAAAGAATGTCTTCACTCAGATCATGATGCTTTGGAATTCTTCACTCAAGAGGTTATGAATGCTCAGGTCATTAGCATCTTCAAAACTAATATGTTTTGTTTAGTTAAGAGTGATAAAGGATTATTGAGTAAATGAGGGTAGATGAAGTTAAAATAGAAACCAAGTGTGATCTTACTGAACAGCCTATAACTATTTTTATAGTCCTTGCTGACAGTAATGAAGAGGATGTCGAGGTTAATGTAGGGGAGTGGAAAAAATTCTGGTGCTGAAGGCTAGAGGAAAATTGCTGCAAATACAGTGCTATCATATATAAAAATCAAGCATGAAAGATGATTCTTAAGGCTTAGTATCAGTGCATTCACTATTCATCACCCTTCCTACCCTGGGTCACTTGGGTGTAAACTTTAAAGTCAATGTATACGCAAAGCCAACCACTGTCACTGCAAGCAATATCACTTTTGGAGTTAAAAGATTACCTCGTATACACTCTGCTTTCTTCATGCACCTCCATCTCTGTACTTTTGAATTCATTTAGCTCTTTTCGTATTGCTGCCTGTCAGGGGGCAACAGAGAAAGGTTGTAAATAAAGATTTATTTTAATTCTGAATTACTGAGTCAAAAAGGTGGCAGAGCAATTGCTTAGTTCAACAATTCAGTCCAAAAACATGACAGTCACTACACTGGGTACGACATGCAATTTGGAGCAATGAGCAATAATTTTAGGAGCTAATACTGCAAGAGCAGAGTGCCTAGCCTGTATTTTTACCTAATTTTAATTATTTTTAACTCGAGTGATCTGTATCATTCACATATAGTAAAAGGTTGACTAGTTTGATAAAACAATGGGTAATTTCTTGACCTAAAAGAAAATGGGAAGTTAATTGTCACACGTTCCAAATAACCAAAGATGACACTGCTGGAATAGAGATTTTCTGAATTATGGAGGGTTTTAGATTTAGAAAAGCTATTTATAACCGTGGGAAGACCAGAATTAGAAGCTGTAAGTATATTTTATAATAAAATCAACAGGGAATTTCAGAGAAACTGCTCTACCTAGAGAGTAGTTAGAAAGTAGAACTTGCTCTTACAAGTAGTTGAGGCAACTAGCATAAATATATTTTAAGTATAAAGTAGTTAAGTTTCTGAAGAGGTGGTACCTGACTTCCTGATAGTATAAACCAGCCTGGTCAGAGGATCTGATTCCAGAAACTTTATTTTTATCAACTTTATTATTATCCCATTATTCATTTGAGAAAACTTCCCAATAGTCAGAGAATCAGTGCAGAAAGAGGCCCTTCAGTCTATCAAGTCTGCACCAATCCTCCAAACAGCAACCCACCCAGGCCAAGGACACCCCACGTCATCCCTGTAAATGTGCATTTACCATGGCTATGTTGTGCACTTACCTCTACACTCTGGGGCAATTTAGCATGGCTAATCCATCTAACTTGCACATCTTTAGGCTGTGGGAGGAAACTGGAGCACCTGGCGGAAACCCTCGCAGACACGGGGAGAACATACAAATTCCACACAGTTGCCCGAGGCTGGAATTGAACCCGGGTTCTTGGCGAGGAGAGGCAACAGAGCTAACCACTGAGCCACGGTCCTGCCCACGGTATTGTAATAACCACTGACATTATTTAGAAGTGCTTGGTGTATCGCATTTCAAAAAAAAAAATAACTTTAGCATCACAATTCATGGCAGCATTAATCCCTACCAATAATTACCAGCAACTGTACATCTGCCCTTTGCCTGATGCAATACAGCAGATATTCTCTGAGCTTGACTGAACCTCAAAGACACTAATATGTAATTATACAGCTTTACTCACCTATTCAGGGCACATACGTGTTCGGGACAGTGGCTGCAAATATCAGAGGTTTGAGTACTGTGAGCAAAAATCTCAAATGGAATGTTGAAAGGTGGTATGATGAAAAAGGTGCTAATAATTCAAGATAAACAGATGGAGTGTGAGAAAAGCCTGAAGTGCTAAGCCAGGGCAAGTCTGACTCTTAAGCACCTGAAAAGTCCAAAGAATCATTGAAAGGTCATGACTCAATGTTCAAATGCACAAGGAGGAAAAGTGAACTGTTAGCATACCATGCACAAGTAGCATAAAAAGCAAAGCATAGTGGGAACTGTAGAACATTAAATAATGCAATAATACTGACGCTAATGCAAGAGCCTAGTTTGTGAATCTGATACTTTTGCAATTTGCTAGCAAAGTGGCACTGATTTCATAAGAAAATATTTTGATAAAGATGAAGGTTGTTAATCAAAAAAATTGTCCTAGGTCTACGAGTTGATGCAGGAAGAGGAGGACTGTCCCAACAATTCACACCACAATTCACATTAACTGTAGTAACACTGATTAATACCAAGCTAGTCAGTGAGTTATTGGAGAAAAGTAGTTAACCAACTCTCTGCTAGAGACAATGCCTCCCCACCTTATCCGCTGGTGTTAATTTAGTCCACGGTTTATCTGCACGTCGATCATAGTCATGGGCATCTGTTACTTCAACATATTCATGGAAGCGCAAGATTTTTCTAGCTTGGAGCTCTGCCACCGTGGGTCTTTGACTGAGCTAAAGGAATCAAAGATAACAGTCATAAAACAGGTTATACTTGCTTTGAAGGCTCGTGGTTAAAACAATATTCTTTTAACCATGCAATATTTATCAAAATGGTTTTCAACAAAATTATTCTATTGGATGTTAAACAATAAAACTCTTACAAACCTTCTTAGAAATTCACAAAGAACGAATGGAATGAGACACTCTAGACATTCCACAATGTAGGGTAATAGAACATAGAACATAGAAAAGTGCAGCACAGTACAGGTCCTTCGGCCCACGATGTTGTGCCGTGGAATATTCCTAATCCAAAAATAAAATAACTTAACCTACATTTCCCTCAATTCACTGCTGTCCATGTGCATGTCCAGCAGTCGCTTAAATGTCACTAATGACTCCGCTTCCACGACTACCACTGGTAAACTATTCCATGCGCTCACAACTGTCTGGGTGAAGAATCTCCCTCTGACGTCTCCTCTATACCTTCTTCCTAACACCTTAAAACTATGACCCCTCATGGCAGTCAATCCTGCCCTGGGGAAAAGTCTCTGGCTATCGGCTCTATCCATGCCTCTCATTACCTTGTACGTCTCGAACAGGTCACCTCTCTTCCTCCTTCTCTCCAGAGAGAAAAGTCCAAGCTCAGTCAACCTCTCCTCGTAAGACAAGCCCTCCAGTCCAGGCAGCATCCTGATAAACCTCCTTTGCACCCTCTCCAAAGCCTCCACATCTTTCCTATAATAAGGCGACCAGAACTGGACATAATATTCCAAGTGTGGTCTCAACAGGGTTTTCTAGAACTGCAGCATAACCTCGTGGCTCTTAAACTCGATCTCTCTGTTAATGAAAGCCAAAACACCATATGCTTTCTTAACAACCTTATCCACCTGGGTGGCAACTTTGAGGGAGCTATGCACTTGAACACCAAGATCCCACTGTTCCTCCACACTGCCGAGAGTCCTGCCTTTAATCCTATATTCAGCATTTAAGTTCGACCTTCCAAAATGCATCACTTCGCATTTATCCAGGTTGAACTCCATCTGCCATTTCTCAGCCCAGCTCTGCATTCTGTCAATGTCTCGCTGAAGCCTGCAACAGCCCTCGATACTATCAACGGCACCTCCAACATTTGTGTCATCAGCAAACATACTAACCCACCCCTCAACCTCCTCATCCAAGTCATTTATAAAAGCTACAAAGAGCAGAGGCCCAAGAACAGAGCCCTGCGGGACACCACTCAGCACTGACCTCTAGGAAGAATACTTACCATCTACAACCACTCTCTGCCTCCTGTCAGCCAACCAATTCTGAATCCAGACTGCCAAATCACCCTGTATCCCATACCTTCTGACTTTATGAATGAGCCTGCCGTGGGGAACCTTATCAAATGCCTTGCTGAAGTCCATGTACACCACATGCACTGCTCGACCCTCGGCAACCTGTCTCGTGACTTCCTCAAAGAACTCAATAAGATTTGTAAGGCATGACCTGTCCCTCACAAAGCCATGCTGACTCCCTTTAATCACGCTATGCTTTTCCAAATAAATCCTATCCCTCAGAATTCTTTCCAATAAAGCAGCATTTAGATGGGTGCAATACTCAAATTAGATCAACAAGGGCTAGACAGCAATCTGATATTAATTCATGAAGCAGATTTTCACAAACTTTACAAACTATCCATTTTAGTACCTACCTTTCTGGTAAGCCGCCTCTTGATCTCTCGCTTTTCTGCCTCATGTTGTTCCTCGTCTTTATCTGTAAGTTAAAATTGTACACTTATCACTTCAACACAGAACATCATCTAATAATATTAGTAGGGCCAACATTTTCTCAGTATACAGACTGGCAGCAAGTTATCAAACCAAACAAACAAAGCATGCTGCTTGTATGTATGATTAATCTGCCCTTCTTCTAAACTGGTACAGAATTAGCTTCAACATTAAAAAGGAAGATGCAAGAAAATAATAGTTAGGTACTGACAATACGCTTACCAAAAAAATTGTAAAGTGGATAGTCCGAAGAAAGTGGACTTATGAAACTTAAATGAGCCTTTCTAAACACAAGTAGCATTTTTATACAACACAAATGCAATTCTGGTTAGATAAAACATTCAGGAAGTCACTTTACAATGACTATGAAATTGCTTTTATAAAGCACTACTCAAGAAGAAACCACAAGCATGCATTACAGTAAGGAAGAAAAGAGCGACATAGTAAGCAATATGAATAGGCAAAGAAGTAGAAAGATTACTAATAGTACAATCAAAGGGAATGACTTTTGGAAGTAATGACAAGTGAAAGGAAGGTGGAATGGAGAGCGTTCCCCTGGGCAAGGGGGTAGCGGCCAAATCTGGATTTAAAAATACCTTGTTTTGGTGTTTGGCTTCTCACAGCTAGCAAAAAGCATTGTCACATTTACAAAATAGCTTGTTTAATGATTCAGAGACAAATGACCCAATTTGTGTTTTCATAAATTTGTTGCACTTTCCATCTTTCAACAGGTCTCCAACAATAAAGTCTGTTTCAAGACAAATGCATCAAAAATATACAATAACCAGTGATGGGTAAAACTGTATTTCTTTACTTCTCACAATATGAACAAAATTATGATGAGGATAAAAAGAGCACTAACTTTTAAGAATATTCCTTTGCTCCAGTTCTTCTGCAGTTGGCCTTTGACTCAGACGCCTGATGAAATAGAAAAGGATAAATTATTTCACATGAGGGGTGAAGGATGTTTAACGTCTGAGAAACAGCTTTGCCCTAGCACTTCAACATGATTTAGGATGTGTATATGCTGAACTTGGTCCTGTTGTTACACTTGGCTTGATGTTCAACCACAGCTGCCTGGGCCACTTTTACAGCAGCCAGTTAGTTCAGAACAACCTGGAATCCAAATCCTGGATGGAGTAAGGTACTAGATTACCACTCCCTTCCGACTGCTGCATGGTTTCTGGAGTCTACCTATTTATACATGTATAAAACCACCCTTGTCTGCCTTAGCTTTCCCTTTCCAGAAGCTGCATACAGGGATAAAGCAAAAAGAGTGGGTGGAACGGGGGTTATTCTCAGATAAGACATGCCTGAATGAAGCAGTTTTGGAAAACCTATTCCCCAGCCACCTAGTGTACATCCAGTATAGGCTTATTGTTAAAATGTCAACCCAGCTCACAGAGAACCAGAACACAACTGTATGAATTGACCACACATAGCCTACACGAATGCGGTGACTGTCAGAAGACTTGGGCACGACCCAAACGCAGCATACATAAAATGACAGCAAACAGAAGTATGATTGTCACACTGAGGAATTATCGACAAGTACATTTAAAACAAAATAATTTTGCACCTTTCACAGCTTCAGAACTTTTAAAAACATACTTTACAGCCACTCAGAAGTGCTTTTGATGGGCAAGTCAGTATTCTAGTCTAGGGAAACAACAGACACGTTACACATAGCTCCCACCAACAAATTGCGATAAGAAACAGTTTGACATGACCTGAGGGATAAGTATGGACCAAGACAATGGGAAGCGGTCTGCGATTCTTCAAATAGTGCCACAGAATTTTCTGTTAAACCTAGAGCAAACAGGATCTTGATTTTATAACACAAAAAAAAACACTTCCAACAGTGCAACACTGCCTCAGGACTACACTGAAGCGTCAGTCTAGATATTTTGTGCTCAAATCTCTGATATGGTCTTCAAACCACAACCATCTGACTTGGTAGAGATAATTCTAGAAACTGAACCATGGTTCATATTCTATTAAGCAGGGAAGCTCACTCACCAAAGTAAATTCCTATGTCTACAATACCAGTGTACATGCAGGATACAACAACAAGCAAATTATTTAACAATTCACTTAAATGAGGCAAAGCAACGTCCTTTGTGTGATTGAGAAATCTATTATCCACTTTTTGGACACCCTACCTGATGAGAGCTGTTCCAATCTGCTGTCGAATTTCTAGTCTTTCTTGGTCAGACTGATGAGGTAGGATGTTCTTCTCTATAAGTTCTTGCTTTGTAGGTCTGTTGCTCAGTTTAAGGGCTAAAGTGTCTTTTCGTTTTACTTTATTGGCCAATGAACCTATGGAAGATTTAAGATAAGATTTTATACTGCACGCAATACTTTACTGTTTTTCCAAAACAACTAAGCACTTTAGAGATTATGTTTTAAATCTTCAAGGGAAAAAAGATGAAACTAAATTCCAATCAAATGAATGACAGGAAGCACAATAACATTGCAAATATACTAGAGGCTAATATTTGTACTGGGATAATTAATTATATTAAATTGAGGTGGATTACAGAAAGACAGATTACAACATCTAGATTAACACTTAATGGACAAGATTGGCACAAACTCACTTCCACATATTCAAATGTAACTGCTAATCCTGCCTGACGAACAACAGATTAACAGACATTTTAAATTAATAAATGTAAGTAAGTACTGGATTGATCATCTTCCTCGTCCTCATCATAGTCATCCTTGTACAGAACTGGACCATCATCATCGGAGTCGCTCATGTCTTCGTCCTGTCTCACAAGTTCTGGAATGATGACAACTGATGAAACTAGTGCTGGATATTCTTGCTTGTTGGGCCTCTGCTCTTCCTCCTCTTCATCTTCAGTGTTTTCATCATCTGAGGGACTGGGTAATCAGGTTACACAAAATAGATTTAGTTATTTAACAAAAAGCTCTGTTGGTTCATGTGGGAAACATTATACTCCACACTGGATAGGCTGGATATGAGGAAGAGACTGTTAATGCACGAAGATCAATAACAAAATGACCCAGATATAACAATGTGCAAAAGCAGCAGCTGTGTATTGCGAACTTTTTTTTAATGTAGTCAATTATGATAGCCTAGGATAATCAGCCTGAAAACAGGAATGGAAACTGATTCAACAGTAACTTTGAAATAGGAATTGGCTAAACATTTGGAGCAGAATTTGCGGGGCTATGTGGAAAACACAGGAAAGTAGAATGAATTGTAAAGCACTTTCACTGGCACAGTAGGTCAAATGCACTTGCTCTTATGTTGTATTATTTTAAAAACAGCAAACTTGATATGTTTAAGATGGAAGAATGAGTTGATAAAGCTGTCATATTTAAAAATGAAGCTATAAAGTTCATAGTAAAGAGGTATGTTAAGTCAATGTTGGGTTGAGCTGTAGTTAGAATATTGCACATCCTACTTCAGTGTGTAGCGAGAAAAAGCAGTGAGGTGAAACACAGGTGAAAACAGACAAGAAAAACTGAGACAACAAAGTGTGAAGCTGGATGAACACAGCAGGAAAAACTGAGATCTTCAATAATACAGCAATCAAGACAAGATCTGATGAGAGGTATTGAAAATTGTGATTGGTAGGGTCACTGGGGGAAACCACTTCCAGTAATCAATGCGCTGGTAACTGAAAGATATGACTTTAAAACTATCCCCTTAGATAAAAGGAAAAGGCTACGAGACTTAATTATAGAAGGCTGTTTGGGAATTCCCTGCCAGAACAAGAAAGAGTGCAGAATTCATAATATTGAATGCTATACATAACGTACTGTAATATATTACACTATATAATACTATTTGAATATTTTACAGGAAAAGACAAGAAATGTGGCTTAATTGATAGGTCTAGGATCTGGGACTGATGTATTGGCTAATTGACTTCCTTTTGTACTAATGAAGTGTCTAGACTCAAAGATGTTGTATAAAAATGTTTGTAGCTCAAGATCCATGTTCTGATTCTTCCTATAGATACCAAATATTTCCAGCACTTGCTACTTTTATTTCTAAGTTATGTCTATTTAGGTATGCAGATTTTAGTCAGGGTAATTCCATAAAACGCGCAACAATCCTCAGGCTCTGACCTTGTGAGCATTTATATTAAAAAAAATCTTTCATGGGATGTAGGCATTGCTGGCAAGAGTTGCTTTCCCTAATTACCCTCAAATGGAGTGGCTTCTTGGACCATTTTTAGAGAGTATTTAAGAGTCAATTACTTATTACTTGACCATCTACTGTGAATTTGGAGTCACACATAGGTCAGATGAGGTAACTATGGCAGATCTCCTTCTCTGAAGGAGAATGAATAAACTAGATGGGCTTCTAACAAGAATTATATTCTCTTTCACTGTTACAGGGACTAGTATCATATTTCAGGTATATATACTGAATTTCAATTCCACCAGTTGATGTGGTGAGATTTGAACCTGAGTTACCAGGTTACTAGCAAGGGGGTCTGGATTATTCACCCAGTGATATTACTTTAAGGAGACAGCTGCAAAAACTAGTAGGGTATTTCTGTCCTAAGTTTTCAAAAGCAACTCCTGGAAAATAGACAGCAGCAAGAATGATCTGTGAAAGCTTACACACCAGGAGATCAGCATGACCTGTGGAACCATATCAGAGCATGCATCAGTAACTTGAGATGAAGTTAGAGAAAGGAAAAGGGTAGAATCCAAAAGGGGTTCAGAGAGGGTACCCAATGAGTAGATAGAGGAATTTTAAATATTCAGTTCACTTTTTGTTCTGTACAAGTTTGAACTTGAAAAGCTGCAGGAGTAGCAGGTAATGAAAAGCATAAACTGGGCAATTCATAGTTTGGGAGACGACAATCACCCAAGGTTCCCATACCAAATGCCATGAAGCACACCATGCTGTAAATGGAGAAACAGGTGAGGAAAGAATGGATGAGGCGCCAGAGGACAGGAGGACTCATAACATTGTCCCATTATTCAAAAATAGGGAGGGATAGACCAGGAAGTTCCAAGTCAATCAGTCTAAACTCAATAGTGGAGAAGTTAAGAGAAAGAATTCTGAGGGACTGAACATTTCTGTACTTGGGAAGCCATGGATTAATGAGGAATAATCAGCGTGGATTTAAGAGAGAGTCATGTTTGACAAATTTGATTTTTTTTGAAGAGTTACACAAGGTGTTGATTGATGTGTGATTGACATTAAAAGCTGTGCTCAAGTCTATAAGGTTCATAGTTGCAGACTGGTCAAGAAAGCGAGAGACCATGTGATCCAAACCAAAGTGGTACTGGATCCAAAGTGGCCGAGAGGCAGGAAATAAAGGATGGTAGTGGAAGGATCTTTGTGCGACTGGAAGTCTGTTTCCAATAGAGTTCTATAAGGCTCACTGTTGGATTTCTTGTTGTCTCTGATGTACATTATTGATAAGCATAGGATACATCATCAAGAAGCTCATGGACGACATAACTGGTGGGCTGGTAACTAGTGAGAAGGACAGCCGTAAACAGCAGGAGAACATCAGTAGACAGGTCTGGTAGGCATAGGAGTGACAAATGGAATTCAATTTGGCCACATAGGAGGGCTATCAAGTGAAGAGATCATATAATGAACAACAGGACCTAGTATGTACTGAAACATGTGCATTTCAATGTATCTCTGGCGGGCAGGTAGATAAGATAGTTAAGAAAACATATGTGATTCTTGCCTTTACTACCTAAGGCATGGAATACAAGTGCAATCTGGCTATACTGGAACTGTATAAAGCATTGGTGAGGCCACAATTGGGAGTACTGCATGCAATTCTGATCACCACATTAATGAAAGAATGTGAGTGTACCAGAGAAGGTGCAGAGGATATTTACCAAGATGTTGCCTGAGCTGGAGGGTTTGAGCTATGAGGAAAGACTGGATAGGTTGGGGTTGTTTTCTTTGGAGTAATGAATGTTGACAGGGAATCCTATTGAAGTGCGTAAGATTATGAGGGGTATTCTTACGGTGGACAGAAAGGCACTTTTTTATTATTAGAGGAGTCAGTGACCAGGGACAGAGTTATTGTTTAGGTTGGTTGGCTCACCGGGCTGGTTTGTTGTTCCACAAATGTTTCGTTACCATGTTGGGTAACATCCTCAGTGCAGCCTCTGATGAAGCGTCGGTGTGTTTTCCCGCCTGGTTTTTAAACTCTGGGGTCCGTTGCGTTGGATTGCCTCACTGCCAGGTTTTTCGTCTATAGTGCAATGCAACATTGAACTCGACCTCACATACGTTCCACTATGGAGGAACCCCGGAAGTGAGGCAATCCATCGCAACGGGTCCCAGAGTTTAAAAACCAGGTGGGAAAACACACCGACACTTCATCAGAGGCTGCACTGAGGTGACTACCCAGCATGGTAATGAAACGTCTGCGGAACAACAAACCAGCTCAGTGAGCCAAAAAACCTCAACCCCCACAACCCCAGCTACAGAAGTAAGGATACTACCGCCTGTAACAATGAATATATTTTTAAACTAACCTGCTTGGACACATCATGGTATACCTCTTTGCCAGGTGGACCTACAAGGCCAGATGCTATCACTGTGCAAGGTCTTCAAGAATAATGTAATTTGGATAGGGCTAACTTGAGGGTAAATGACAACTAGGCAATAATAGCTAATCAAGGAGACAATACTCTCTGGGATGGGAGAGTGGAAACAGAATTTCAAAAGCACAAGTCACAAATGTCATGAATTAGAATTTTAAAGAGTAAAGAAATATAAATATACAGGGTCTAATACATAAAGGTTTGCATATCAGTAAGAATTAGAACTCAATTTTTTTCAAAGGACGTTCACCAAAGTTGGTCAAAAATTAGAACTGAATGAATACGTTTCAAGGAATTCTGACACAAATTCCATTTTCCCCCCAAATCTTAAATTATTTTTTGTGCCTATGATGCTTGCAGAACTAAAGCACAAACACAGGCATTCCTTCTGCTCATCACCATGTAATGCAGATGTAGTAGTATACACAAGCAGACCCTTCAACTAACCAGGCCGTTAAACTTTGTCGCAAAGTTGGGGAGAGTATCTGTGGATTAGGAGGCAGAATGTTAGAATATGGTATTGTAAAATATTGATATTTGTAAAATACTGGGATGGGGTGGGTTGTGTAGTCCCTTTAAAAGATTGTGCTTTTTCTCTGCTTGGAGGTGTCCATGGGCAGCTTGAAAGTTTACAAGTACATAGGAGTTGAAATATTTGTATCGGAAGACCATACTGTTAGCAGGCCAAGCAGCATTTTTACCAAGACAACAGGTTTTTGAATTTAACCAATCAATTTGAGCCAGGCACTTAGATACCTAAAACGCAAATTTGAATCTGATTGTTTTGACGTCCTAGGGCCAATCCGAATGTAAGAAATTGGTATGTCATCAGGGGTATAACAGAAGGGGGCAGTTGGAAAATTCGCTGAGCTACCTGCCATCTGCTAGACATAACAGCTCTCAGCTCTTACAGAAAGCATCATGGCACTCCTAGCTAGGGTTCTTGACAAAAGAATTCACAGACAAGTAACAATTCCTGACAGAGCATTTGACAGAGAAGGCACAGAGCATTCTGGAAGACATGTAATCTGTCTCTAATTTTGAGACACTAAATTTTATTTTATGTAAGTGGGACAATGTACTTATTGGAACAGTGTGCTATTAGAATCTCGTTTTATTAGGCGTAGTTAGAAGGGTTTTATTCAGTTTGTTAATCACTTAGTTAATTTGTTCACTGTTAGAGTTAGATAAATAACTTGTTACTTGTAAAGTGATTGTCAGGGGCTTGTTTTGTTTCACCGCTAGAAGCTGCTGGAAGGAAGGTTACACCACTTTTCACACTTCTTTTACAGATTATATGGCAAGTTGCTTTAGTTCACGGCGGGGGGGGGGGGGGGGGGGGGGGGGGGGGGGGATCAACAGTGATCTGATTGAATTGTACTGATCAACCTTCACTTTGTAACAACTTCTATAACTAAGTGAAATTTTCATACCTGCTACACTGTACTTGCTGTCACCCCAAGCATTTGTGATGCACCATTCAATTTGATTGAATTTTCCACAGTTCTGATCAACTCAGGTGAGTATACAAATGCAACTCCTCTCTCACAATTCAAGAAAACTAAAACAATTAACTGGGTTAATCAGAACAAATGAACTTAGATTAAAAGCACACCAATGCATACCAAAATTTGGATGTAAGTGCATCAATACGGCAATTACGCACAACGTATAGTACAGAAACAGGCCATTGAGTTCAACTGGTCCACAGTCATGTTTATGATTATTAACATCAAGTAACATTCTCAGTATAAATTTCTAATCCATTCTCCCTCGAGTTTCATCACACAGTACTAAGAAGCACTTATGTCTAACTACACAAAACATAAACAACTGTCATGCGAAATAAAACAGGCACTCACCATTTTAATTTCTCCAAGGTGACTTGCAAAGCCCGGCTCTTATTAGCATCATCAAAGGCAGTCTCAAAAAGCAATGACTTTGCTGTATTCGAACCATCAGCTGCAGTGACAACTGGTCGAGGGCTACACAATGCTTGCTGGATCATTATGTGCAAAGGAACTTGAGATTGGCGACTCGGAAGCAGCTCGGGACATTCATCAGATGAAAGGTGAGGCTGCTGATCAGGTTCTTTTTCATGTTGTACACTGGTATGACAGAATGTCAATACAGGTAGATTAGCTTTGACTGGAACTCTCGGTGGGAGGGACTGACGAGGAGCAGACTCTGGAGCAGAAGGTGGGCGCGAAGGCAATGCTGGCGATGATGTAGGTGCATGTGCTGATGTCGATACTTGCATTGGCAGCTGCGGTCTCTCCTTGTTCTCACACACATTCTGGGTAGTGTTGTTTGGCTCAGCCACAGGTGGGTTGAAGCTTATCCTCCTATGGGATCCTGGTGGTGAATGCTTACCTGGCACAACCAGGCCAGGGGTCATGATATGGCTAAGTTCCGCTGAAACAGAATTTTGCAAATTGAGTCAGCGTTCCAAAACTTGCCTGTTTAAGAACTGTACCACTATTCATTGCTTACTAACTAACTTCATCTGATAAGGGCATTGTGAGACCTTGTGAGTCAACCAAACAGCAAGGCAACAGCTTTATGATGGTTGGCTGGACAGAACAAAATATCCTATGGCAGGCAGTTGTGGTCAATATTTGAAAATATTAAATATGGCATAATGACTCGAGCACAGACCATGCTCAGTACAAGGCTGAACATTCCTTTCCTAAATCTTTCACATTTACAACTCTGCCTTAGAAGAACACAGGTTAAGTTTCAACCAGCCACACCATCATGCCTTAAGCTTTTACATTAACATGAGATATATATTTATAGACAAAAGATTTATGACATCAGAAGGGCAACAAGTTAGTAATGCTGCATCAAGATTTTCAGGAGTGAGTAATGCTGCTATATATGGCCATAGCAAGAGGGAAATGTTATTGGACAAGTTCAAAAACATTTGTTACAGTATTAGCTTTACTGCGTACAGAGATTGAAACAATTATTGTGGTAAGTACCAGCTAGACAATCCTTCAACTCTATTCCACCGTTAAATTTGATCATGGCAGATCTATTTCTCAACTCCATTCACCTGTCTTTTCCATATCCCCAGGTGTTGCTACCTGCCCAAAAAAAGACTCATTAATCTCAGCCTTGAAGACTTAATTTAATCACAAACCATTCATAGGCTTCTAAGGAAGCAACTTCCCGTTTTTAGTTAAAATTTGTGCGAAACGGGTGGATTAGCTTCTAAATGGCCTCAGTCCAACATTAAGGTCAAGCCCTCTTGTTCTGCAATCTCACCCAAGGAAACTGCCCTTGAATGCACCCCATCAAATCCCTAAATTGTTATAAACTATTGTCATAAATCAAATCAGGGATAGAGCTGAAATTTATGCACCATTCTTAAAATTAAAGCCTTTAAGCTCCAGTATTATTCTGATGAATCTACACTGTGCACAGACTGGAATAGTACCTACACCTTTTTTAAAAAATACTAATTTGGCTATAAACACTTTGGCCGTCCTGAAATCCCTTTCCCATGTGAATATACATTACTTGCATCCAATGCACAAACTGATTCTAGATGGGAACAACTGTATTTGGATAACAACTGAACGCTTTACAACTAAAATATTACTTCCTCAATTATGGCTCCAATCCTCTGCGATAAGACCAATATTCAGTAAGGTTTTCTGATCACTCTTTGTACCAGTGAATTCGGTTTTAAGTCATTCATGGCTACGAACTCAAATCCATTATCTTCTCCACAGCACTGTGTTTCTCACTACTGAAATAAAATTCAAATTTTGACTACTTCAGACACAAAATCTTAAACTTTCATGTTATAACCATTGACCTCCTCATACTGAGCTCCATTTGCTACAGGAATGTGGTAAGCACATTAATCTGTAATTGCTACACATTTCAAAATTCCATCTGTAGCTTATTTTGCAAAACATGGTGCAAAGTGCTTTGCAGAAACTTACCAAACAGAGGATTGCTATTTCGGTTGGGTTTTGGAGGTGGAATTGGAGGTTGCTTGGCAGGAGCCGTGGTAGTGGTAGTTGTGCTGGAAGAGTCAGTGGTATTTGTGGAACAAGAAGTGGAGAAACAGGAAATAATGGAAGAGACGTCCTTGGCAGCGGTCAAGTTAGCTCCAGGGTCTTTTACTTGCCCCTCGCCTGCCTCCAGAGCGGGAGCTGACAGCGGTCGTTTAGGAGGAAGTAAAGCCTGTTTTTGATCACGCGTGGGCTCCATTTCTGACAATGGACGTCTATCTGCAGTCTCTGCTGAGAAACATTGAAAGAAAATGTGCATCAAACAGAGGAAGCACAAAACTGGGAATGAAGAGCCTCAAAAAAAAATCTGGGCACTGATAATGGATAAGAAATGTGGACCCTTCACTAAAAACAAGAGATAAACAGCTTTGCAGAAGCACATGTTTGGTGTGGAAGTCTCCTCTTCACTTTTAAAACTGACTATACTGAAGAAAAAAATGTAAATTACAAAACACTTCAATAAATTACTAAACTCCTTTACAAACAGTTATTTACCAGGTAGCAGAAAAGTTATCACTGAAAGTTAAATAGTATTTCACTGCACTATATCCTTGGGTAGAATAAAATAGAATTCTACTTTTCATTACTTTCCCTTGATCTTGCTGATGTACTCTACTTTTCCCTTCTTTGTAGCCTCCATCAGTCCTACAACCCTGCACGACCTGTCCATTCATACTTGGAACATGAGGGAGCACACACCAATTATATACATGTAACATTTAGTTTTAGTTTTAATGGTCTTCATTCCTTGAGTTACCCGTTACACTCAGCACACTATCATTAGTATGACAGAGGGCAACTAAGTAAGATTGAGCTAATTAATTAAATTTGCAAGATATTGAGCTACGTTAAAAAGGAATCAAATCATACAGGTACACAGGTATGAGGTACACAGAAGAGAGAAATAAGACCAGATAGTTCCAGTCTGAACAAATAACACCAGCAGATGCATAAATTACATGTTCTGCCCTTATGCAGGAAATTTGCTTTGACTGTGACTCAGTGAAGCTCTCAAAATGAAGATCAAAAAGACAAGGTTAGTTCATTAATGTGCCATTCCTCTGTACTAAGCTGTATTGATGTTGTTCCAGCATATGACTGTGATATTTACTCAATTTTAAATATTTACTTGTGTATCTACAATCATGAAACTTGAAAAAAAAATCTGTCTGGTGAGCTCGGTGCATTGTGCTCTGCAATGATGAAGTAGCTTTTTAGGCTTTAAATTAGAATGTTTGAAAAACAGTTAGTTTTCATTATCACTGCACAACAATGTCACTTATATTGCAAAGGTGAGGCACAGTCTCTCTCTCTTGGTAAGCTTTCTTTATTATTTAAAGTAATGAACAAGGATGTTTTAATTACTGAATTAAAAACAGTTTAGATCTGAAAAAACAAAGGTTTCCTATCTTAGTCAAAGCAGCATTGAGATTATAGATAAAAAAAAAATCTGCAGATGCTGGAATCCAACGTAGACAACACGGAGGCTGGAAGAACACAGCAAGCCAGGCAGCTTCTGGAGGAAAGGAGCAGTCAGCGTTTCAGGTATCACCCTGTTTCAGGGCAGGATGTGGGGGTAGGGAAAACTGCAGATAAAGCAGGGGGGGGGGGGGGGGTGTTGGTGAGGAGGTAGGTGGATACTGGTGGTAGGTACAACCTGGTTGATGGGAGTTTGTGGCTGGAAGGGGAGCCTGGGCATTGGTGGGATAGTTATTTGAAATTGGAGAACTCAAATGTGACTCCTCCAGGCAGCAACTTGGAACACAATTTTGAAGAAGAAAACCTTATCTTCCACCTGGGCACCCCAATTTCTTACCTTTAGTTTTTTGTGGTTCCTCTGTGGAGTTCTTTATTCTCTCCTCATTTCCTTGTGGAGGTTTTGAAAAGCTCGACCTTTTTTCACTTCTGGGGACTGGTTCAGCCTCTGTTGAGGTAGATAACTCTCCCACGGGAACTGTGTGCCCATTCTTTAGTGTATTGTTCTGGGCAGGTTTGTTGTTAACTTCTCCATCTGCAGAATGGAAGAAATAGAAGCTGGGTAAGTCTTCAAAGAACAGAAGCTTAGAAGAAACTGATTCCACCTATGGGAAAGCCTGCAACCAGGGAATTCATTTAAGGTACCTGGCAAAAGTTCCAAAGCGAGGATGACCAGAAATTTTCTTCATGCAGTGAACAATGACCTAGAATACCCTATTAGAAAAGTGCGGTAGAAACAACTTTGAGACACAAACTGGACATGTACTGTAGGAGAAATTTGCAGAAATATGGGCAAAGTGCGCCCAACTGCATAAAGGGTAGTCACAAGAATGCTGAGCTGAATGGCCTTCTGCTGAACTGTTTTATATGATTCTGCAAAGACTGTGAACGAGCCACTGCTTAAGACCATTTACAAACCATTAGTGCAAACAGCATCAGAATTGGACACAAAGATCTGGCACCCACCCTGTTCCCTCAAAGTTTAGTGCAGTTACTGTTCACAAAGTATAGGGATGAAAAGTCTTGCGTGGTATCTACTTTCTCATTAACTAGAGACACTATTAATAATTTAAGGCCATCAGCTGCTTTCTGTGGTTTACCTCTTGCAATCTCTTTTTCCCTCTCATCTATTTGGGTCCATCACTAACTGCTCGGCTGTATCAGTGCTCAGTCCCACTGCATTCTGCAAATAACTGCTTAGTATTGGATTTTCGAAAGTTTAAGACCATTTAATAAAAACTAAAGTTCCAAAGCCCGATCAAGAATTACTTCAAAATCTTTTTCAGTCTTTTCCACATCCAAAAAGCAGGGATTATTAACAATATTCTTCTAATCTGAGGGGCCTCATGATGCAAACAGGACGTGAGCAAAACCAAGGTCCTCCTGTGAAAACAGCCATGCCACAGAGGTAGAGACTCAGCCTATCTGACATCACAGGTGCACACAGTTCCCGTCTTATAGCCTCAGAACCATCACTCATTTAAGGTTGTCAACTTTAGTTGACAACGTTCCCATGACTAACCTATTTCCAAGTGCCCCATCCCCATACTCCCACTACTGACTGTCAAAAACATTTATCGGCACAGGGCTCCATGGTCACACAGTCACATAGGAAGTAAACAGACACAAATTATCCTGTGATGACTACTGACTTGTTGATCAAACAGCCGTCTCCCAGCTTGAATATTTATATAGCTAATAAACAATTGTATTCAAAGCAAATGCAAAAACCTGGTTTTATTTTTAACACACCCTACAATTTTACTCCAGAGTTACCGAAAACAGTTGACAGAAAATTAATCTTTAATGCCTGGATACTCCAAAACATTTCATGGTTAGCAGCTTTACTTGCATTAGAAAGTAATGTACCAAACTAACAAAGTTGCAAGTTGATGTCAGTTATCCTTTTCAAAATGCAGTTGGACTTAATGCACCATGATGTGGTAAAGGTGGTGATATCTACCACTTCCATTTATATTTCCGAATATTCACTATCTGCCAAGTCTCCTCTTCTTCCTCCTACTCCACCATCTGCAGCCGGTCACTACGAATGTTTTTAAACAGATTACATTCACCATTGCGATTATCTAGCTTCTTTTAAATACAAAAAAGCATCATAAAATACTTTCCTGAAGAATGAAAGGTTAAAAGAAAAAAAAATGAACAATCAGATTTTTTACAGCACCAAATACCACAAATCGATCTTGGCTGCAGTGGCAGTGAAAAAGTTATCCACTGCACCCCAATTTTATGTTCGTTCTTTGAGCATTTCTTTAATTTTCAAACTTTTTTTTTACAAGTCTGTTATGGAGTCTACTGCTGCCTCTATTTCTGATTGGTCAATCCATCAGATAAGAATTTTGTGCATGGGCAAATTTCTCTTAAAACTGTTTATTACTTTGATGCTTTCATTCCTTATTTTATGTTTTTTAGGGTTACTGAATCTCTGACTAGTGAAATCCTCATCAAAACTTCTATTACTCTGACTAATGAGCTCATTGCACATACCAATTCCAAATTTAACTCTTTCTCACGCCCAACTACCCAAATTTTCCTAAATCATATTGCAGCAGCTCACTTGTCAAACTGTACCTCCCAATACTCATGACTGCCACCATCTGGAAGGATGTGAGTAACAGGTACGTAAAAGCCCCATCGCTTCCTGCATGTCATCCTGGTGCAGGCAAATGCTATTTTTGTTCTATTTTCATTGGGTGAAAATCCTGCTACTTCTTATCTAAGAGCCCTCGGGAGACCATCCTCATTACACTGACTGCAGCAGCTCAAAACGTTGGTGCACCAGCCCCTTCTCAGGATAACTAGGCATTGGCAATAAATTCTGGAGGCATTTACATCCCAGAAATGAATACGAAAAAAAGAGTATGGAGAGCTTTTGAACCATGGCCCATTTGTGAGCATATTAAGAATAAACAATTTTTCTATTGGATTAATGCCAGCAGTTTCCACAACCAATCAGATTGTTTCAACAGGTAAAACTAAAGTGCATCAGAATCAAATATGTTGTTGAACTGGACTAGAACCAGATATTGTGTGTGCTGAATGCAAACTTGCAGCAGAGAAAAATCTAAGCTGTTAGCTTCTGTGTCCACTTGTATGTGGTTATAAAATTGTACATCACAAATGGTGGTGGTTTGGCTCATCAGGCCTATGCCAGCTCTTAAAGAGTCGTCCAATTAGTCCCACTGCCTTGGTCTGTTACTGTATTCAGCAAATTTCTCCTTTTAAAGCACATGTACAAATAATTTCCCAATCAGAGTTATTTTTGAAACTTCTTCCAGTAATGTTTCAGGCAATGCATTCCAGGTCATCATAACCTGCTGTTAAAAAAAATTCTCATCTCCCCTCTGGTTCATTTACCAAGTACTTTAAATCTGTTACCTGGTTACCAAACACCTGCCTGTGCAAACAATTTCTCTTCTTTCCTCTATTAAAACACTTCACACTGGTTTATTTTGTACTCACCCCAAAACTGTTACGTATAACAAGTAACTTGCCAAAATGTAAAAAGTCAAAAAACTTACTATCCTCAAATGGAACATTGAAGACATGCCAAATTGCTGAATGCAAAGATTTAGTTTCTTCAAATTTCTATCTGGTAACATTTTCTTTGATGAAAGGAGGTGACTGTTCCCTGGTGTGGATACAATGTCTTTAATGCCATAAAACATCCCATGGTGCATCATCAAATAAAATTTGACAGCGAACCAGTTTAAGGATATATTAAAGCAGATTACTAGAACCTTGGTCAAAGAGGTAGATTTCAAGCAGTGCCTGAAAGGAGGAAAGCAAGAGAGGAAAAAAAAAGATAAAGATATTCAAAATCTTGAGTAGCCGCCAATTAACGGCATTACCATCAATGGTGGAGTGATTCATGTTGGAAAAGTACAAGACACCAGAGCTAGAGGAAGCTTGTTGAGCTTGAGGAGTTCAGAGAGATAGGATGGGGTGAGGCCACTGAGTGATGGCAAGCAGAGGAGTGGTGGTGCAGAGGACATGATGCAAGTTAAGATATAAGCAGCAGAGCCATGGATTGACCTCAAGTTCAGAAAGTAGAAAATAGGAGGCCAGCCAGGAGAGCACTGTAGTAGTCATGCTGAGTGTTAACAAAAGCATAGATAAAGTTTTCAGCTGATCTGCTAAGATTGGTGTTAAATCAGACAATGTTATGAATATGGAAATAGATAACCTCAATGGTGTTGCAGGTGTGTGTCCGGAAGCTTACCTTAGGATGAAACACCATACCAGGTGATGAACAGTCTGGTTCAAAAAATTCGACTGGGAAAGAGATGTCATTCAGATTCAACACTCAATCCCTTTTCCACAATTCTAATGTTATTTCTGCTCTTGCATACTGCAGTGGCCTGTGGCCATTGTGCACGGAGCCTTCACAATTACATAAATTGCAGGATCTGACGTTTGATGAATTTTTGAGAGGGTCAGGTTCTTAGACCACATAAAACACTATGCAATGTAAAATTCTCACCAGTTTAAGAGGTGAACAGTTGTTTTAAAAACTAATGTTTTAGTGGAGACAATTTGCAGCAGTGTTTCTCAGGCAATCAATGAGGAAGATTGTTACCTTTGAGCAGATCATGGACTTGCTTTCAGCATACACACTTTCCTTTTCAATATTATAAATATTCAGTGTTGCCCAACAGCTGATTCATGACCCAGAGTGTGAAGGGTTCATAGTTACAGGGGAAAAAACTCAACTTTAATGTCCAAATTCACAGAACTATGTTGAATTATTTGAAACAGGTCACTGCTAGCGTTAATGCTTCAATAACATCCCCTCCCATTCTAGTTTATCCATCTCTATCTGCATAGACTTTTCTCCCTCAAACTAATCTAGCTTGGTCTTAAATGCATATGTGGCACATGTCACAACTATTTTATGTGGTTAACCTTCAAACTACTTGGTAGATAAAGAAGTTTTGCCTGAATTTGTATTGGATTTGATAATGGTCAGTTTATGACCAATAGATTCAGATTTTTCCCAAACGTGGAAGCAACTGATGTCTGCCTGATTGAATACCTTCATAATTTTAAAGACCTGTTTGGTCATTAGTACCTTGATGGGTACTTTCCTTTTTGACAGAAGGGTGGTGGTCAATATGAAAATAAGATGGAACTGCAACATTCGAAATATTTCAAGTCAGATATTTTACAAGGCATCATCCTAAAATACTGCAAGACTGGGCTCAGATCACAGGATCTTATAGAACTGAATGTGGTATTCAGTTCAAGTGACCAAGTCTTTGAAACTGCTGTCCAATTTCAGTCATTACCTCAGTCTTTTCAATAACATAGAACATTACAGCACAATACAGGCCCTTCGGCCCTCGATGTCGTGCCAACCTGTTATACCAATCTGAAGCTCATCTAACCTACACTATTCCATGTACGTCCATATGCTTGCCCAATGACGACTTAAATGTACTAAAGTTGGCGAATCTACTACCATTGCAGGCAAAGCGTTCCACACCCTTACTACTCTGAGTAAAGAAACTACCTCTGACATCTGTCCTATATCTTTCACCCCTCAATTTAAAGCTATGCCCCCTCGTGCTTGCCGTCACCATCCTAGGAAAAAGGCTCTCCCTATCCACCCTAGCTAACCCTCTGATTATCTTATATGTCTCAATTAAGTCACCTCTCAACCTTCTTCTCTGTAATGAAAACAGCCTCAACCCTATGACAATCCTCTTCAAGCTGATACCAAATGTCTTTTAACAATACCTCTAGAATTCAATTCCACCACCCTTTGAGAGCATTCACTTTTTGGGTAAAAACCTTGTCAACACTTCCCCTCCAAGTGCCTTTTCCCCCCAAGTACTCTGAAGACATTTTCTCTTCTTACCAAGCTACTTACCAGAGGTGACGTTTTCTCCCTACTTGCTCTGACAAAACTCCTCAATTTTGTGTGCCTCCCATTAACATTATTTTCTGTATGGCGAACAATTGCGCCTTTGGTCATTTCTCCACATAAATGAACTCTAATTCCTGCTATCATCCTGGTAAATCCTCTCTTCAGGGCCTTGATATCTTTTCAAATCATGCGGTGCCTAGAACTGTGCATGGTAATGCAACACAGGCCTAATCAGAGGTTCATAATGAGTTTCTGCCATAATACAACCTCAGCAAGCCACAGCATAAAGACTGGCAAGCAATGCATTATCATATGGCCAACAAAATCTATGGTTTCCCCTACAATGTAGTCATAAAATACAGTTGACATGGCCTTAGCTATTGTTGTACTAAAACAATTTGTAAGCCAGTTAGTGAGGATTTTACCAGACAAAGCCCTGCACACAGTAGCTCATGTACAGCCCAATCTGGTCTCTGTTACACTCCCAATTCCTCAAGATAAATGGAAATGTGTTGCAAATGCTTTGATTTGTACACATCAGAGAAAAGACAACACAAGAATACCAAATGTGAAGCAATCACAACAATTTAAAATACAAGAGAATAGGGGATGCTATCTGTTCAAGTTTAAACTGCTTGTTTGTGCCTTGGCGATGCCTCATCAATGGTCAATAAGTTTCTTTACCTCCTGTGCAAATCGAAGGTGGTGCAAGGTTTGAGCATGTTTCTTTACTTTGCAGAGAAGAAGTTCCACACATTAATGTGCCATTCTAGCAACCACAAACAAGTGACAGTGAGCTAAGGAGTCAAACACCGATAATCCACATTTTCTAAAAGCAATGTTCACTGAACTTGCCCTGTGAATAAAAAGAAAATGTGCAAGCCTTCATCTTTTCATGAACTACCCAGAAGCACTGGGAGCCTATAGTTCATAATTGCTTTTGCCATAGAGGTGCCTACGTCAAATACTGCAGATTTGCTAACTAATTAGCAATTTTTTTTCCCCACAGCATAAATTGTGAACATTTGAAATTTGGCATTCTCGCATTTAATCCGATGAGTGGTAATAAATGGAACTGTCGTTTGTCTCAGTCATCATCACAACATCATTATTTCCCACCTGTGATTGCTATATTTTACCATAGGTCATGAAATTACACACTAATAATCAGCTTACTTTCTTCCAAAATTTCAAACGGCAACTGGAACTTTTTGTTCTCTGCATTTACTAGTGCTCCCATATTCTAAATAGTCTCTGGGTAAAGAAAGTTCTTTCGAATTACTTACAAGCCAAGTTGACACTTCACGGATTTGTCACAGAAGAGTACACCACATAAAATCGCTTACTTTCTCTTTATTTAGCTTTGGCTATAAGCTGTACAGCAGCAATCACACCAACCTGCAGCCATGTGTGAAAGATTCTGCATATTAGCTGAAGGAGCCACCCGTGTCACCAGGAGTTAG
This sequence comes from Stegostoma tigrinum, assembly GCF_030684315.1. Classification (NCBI taxonomy): domain Eukaryota; kingdom Metazoa; phylum Chordata; class Chondrichthyes; order Orectolobiformes; family Stegostomatidae; genus Stegostoma; species Stegostoma tigrinum. Next base: position 28,000,230 of record NC_081377.1, on the reverse strand, counting down.
TATGTCAGCACTGATACTGTGCAGGAATATACATTAAGATAAAATGTAAAATCACACTATTTAGTGCATCAGTTTGTTGGTGCCAGCAACAGAATTATAACCACGTGCATTTCACCCTGGTGCTGCTCAGCTCCAAATGCTTTTGCCAGACACAATTCAAGACTGCATTAAGCTGGATACTTTTCACAGGTAGAACGAAAATTATATGAAATTTTCATAACTCCAAAGTTAAGCCTTGATGGAATTTTGGTGAGAAACACGACACATTGCTGTACAAAGGCTACTGAATCACAATGTCGCCCCATGGATTTGAGTGAGAGAAGGGATCCATCTTATCCATTACTTGATTTGACCATGTCACTTAAATCGAGATATATCAAATCTCTCTTCATTCTGCGCACAGTATACTTGCCTTGTTCAGGAATCTCTTTCAACACTCCCTTCTTAACCAGTTCAGCTCTGCTTTGTCTCACAGATAACTTCCTGTCCAAAACTGGAATTATAAAAATATGTCCGTGAGCAGACTTTCAGATAAATGTTTCTCATCGCCCCTAAGTGACATTATAAAATACATGTTAAAACTCAAACCAGAAGTGAAAGAATGACGGAAAGGTAGGAAGTAATTAACGGAAATTTTTTAAATCATGTAATACCCTTCCAGAAACTGTGAAGTAAGCAGAATCCAAAACAGTATCGTGAGGAACATGATTAATGCTTGAATAATAAAAGTTCAACAGATAAAGCTTTTCAAAGAGCCCACAAAGGCAGTATAGTCCAAATGATCTTGAACCATACTTTTAATCCAATCATTCAACCTAAATAAAAAGTTCTCTCATCTTCACATAACATGCCATTTAAGGTTTTAAGTATTTAGGCCGTTTAAGCATTCAGGTGTTTTTCAAGCTACGCTGGGGCCCTTTGCGACATTGTCAAGCGACTGTCTTATTATGGGACAAATACAAAAGTAGTAAACAATCTCGGTAACTAAAATACTTTAACAGGGTACAATAGTGCTTACTGAGTTAAGTGAAAGCCAAAAGCCTTCGTAAGGGGAGGTCGTGCCTAACAAACCTGCTAGAATTCTTTGTAGAGGTAACAAGTATGTTAGACCAGAGAAACCCAGTAGATGCTATCTATCTAGACTTCCAAAGGGCCTTTGATACAGTGCCTCACGGGAGGCTGCTGAGCAAGGTGAGGGCCCATGGTGTTCGAGGTGAGCTACTGGCTTGGATTGAGGATTGGCTGTCTGACAGAAGGCAGAGAGTTGGGATAAAAGGCTCTTTTTCGGAATGGCAACCGGTGACGAGTGGTGTCCCGCAGGGTTCAGTGTTGGAGCCACAGCTGTTCACCTTGTATATTAATGATCTGGATGAAGGGACTGGGGGCATTCTGGCGAAGTTTGCCGATGATACGAAGATAGGTGGACAGGCAGGTCGTATGAGGAGGTGGGGAAGCTCAGAAAGATTTAGACAGTTTAGGAGAGTGGTCCAGGAAATGGCTGATGAAATTCATTGTGAGTAAATGTGAGGTTTTGCGCTTTGGAAAAAAGAATGCAGGCATGGGCTATTTTCTAAATGGTGAGAAAATTCGCAAATCAGAAGTGCAAAGGGATCTGGGAGTGTTGGTCCAGGATTCTCTAAAGGTTAACTTGCAGGTAGAGTCCGTGATTAAGAAAGCAAATGTAACGTTGTCGTTTATCTCAAGAGGGTTGGAATATAAAAGCAGCGATGTGCTTCTGAGGCTTTATAAGGCTCTAGTTTGGCCCCATTTAGAATACTGTGTCCAATTTTGGGCCCCACATCTCAGGAAGGACATACTAGCCCTGGAGTGTGTCCAGCAGAGATTCACACGAACGATCCTTGGAATGGCAGGTTTAGCGTATGATGAACGGCTAAGGATCCTGGGAGTGTACTCATTAGAGTTTAGAAGGTTGAGGGGAGATCTAATAGAAACTTACAAGGTAATGTTTGGTTTAGAAGTGGTGGACGCTAGGAAGTTGTTTCCGTTAGGCGGGGAGACTGGGAGCACAGCCTTAAAATTCGAGGGGATAAATTTAAAACTGAAATGAGATGACATTTCTTCAGCCAGAGAGGGGTGGGCTTGTGGAATTCATTGCCGCAGAGTGCAGTGGAGGCTGGGACGTTGGATGCCTTCAAGGCAGAGAATGACAAATTCTTGATCTCAAAAGGAATCAAGGGCTACGGGGAGAGTGCAGGGAAGTGGTGTTCAAATGCCCATCGGCCATGATTTAAATGGCGGAGTGGACTTGATGGGCTGAATGGCCTTACTTCCATTCCTATGTCTTATGGAAACACTTCAGATATGCAAGGCTTGGAAACAACTATTGAGAAAACAAAACTAAATCATACTCCAGGTATTAAACCTTTCAAACATTTGCTCTGATGAAAACACCCAGAATTTCTGATCATTTCATAATTTCAGTTTCTGTTATATCTAGACTTTGGCTTATTTAAAGAAAAACTATTGATTTATAGCACAATCACTGCTGACAGTTCACTCTAGTTAGTCTTAGACATCTCAACACACAGTCCAAAACACAGTGCAAGTTAGAAAGACAAAAATCTATAACTACAGCATGGCGCTAGGTGTTTTTATGCTTCTGGTGACCAAAGTTTGAAACAGTGACCCACTCAATTATACTTTCAGGGTTGAAACAACAATGCTTCATGAAAACAATTCGAGGACAAACATCCTAGAAGAGATGAAAGATGCATTCTTAATACTATAACTAAATTCAGTGGATTTAATTACATTCAATCAATCATTAATGTGACAAATCTGAAAAGGGCTTGAGAAGAGATGGGAAAGAAACAATACAGAAATGTATATTGAGGCTGTGCCATGCAGAGGTAGGGGACATTTTGGTTGTTGGGAAAGAGGCAATGGGATTAGCCTAAAAGGCAAGAGATGGCCTCAAGAAAGTATAACTTTTTCATACTTGGAGATAGGTATAGAGAGGAAAGAAGAGAAGTGTTTGAGCATATGGTTGGTATTGGAGAAAAAGAACTGTTATCTTAGAGGAGTTGTGGTTTTGGCAGAGTAGAGTCAAGTCTGAAAGAGTTAGGCATGGTTGTGCCTGATGTGGAGATGGCTAGTTAAGCCACGTGTTTGCCCAGACATACTCAAGTTTGCACCAGCATCAGCACATCAGGTATCCAAAAGAAATTGCTGACTCACCAAAGGACCTCACGATATAAAACTTGGAGAAAAAAATAGTGACATCTTGAAAAGTGCCCATGTTGGAGTGGTGGTGCTGGATATCTTAAAATGCATAAATATCTGGGACCTGATCATTTGTACCCTAAAAGCATATGGGAAGCAATAGAAGTGATTGCTAGGCCTCTTGCCAAGATATTTGTATCATTGATAGCCTTGGGAGAGGTGGGAAAGACTACAAATTGGCAAATGTGGTGCCACTATTTAAGAAAGGTGATAAGGAAAAGCCAGAGAACTACAGACTGGTGAGCCTGACATCTGTGGTGAGTGAATAGTTAGAGAAGATTCTGAGGGTCAAGATTTACATTCATTTGAAAAGGTAACGACTGACTAGGAATAGCCAACATGGCTTTGTACACGGAAATTATGCCTCACTAACTTGATTGAGTATTTTTGAGGCAGTGACAAAGATGATTACTGAAGGCAGAGCGGTGGACGTTGTCTATGTGAACGTCAGCAAAGTGTTCGACAAGGGTCCACATGGTAGATTGGTTAGCAAGTTTAGATCACATGGAATCCAGGGAGAGCTAGCCATTTGGATAAAAAATTGGCTAGAAGGTAAGGGAAACAGAATGGTAGTGGAAGGCTGTTTTTCAGACTGGAGGCCAGTGATGAGCAGCATGCCCCAAGTATCCACTTTCAAGGAACTATTTCAAGGAGAATTTTATACATAAATAAAGAACAAGAAGGTAGCTAGGGAAAGGGTAGGTCCACGCAAGGACAAGGAGGAAATTTCTGAGTGGAGCCAGAGGAACTGGGTGGGGTTCTTAATGAGAACTTTGCATCGGTATTGGTATTCAGAAGGTCTTGTTTCTCTAACCTGACTTTGTCATTTCCTCAAAAAAAGCCTATGATTAATGAGTGCAAGGCTGTAGGTGTTGCCTACATAGAATTTAGCAAGGCTTTTCACAAGGTCCCTCACGGCAGGCTGATACCAAAGGTATCTGCAGTAGGCTGGCAAGATGGAAATAGAACTGGCTTGGGTCATAGAAGACAGAGTACCAGTGGAAGGGCATTTTTCAAATTGGAGATTTGTGATCAGTGCTGGGACTCCTGCTGTCTGTAATAAATAAATAAGTGATTTGGAGGAGAATGCAAGTGGCCTGATTAGCAAGTTTGCAGGCAGCACAAAGACTGGGGGAGCTGCGGATAGCGTGGAAGACTGCCAGAGGATACATGATATAGATAGGCTAGAGACGTGGGCAGAAAAACGGGAGGTTGAATTTAATTCAGACAAATGTGAGGTGATGCATTTTGGGAGATCTAATGCAAGAGGGAAATATACAGCAAAGTGGCAGAACATTTAGAATCGTAGAATCCCTACGATGTGGAAGCAGGCCACTTGGTCTGTACCAACCCTCTGAACAGCAGCCCACCCAGAAGGTAACACCTTTGATACATAACCTTTGGTTGGAGGCTGCAGAGCTAATTCCACTTATAGTGGACAGCTCACTTCAAAATACCACAGCTTTAGACACTGAACTGAATGATCTTCCTGCTGGATTGTATCATTCAACGGTTCTACGATATCACTCCTGCTCTTCAACAGTTCCACTGTCTATTCAGAGGTAGCACATCTCTGTTAAGTGGCCAGGTGAAACGTAAAACTAGACTCTGAACACCATGGCAAAATAGGAAAAGAAAATGGCAAAGAGATACAAAAAATATTGTTTGGAGCTCGCATTCGAATTTTGACCCTATCAGTGTCAGTTGGCTCCAATGCAGAACCATTGAGGTTGAAACAAAACTCCAACATTCACTCTTTGGATAAGAGTAGAATGACCTCTGGTTCAAAGTACCAGGTCAAAGCATTCCCTCTCTTTTGAGATGGATGGATTTTGGAAATAAAAGAATCTGCAATAAATCACAGAACTGAGATCCAATAATGACCAGTCTGCTGCATTCTAGAACAGACAGTAAGGTGCACATAAAGCTTCAAAATAACAATCTTTGAGGGCTTTCAACATCGCAATTCCTGGTAAAATGGTAAACTAAAAACAAATTACTCATGAATCAAGAAGTTCTAAATGCAATAGTATCACCCAGCAGAATTGAGGTTTTGATAAGCTTCTACAGGAACAAGAGTCACTTAGTGGAGAGAGAGATGGGAAGTAAAGTGTATCATTTACTGACAAGAGTACACCTGCTGTTCAATTCACAAGGAATGCTCTTGTCATGATTCACCATTCGGCGTTCCACCGCTTTCAAATGAGATCCAATAACAGGAAATAATATAGGAAATACATTGCTGGAAAAAGTTCTCTGGCTTGAAACGTGTAAAGACAGTTGTCATTTCAACTAGCTTCACATGCCCTGCCAGGATTCTTGTGTCTGCTGTTTTAAATAGAGTTATCAATATATTCAAAGGAACACTGGGCACCTTTAAAACTGATACATTAATTCAGCATGATCTTAGTAAATAGTGGAGTAAGCTTGTGGAGTTACTGGACTATTTCCTATTTCTTTCCTTAAAGTAGTAGACAAAGTATAAAGTGGCACTTAAGTTGATTACAGGAATAGTCATTTTTGACTTTACTAATGTGAAGTACCCTCCGAAGCACAGTCAGTCATCTGAATCAGGACATCCCACCTGAAGCGACCATAGTTTTACTGGGATGAATATGATCCTAGGTATGTGTCACTGGTCGGAGATCCTCAGTTTCTCACAGGAAACAATGGACTAGTTTTAATGACAAAATCTTTACAATGCAAGTGCCTTGGAAGAACACATCTGCAGTGCAAAGGATGAAAACACTTGAAAGAACAGAGTATGTCTGTATTACCAAAACTCCTCAGCCTACATCCTAACAATTTTCAAAATAAGCTCATAAAGGTGACAGGTCAGTACACTTCTAAACCACTACTCTCCAGCGGAATCATTTCCTACAGACACGCAATTATTCATCAACATCACTGAGCTAAGGAGGGATGTGATGCTAGGTCAAAGCAGAAAATAATTTTATGTTCACTCTGGATGTGATTGAACTCTCAGTTACAGGATAACCAGATAATAATCCAAAAGTATCCAACAAAGACTAAGCTTCCAGTCCATTGATTGACACTATTAGTCATTGAAATATATGCAACCAAATCAAATGACCCCTCATTAACTCTGCATTACGTGTTAGTCTAAATGTTGTCGCTATTGATACAAAACTGGCAGATTCTAAATCTTGTCATCATCTCCCACACTCACTCTCAATGTAGAAAGTTGATAAAAACAGCGCTGAAAGGTACAGACTGGAAGCTGTGACGTTAAATTAGGGTAAATCTACTCTAAACAGCTTGGGAATGAGGTCTGAAGCCAAGCTGCGGTGTGCTGGTAATTTGCATCAATGCTGGAATAAAAATTGCCTTGTACAGTCAGGATGCAATTCCAATTTTCTGCAGTATTTCTCATCAGCAACAATGGCTCAGACTGAATGACTGTAGTGATACCAAGACATACAAATTGAGATTATGTATCTAGGTTCAGTCCAGGTTTGTTCAGCATATTGATCTCAGGATGGAGCTGCCAAGAGATCAAACAGTCAGGATTTAGATTTCTGAGCTGAAGGGGTAGAAGAGGAAAAAAATAAGTAACAGAAAAAGGAGCAGCTTGGTTGTCAATTATACTGAAGTCGGCTCCGAAAAGTAGTTTGGATTTGATTGAGATACACATCAACAGCAAAATATTCCCATTAATGCCTTCAAGACAACAGCAGAGGTTACAAGAAAATCAGAGAAAGACTGTGGTCTCTGCTATGTTGAAGGATTGGGTGGGATTCAAATTAAGGAAAGATGCTGCTTTCTCCAAAGGGCAGTTGCAAGAATCCACAAAATCAATCGGCCAGTCCATCCAAGTTACTACGTTACTGTAGAACACACTTGGAAATTTCGGGGCAGATTTGCTCAGGAACTACAGATCTAGAGAACCATATAAGCAGACCGACAATAGCAGCTCACTTAGTCAGCATCCACCCAACTACCTTAAACATTGATTCCCATCATCATCAGCGTACCACTGTATAGTAACTGCGCATTAACTTACATGACACTGCAGCAAATTATTCAGTCATCTTTGAGAGCATCCATCAGTCTCCAAACTTTATCATTCAGAAGAACGAGGGCAATGGGTGCTACCAGTAACTCCCAGCTGCAAGCTGCCCCCAAATTATGTACCAGCTGATTTAGAAATATGTTGGTGTTAGGCTATAATCTGTTCCTGCCTTCCTAACAGCACAAGGACTTCAGGTGGTCAAGACAATAGCAAATCACTACCTTCTTCAATGTAATTGATGCCAGTTTAGGCAGAGACACCCACATCCTGTGAATGAACATTAAAGCCTAAATTAATTCTGGGAAAATCAAAACGATGAAACTCTTCCCTCGCTCTTGGAAGCTACACAAGTGGAACTTTAATTACCCAAGTCTGTAAAAGCAATGATATTTTCTGATATTTGATTGGGTCCTATTTCATGTGATAGCCATTCAGTGGGTAGCTCAATTAATCAAGGATCAAAAAATTGTGGGTTCATAGTCTAAGCACTTGAGCAACAAAATCTCAGCCGATAATCAACATGCAGTTCTGTTAAAGTTGCTTTTAAATATGATGCAGAACTGAGACCCCACCTGTGCTCTTACCTACAAGTAAAAGCTCCCAAAACAATATTCCCAAGAACATTATTTAATTAGCCATAAAAGGGTGTTGAATGACTCGAGGTTATGAAAGGCACAACAGAAGTGCAAAAACACATGCTAGAAATTTAGTGTATAAACAGCTGAACATAACATAGATTGAGTGAAGGCTTTGTGAAACACCTCCATTTGGTCCCTAAACTTTTATTTTAATTCTCTGCTCTACTGACACTTTCATCTCTTGCCTCTGACAATGCTGATATGGACAGTTTCATCATGAACTTTAAGAACAGCACTTAATCTCTCAATTAGGCTTTTTACAAAGCTTACAGAGTCAAGTGAGTTTACCAATTTTAGACAAAAGGTAATGCCTCCATTTTTCTGTAATCATTTCACCATTAAGTCCACTTTCCTACCTGTCCTCCATAATGCGACTTTCTTGTCAGCCAATGGTTTGTGTGACTCTGTGCATTATATTCAATCACCCAGCGTCCACTACTCTTGTGGGAACAGAATTCCAAAGAATGATGATCTCTCAGTAATTTTGCATCTGTCTTAAATGGGAAAGCATTTATTTTCAAATTGTACCCCTAGTTTTAGATTCTCCCACAAAAGCAAATGCTCTCAGCCAAATTACTCAATACTTCCTCATACAAAAACCACTTCACCATTAGAATCAGACAAATGAAACTTTTCTGATTGGTTTCCAATTTGACACCAGAACACTATTTCAGGTGCACTCTTACCCAGACCATGTACAGATATAGCAAGGCTTTTATATTCCATTCGCCCTGCAATGAAGATCACCATTCCTTTTGCTTGTTGCACACACATTTTGACATTTTGAGATTCATGTACAAGGACAGACGAGACCTCCCCTTATTTCAGTATTCTGTCATCTCTCTCCATTTAAATAATATTCTGCTTTTCTGTTCTTGCCAAAGTGGACAACCTCACAGTTTCCCCCTTTACACTGCCAAATGTTTGTTTGCTCAGTTAACCCACTTTTATATCTTTACAGACTCTTTGTATCCTCAAATTTATTTTCTTACCTGCCTTTGTATATCAACTAGTTTAGCTACAATACTGTCAGACTTTCTATCCAAGCCATTAATATAGGTCAAAATAGTTGAGGCCTTTGTACTGATGCTTGTGTGTGTTTGTATGTGTACATGCATGCGCTGGAGAGGGGGCAGTCTTAATTTAACGAAATATCCAAGTGATAGCACATTAACAGTGCAAGTCTACCTCAGTGCCGAACTAGAGTGTTGTCTTAGATTTTTGTGCACAAGTGGCCCAAGTGCAACATAGCCATTTGTCTCTTCTCAAAAACTGTATGACCTGCTAAGTTCTCTCAGATTAGAAATATAAGTCTTTGTTTTTATCACCCAAGTTCCTTGATAAAGGAGCTTAGTTTGTAAAAATGCACGCTTCCCACCACAAGATTCTCTATTCCAATTGGTAACTGCAGCTACTGACAACTCTTTGGAAAGAGCTGCTACTAGAACGGAACAGATGCATTTTGGTGAACACTGCAGGTGTTTCAGTCACTGTTTCAAACTAAAGAGAGTTCTTCTTTTCATTCATGAGGTATGGACATTCCTGGCAAGCAGTTGTCATCCACTCCTTATTGCCATGATGCAGAGATGCCACTGTTAGACTGGGATTCGTTCCTTACTTCATTAAAGGTGGTGGGTGCAGCCACCTTTTTGAACTGCTACGTCTTATTTAAGACCACATGGCATAGGATCAAAAGTAGACTATTCAGGCCCCAGCCCACTTTGCCATTCATGATGTCATGGCTGATTTGCTAATCCTCAACTTCTCCACTTTCTTGCCTTTACCCCAAATCCCTTGATTCCTTAACTGATTAGGACTCTTGCCTGTCTCAATGTTGAATATACTTAATGACCCAGTCTCAACAGCCCTCTGTGGCAAAGGAATCCACAAATTTATAACCTCAAAGAAGAAATTCTTCCTCATTTCAGGTGTGTGCATATACGTATTGGTGGTCCCCAGGTAGGCGGATCACTGCTCTTTTCAGCAATATATTAATAATCTGAATTTTGCTCTACAGGGTGTGCTATGAAAGTTTGAGGGCTATCTGAGAAACCGAAATGCAGCAAACAATGGCAGCAGTAGGAAAGTTCAGAATCATACTAGTACGGAGAGGTTCTTCAGCCCACTGGGTCTGCACTGCCAAAAATACAACACTAGTTATAATAATCCCACTTTCCCACACTAAGCCCACAGCCTTGAATACTATGGGATTTAATGTTTCGAACATTATCAACAGATTTGAAAAATGGGCGGACACAAGGCACATGACATTTAACACAACTGTAAAGTGTTACATTCTGGGAAGAAGAGCGAAGGAAGATGTTTGACTAAATGGTACAAACTTAGAGGGTACGCATGCACACAAAGTTTTGACAGTTGCAAGAAAAGATGAGAAATGGCATGAAAACAGCAGAATTGTTGGCTTCAATGGTCAAGGAATAGAGAAGAAATGCAAAGCAGTAATGGGAATGGTATACAAAACACTCAGGCCTTAGCTAGAGCATCGGTGTTCAATTCAGGGCTTGGCATTTTCACAAGGATGTCAAGGCCTTGGTGAAGATGCAAATTTTGACGATAATTGCATCAGGGATTCAGCTGAGTGCAGGAAGACTGGAGAATGTTGAATTATTTACGATTGGATTCAATAGGCATGTGTAAAATCAGGAACAGTTTTGATAAGAATCAAGAGAAGCTGGACTCTCTGCCTCTGGAAGTGGTAACAGTGAACAGATATTTAAGGCAACTGGCAAATGAACCAAGGGTATCAGGAAGAAACACCTCCATAAACGAAAGAGAATTGCATATATTCTCAAAGGGAAGAAATTTGAAGAGCTATGGAGAAAGAGCAAAAGGAATGCAACTAATCGGATAGCTCAATCAAGACGTTGCGATGGGTATGATGACTCAATGACATCCATCTGTGCTGACTTCTTCTTGGATTTTTATTGGTCCCAATCAAACCGAAAATGCTTTCCTTCAATTTGTTGTCTTTGCTCACTAAATTCTGTTTTCTTTTCCTGTAGGTGGTCATTTCTGGTGGGATACAGTTCCAAGAGGCATCTCCAGCACAGTTGTTCTCTTCAGGTGTCAGATCAGCTGGTGAATACTGGTAGGCTGTCTGGCTAAGGAGGATACAACAACTGAGCTTGATCCTGTTACCTTGAATGCCCACAAAACATTTATCTGCCAGTGAACAGCTGAGAGAATAGAATCAATTTTCACCATTTAAGTCAACAGAATGTACATCACCTTTTTGGGAGCAGAATCAGTGAAATAATTTTAAGCTTAGACTTATAAAATTGTACCTTAAATTTAAAAATAAAAATCCCAGTTGCTTACCTGCAGATGTCTCCTTGAACTTTTCACTGGTTTTCTTTTTCCGCCATTTCCATGGTTTGAATATTTTCCCAAAACCTGGAAACTTTCCTCTTCTCCGTGCAGTTGGTGTGTTCGAACCAGAGACGTCATTCTCTGAGTCCACTGGCAGATGTTGCTCCCCTTCCTCAGCTAGATGCAACCATTAGAAAATAAAATTCAATTACACTCCAGTGTACAAAAAGAGGGAAAAGAATCAAATAACAAAAAGAGTTTGCAACCTGGATTGGGCTATTATGCACAGAATGAGTTCCCCCTATAACGCACCTAATCTACACATCCCTGAACACTACGGGTAATTTAGCGTGGCCAATCCACTTAGCCTGCACATCTCTGGAGCACCCGGAGGACACAGACACGGGAGAACGTGCAAACTCCACACAGACAGTCACCCAAGGGGTGAAATAGAACCCGGGACCCTGACACTGCGAGGCAGCAGTGCTAACCAATGAGCCACCATGCTGCCCTAAAGGATAAACTATAAGGATAGGGATGCATAAACCTGGCTTGCATTTACCTAACACAATAAGGAAATCACTTGGAAGGTAGGTAGGATTTAGTCTGCCTGATGAGGTAAAATTAAAGTTCCATTATTCAAGAGCGTAATCATGCAGAGGGCAATGGAAAACTCCACCCAAAAACTACCTCCTTATGTATTAACTAAAGCTTTCAGCACAAATTGATCATTTCGGGTAGGTGGCAATGAAGGGGAATGAGTGAGTTTAAAAAAGGGAAGGGAGCAGAGGGAGGGGTACATTGGTTTATTGAGCACAATTAATACATTCATGTATTATTTTAAATCTAAATCATACAGCACAGAAACACATCATTCAGCTCAACTGGTCCAATCAGATCTTTTGATTGTTCTTTTGATGAACATCCTTTTACTGTACTACTTCTCACTATCATTACTAGACCCTTTTTTGATAGGGAATTTTCTTCTTTAGAAATTCAGTATGTATATATTAGTCACAATTACTCTGTTCAAAGAGGACTTCATGTTTCCACCAAAGGTAAATGACCACATACAATTATTTACAGTTACACCAATATTTGGTAGAATGTTCAATACAACAAATATGGAATAATTCTTGTAAAGACGAAATATTGCCATTAATCTATAAGGCTCATATTCTTTAGACTTGATAATATCCTCAAGTAAAGCAGCAGGGAGGTCTTCTTATTCATGTTGCTGAATAAATCAAATTAAATTTTGACAATATATAAGTTACTAAACAAGTGCAAATTCCGAAAAGATTTGAGTTTTTATCTTTAAGAAATTCACCATTGCCAGCTTTCCCACAGTGAGATCCAAAAATATTTCAAAGATATCCTGTACATGAATTTTCCCCAGATAAGCCTTCCTGGTATTCCATACACAGTTTATTTTAAACAATCCTGCAGAGGGGGAAATCCTTTCACAATACATTCCTGCAGAGCTGATTATGGAAGCATTTACAGTCTTGTTCTGTCTATGAATTGAACTGTTCCAATGAAATTTTCCTCAGCGCAGGATGTAGTTGCTCCCGGGTTTCAAAGTTCCCACGTCAACACTGTCACAGCAAATATAGCTTGCAGTGAAGCAGCTGAAAGGTGATTACAGCTCAAGAATCAAGAGACAAGAGACAAAATATCATCCCAATTACCAACATTGTTCAGTTGTATTTACTTTTGGTTTGTTTTCTGTAGTTGCAAACTCCTTTGATTCTGGATGGTAAAATACCTGCCAACAGGTGACAGGCCAAATCCCACACTGGGGAAATATGCAGGCAGGGAAACTGATTCTATAATATTGGGAAATGAAAATCAGTTTACTTGCTGCTGGATACTGCAACACTGACAACAACCCCTCCAACTCCACCCCCACAGCACCCCACAAAAAGTTTGGTGATTTTGAACAAAAGACTCTTGCTACATACTGTAATGCAAGGCATAATTTACATATATTTTAGTAGCATTTATTTGTAGATTTTTGAACTTTGAGCTAGAGGTATATGGGTTTTAAAAATTAGTTTGTAAGTATTGCTATAGCCACTGTGATTTCTTTTAAAACACTTAGTCAGGAGCCTCCCAGAGTATTGGAGATTTGTTTATATTGGGAGAATTTATGAACAAACAAAGCAAACAGTGATGTGCATTATGGTTTCAGACTGAAGATTCCAGAATTTTGAGGGTCTAGGGGAAGTACCCCTAAGTTTCAGTCGGGCAGTTCTCTGAAGTCACGGCTGAAGCTGTAAAATAGTTGCTGCTAAGGGAGGGAACTAGTTTAGTATTGCTAAGAGGTTACCTCACAGTAAGGAGTTTAGTGTAAATGACCCAGACCATAAGTGTTTAATGAAAACCCTGAAAGGGTTATGCGAAATTGAAGAAAGCTAAGCTCAGATTTTAAAACAAAATCAAGGAAGAGGTTATCAGATTTTTGTGACTGGAAATTGAAGCTACAGTCAAGTTAACACGTATGTGAGAAAAAGAGAAAGGAATTCTTATGTTCAAATACTGCGATGAATTGCTGTTGGGATTAATGAGGTTGCATTTTATCATGTTTCATAACCTTCAATGTGTATCATATTTGACATTCTTCAATTTCATCACTTCTTTTGCACAACAATTTGTTTTACTATTAAATCCAAATCTGCAGTATTGTATGCTTGTGTTTCATTGAAAGACAGCCCGGTGAAACCAAAGCAGCAAAAAAAAACACGATCAATCAAACCAGATTTCTGCCTGGGTTTGGACTTGTCCAGTAATAACATCAGCTGGGATCATATAAAACAGAAGAGAAAAGCAAGCTCATGTTACATGTGTGCATGTAGCGTATAAAACAATAAAAAAAATCACACACCCATGTTCTATCCCAAGGTGTTATCCAATTTTCAGGCCTTAATCAATGTTGCACCAGGTGTTCAGTTTGTTTCTCAAGACTAACTTTTCCTTCGATTATCTTCAAGAACTAACAGATAGCATCTTATACACCCTTAAGACACCCCTAAATATTTCATCATGAACAAAATAGTCAAATACAGCAGTCAATTTGCACTTTGAGTTTTCCCTTGAAAAGCCACAGGATAAATTACATCATCCAGTGTTTTTGTTGATATACAGAAGTGCTGTAATGTCACAACCTTTCAATTCAACTTGAGTTCATTGCTGATTGCAATTAACCTAACTTAGACGCATTGGCTGCATCCATTTTAAGCCAAGTGTCTGCCTCCGAGCATTTTCCCACATAATGGACTCCCTGTTCTTACTTTTTTAATTCTATGTCTGCCCTTGAAACTGCCTACCAAAGTTTCTCTATGTTACCTGTTCAAATCAGCCTTCAAAAATTTACTCAGTCCTGCCCTCAGTCTATTTTTTTTCCCAAAATTCTTTGATGGAACGTGGGCATTGTTGGCAAGGCCAAAGTTTATTGTTAATAAATGGACGTCAATGAGTCAGATGAGTTTTTCTGAAAATGCTTCATGATCACCATGGACTCAATTCCAGATTTGTGTGTGGTTGTGTAAAAGAGAGAGGGAGAAAAAAGTGAGAGTGTGTGCATGGAGAGACAGAGAGAGAGAGAGAGATAGAGAAGTCTGAGGAAGTGAATGTGCATGGAGTGTCTATTTATATGAACATGAAACTGTTGGGCAAGAAGTGACCTACTGTTAACATCCATATTACTAATTGGGAATGTATTCCAGTGATGCTTTATTCTCGAGAAAGAATTGCTTGACATTCCACCTCTTTCTACACAGGCATTGTTTAAATTCAGTCCTCATTCCTTCCCATTTTTCTTGAATTGAAATAATGAACCAACTAGTACGGTCTCCAATATCATAGCTATGATCTAGTCACCTCTATGTTTCTATTTGTCTGAAGTAAACGGACTAATTCCTTCAAACCAAGTGGCTAAGCAGGCTGCAAATTCCCCCCCACCCCGCAGTGGTTTAGAACGCTCTTGGCCGTGTCTCCCGCATTTCCCGCAAGATATCCCTCACACCCCGCCCTTGCAATAACTGCCCCAAGAGAATCCCCGTAGTCCTCACATACCACCCTATCAACTTCTACCATCTACAATCCGACTCCACCACCATCTACAATCCCACCCCATCCTTGTCTGCCTTCCGGAGAGACCACTCTCTCCGCGACTCCCTTGTACGCTCCACACTCCCCTCCAACCCCACCACACCCAGCACTTTCCCCTGCAGCCGCAGGAAGTGCTACACCTGGCCCACACCTCCTCCCTCACCCCCATCCCAGGCCCCAAGATGACTTTCCACATCAAGCAGATGTTCACCTGCACATCCGCCAATGTGGTATACTGCATCTGCTGTACACGATGCAGCTTCCTCCACATTGGGGAAACCAAGCAGAGGCTTGGAGACCGCTTTGCAGAACACTTACGCTCGGTTCGCAGTAAACAACTGCACCTCCCAGTCACGAACCATTTCAACTCTCCCTCCCATTCCTCAGACAACATGTCCATCCTGTGCCTCCTGCGGTGCCACAATGATGCCACCCATAGGTTGCAGGAACAACTCATATTCTGCTTGGGAACCCTGCAGCCCAATAGCATCAATGTGGATTTCACCACCGTCAAAATTTCCCCTGCCACCACTGCATCCCAAAACCAGCCCAGCTCGTCCCAGCCTGTCTAACCTGTTCTTCCTCTCACCTATCCCCTCCTACCACCTCAAGCCGCACCTCCATTTCCTACCTACTAACCTCATCCAGCCCTCTTGACCGGTCTGTCCTCCCCGGACTGACCTATCCCCTTCCTACCTCCCCACCCATACTCTCCTCTCCACCTATCTTCTCTATCCATCTTCGGTCCGCCTCCCCCTCTCTCCCCATTTATTTCAGAATCCTCTCCCCATCCCCCTTTTCTGATGAAGGGTCTAGTCCCGAAACGTCAGCTATTGTGCTCCTAAGATGCTGCTTGGCCTGCAGTGCTCATCCAGCTCCACACTTACTTATCTTGGCTAAGGATTTTGTCAACTACATCTGATTGTAATGTCTCTGCAGATCTCATCAAGGGTATGATACAACCAACCACATGGGGGACTACAAGTGGCACAATATTACACATATAACATTATCAGTCAAAATGATGCATGCACTCCTTAATCTCTGGCGCCAAAATCTCGCCGCTTTGAAAGAAGCATAGCTACCTATTCTTACAAAAATAGTTCCAATCCTCAAGTCTGTAGTAGCACAACTGCTCACCAGAAAAGAAGCAGAATTGTACTTCACGTAGGGTTGAAACTGATGATCACAGGGTCGAAAGGCAGAACATATGGACGCGCTTCAAGAATGGCTGACTTCACAATAAACTGGGCAAGAACACCAGACAGCTGATAAATACTTAAAGATAAACTGCTTCTAAACATTCCCATACACACTTTAATATAGCAATTGGGAGATCATGTTGCAGCTTTCCAGGGCATTGGTTTGGCCACTTTTAAAATACAGAGTTAAATTCTTGTCTTGCTACTATAGGAAAGGTGTTGTGAAGCTTGAAGGGTTTCGTAAAAGATTTACAAGGATGCTGCCAGGGTTGGAGTGTTTGAGGTACTGGGAGAGGCTGAATAGACTGGCACTGCTTTCCCTGGAGCATTGGAGGCTGAGAGGTGACCTGATAGAGGTTTATAAAATCATGAGGGGTATGGATAGGGTGAGTAGCCATGGTCTTTTCCATGGGGTAGAGTGGTCCAAAACTAGAGCGCATAGGTTTAAGGTGAGAGGGGAAAGATTTAAAAGGGACCCAGGGTGCAACTTTTTCATGCAGAGGGTGCTGCATGTATGGAACAAGCTGCCAGAGGTGGTGATGGAGGAGGCTGGTGCAATTAGAACATTTAAAAGACATCTGGAAGGATGTATGAAGAGGAAGGGTGCAGATGAATTGGCAACACTTGCAAATTGGACTGGACTAATTTAGGATATCTGGTTGGCATGGACGAGGAAGACCGAAGCATCTGTTTCCAGGCTGTACATCTCCATGACTACATGACACTAACTTGCATTTGTTGTGGGGGATGCTTTTTAACGCTGTTCTGGCCACCACTGTATTCTATCACTGATGTTATTGAAATAACCAAAGTTTATGTTGTAAACACTACCAATTGATTACCAGATATCAATATAAGCATGTAAACTGGTAGCTTACCAGTTTACATTGCAAGCTTGTGTTCCATTCCCAGTCAAAGTCTATATGGAACCTGTTCTGAGTAAAGTGATCTTATACACCATAAGCACCACAAAGTGATAACTGCCCTCAGCTCACCTGGGAGGACAAAAGGCAGCTGGAGTACCAGGAGTTAAACTGAGGCTCACCCGAGTGTGTTAAAACTTATTGTAAAACACATTATTTTGAAGAGGGATAAAAAAAGAAATCAACGGTTACATGGAATTGAGGATTACTAGGTTGGCCACGATCTCATTAAATGGCAGAGCTGACTCAATGGGTTGAATGGTTTACTTCTGCTCCTACATTTTATAGAGAAAGGATTCTTCTCCTTAATATTTTGTCCAATATTTATCTCTCTACAAATATAGTCAAAATAGTCTATTTGATCAGTTATGCGCACCAACTGGGGGCTATTACATTTCTCACATTACATCAGTACCTGCATTTCAAAAGTACTACGTTGGCTGTGAAGCACCTAGCGGAAACCCGAAGTTGTGAAAGAAGCTATTAATACAAATTCAAGTCTTTCTTACAAATCATTGTGGACGTGAGGGAGAACGATGGCAGGTAGGGAAAGGTGAAGGAATTGGCAGGAACACCATGCAGGAAAGTTAGAAAATCAGGGCCAAAAGATCTTGGAAACATGTTGCCCTGCAAAAGGGTCAATCCTACTCAGAAAAGCAACAAATCCTACCATCATTAAATACCTGCCTTCACCTCCCACGTACTTTCTTTCATTTTCCTGCACTAATTTCAATAACCTAAACACTCACTTAAATATTTTTACTGTATTCAAGAGTCAGAAGAGTCAGATTATTTGCTTAATATCTATTGTCACTTCATATTAAGCACTTGTTTAAAAGTCAACAGTTGAAGTTCTTTCAAAAAGAATGCACAGCATCAAGAAATAATGCTCAAAAAAATTCAGAATTTTTAAAAAATTATATTTACAAAACTTAAGGCTAAAAGTTACTCAAACCTATGCCCCATAAATCCGTCATTTTAAGCTGATAACCTCCGAATCTTTTCAGAGGTGATGACCGTTTTACTATGACATTGGATGGGGCCCACTTTCAGAAACTGCAATGGAAACCAATCTACACAACAAAGCTTTCATGGCCCAGGGGAGGTTGCAATTAACTGTTTAGACTGTGATGAATAAAACTTTTTCCTCTTGTAAACTTTCAATTTTGAAGAGATGGCCTTGGTCTGTGCTTTAAAAACTGATTACTCCTCATTCATTACGTTTTATTAATGATGCAATAACTTGCAACTATTCTGTACATATACATAATAAAGCCTTTCAAAATCTTCACAGGAATGTTGTTAATTTTTTTAAAATGAGTGCCACCTTAGGAGATAATTGGAATGGAAACTGCCGACTCCATCCAAACTTACCATAATCTTAGAGACCTGGTGAGAAAAGAGAAACGCAGCCTGTAAATTGTTTTCTGTTTGTTACTCCCTTGCAGTTCAGGTAGCAACCTTGGTCAAAAAAGGGCGTATTAAGAAGAATCTTAAAAAAGGGGGAAAGGTGGCAAGTTTTAAAGGGAGAAACTTCAGACCTTAGCAGCAAGACACGTGAAGACGACATGGCCAGCAACTGGGGATCGAAGGAAGCCATGGATGTGCAAGAGGCCAGAATTGGGGAATAGGATAATTCAGGGAACAGGCAAATTAATAGAATTTAAATGGTATGAGAAAAGCGAACCGCTTGCATGCTGGTGCAACAAGGGCTGAGGGAGAACATTTGTTTTCTATATAAATAAAAATGTTTTGCGAAAACATCTTTCTCACCTACTTACAAAACCTGTGGAACCTCTAAGCCTGCAAGCACCACAAAGTACAATTTACAAAAGATCCAAAAGTGTATCTTAACTTCTTTTGCAGACATACCAAGTGTAATCTGATACAGCAGCTTTTCTCAGCCCTCAAATTCCTATCGCCATATCAGTTCACCTGAACTAGAATGGTGTAATATCACCTCAGTAAATAGAATGCTCACTATCACACAGCACTTACCATTAATGGCTGCCTCAGGCACCTTAGCAAAGGAAGCCTGTCCCATTCTAAACTTTCTTCATCTGCTATTTATCTTAATAATCATGTAGTCTCAGGATCACAGTCAACGTAGAAAATTAAGAGCCACATGACAGATACAGCCCCGACAAAGTGTCACACTTCACAGCTTGACTCATTTTAAATCCTCGAGGGCTGCCCTGCCTTCATAAATAAGGTAATCTTACTACTTCCCTTCTCAGATGAATGCCCATCATTCCTCAACGCAGATTACTTGAAGTCAGAGGTTAAAGGGGGAGGGGATTAAATTCAGAAGTAGTGTGCTGATGCTGCTGCTAACACTGTGGCTGTGGGTCTGCTTGTGACTGTGCAAGAATCCACGGGTGTGTGTATCTGTGTTCCCATCCACCACTGAACTCTTGCGTAAACATTCCATTGTACCCAGAGCCTGCAACAAACGCACCAAACACCAACTCCTTCAGTGCCTTGATCCGAAAGAGTATTTTTGTACCTATGTGCTAAATCCTGTCGTTAATGAGTTTCATTATTTTTATATTTGTCCCCACCCTGAAACACTCAGGCGGGGGCTGACGCTGGAGGCAGTATCGGGGCACGGTGAAGCTAGCACATTTATAAAGATTCCTGTACATTCATGCCTTGATTTAAAACAAAGATCACCTTTGCATACAGTGTGCGGTCATCACAGTCTAAACTTCTAAAGTTTTTCTTATGAAAGCAAACAGGAATTAGAAAAATGGGATGAATGTATAATTCAGGGATTTTTATTTGATGGCATGCACTTCAGGAGGATTTTGAAAGGTGAGAGGGGTACAGGAAGACAAAAGGATTTTTTAAAAAATTAACTGCATTCTTCAAGGCTGACTGACAGGCTGATATATTACTGAGAGACTGCCATATTGTATCAAGTGCCCGCTTTCAGATTTGGCATTAAAACAAAGTTCCTGGTATCAGTTCTGGGTGGATGAAAAGTATACCATTTCATTATTTTGAAAAGCAAACCCAACATTTATACAGCACCTTTTAAAAAAGGGGATGAAGAAAGAAAAACTGACTCTTAGGCACCTGATCACAAAAGATTCAAGTGTAGGAGGAGAAATACACAGAATATATAGCAGGGAATTGGAAGGGGGGGACTCAAAGCGGGTACTCGTAAGAGCAGAGATTCATCCGATCGAAATATGCAAGGTTCTTTAAAGTGCTAATTTTCTGAACTATAGCTGGGCAGGTTGTCGGGTGTCCTAGACTGATTCAACAAAGTACAACCATGCAGCAACTACAAAGTTTTCACAGCTTGACTCATTTTAAATCCTTGAGGGCTGCCCTGCCTTCATAAATAAGGTAATCTTACTACTTCCCTTCTCAGATGAATGCCCATCATTCCTCAATGCAGATTACTTGAAGTCAGAGGTTAAAGGGGGAGGGGATTAAATCCAGAAGACATGGGCAGCAACTGTTAAAAGAACCTTGCGGGGAGGGTGCAGCAATGGGAGATGGAGGAACAGGGCACAACACCGTTGAAACAGCTACAGGGCCAACAAATTATGTATGCCACACTCCGCCATCCCTACCCTTCATAATGGGACAATACTGTTAAAAGAAAATGTGTCAATCTACACCATTCCAAAAAAAAGTCTGGGCATAATATGGAGAGCCCTGAGCTCACTCTCCTGGTTACACGTTGCGTGGAACAGTTCTATGCATCAGCAAGGCAAAACCAGATACAGTAATAGAATAAGCAGTCAATCAATATTACAGGGAATTATTTTCTTCCTGTCTTCACTGAAACAAGCAAAGAGCATGTGTGCCTAGTAACAGAAATAGAGCAAACACCAGCCTAATAATGAGGGGCGTAACATGTGCTTCCGTCCAAATGTAGGCAGATAAACACCGGTACTAGTGTTACTGGATGGATACTGGGAACTTGCTGATTTACAACTACCTCCACAACCTGGCAAAGCTGCTTAAAACTGGAATCAACCAACTGCTACCCTCAGATGATAGAAGGCAATGATAGACCTGGAAGCTTCCTGGGTGGCAAAACCTATGTTCTTCAGCCTGAGGTGAGGAGAGGGTGGGGGGACCAGTCAGGGAGTTCAGTGAGGCAGAATGCACACTATTGAGGAAGCCGGGCAAAGAGGGGTAGGGTCGAGGGAACAAAGTAGAACAGAGCCAAGAAACTGCTGGAGGGCTGACAATATACTAAGTGTGTGCTGCATAGCAGTGGTACAAATCTTTTCAGATTTCAAACAGTGGCGCACTCTGACCTGTTCAGTTTCATACTAATAAAAATACATCTCAAGATTGCTACTGCACAAGAACTGGGAAGTTCCTTTAGGCTCCATGCCAACATACCTCTGTCAGTAAAAACCAAAAACAGATTTTAATCACCAATTTTGTTTGTGGGACTTTTGCTGGGCATATAATGACCTCTGAAATCAACAATTCCAGGATGTCCATACGGCAAACATAATCCAGTGTTTCCAAGTTGCTACGTAAAATGAGGACATAAAACTCTGTATGTAAATGGATATTCCTTCATCCTGTTGTTTCGGTCTACAGTGTGCAGTCCATCTGTGGTAGAGCCTGACAAGCAGGTTCTTTTTAAAATGTCAGCTTTCGGTTTGGCACTCACTGCTAGCAATGAAAAAGCTATGGGGTTGTGCCTTAAAATGAGTAGCTTCCTAGGCTATTTCAGAATGCAGCCCAAGTATGAACCACATCATTGTGGGTCTGGACCTACATTAACAATGGGAGATTTCCCCTCCTAATGGACGTTAACGAATCAGATGGTTTATTTTAAAACAACAAATCGATCATTGCTGTGGCCAATATCAGTATTATACGCCAGAGTCTGCCGATCTCTGCCAGCTGATCTCCACCAGCTCTTTTAATTTTCAGCTTTGATAAACTGTTTTACACATCTCACCCTGCATGCTGTTGGTTCCCAAGTTATAGCCAAGAGGCAACAGGCAAATGTAACTATCCTGGATGGAGATACATTATCATTCATCATCAACACGAGTTGTGTATAATCATAATTACATTATACTACAGTTCAGAAACAGGCCATTCAACCCATTAAGCTTCTGCTGTGTAAGATGGACAACAAATCCAGCTTTTTGCTCTTTTCCCCAGAACTCTGCAAAGTACACTAACTTTCACTTTTAAAAGCACATTAACTAAATTTGATACCTAGCCATATATGGCAATATTAGGGGACACTAGGAGAAGGGACTAAAGGTTTGTCAAACTTAACACTTCTACCAGTGTATCTGAGAGGAAGCGACCAACTCCAAAAGGACAGGTGGTTTTGGGAAGATATTCAGAATTTAGGGACATGGAAAACCAAGGTATAGCCATCAATAGTGATTAAAGTCAGAGATAAGCAAACAGATGGAATTGAAACGACAAAGAGATCTGGGAGAGTTGTAGAGCTGAAAGTTGTTCCAGGGATAGGCACGCAGGGAGACCATGGAGTCACCTGAGAACGAGAAAATGTTGAAGTTAAGGTGGTTCTAGCATGTAGGCAATATAGGTGAACAAGGGTGGGCTGTGAAATGGAGCAATGGAAGAGCACAAGCAGAAGAAGGGTTGAAGAGGAAAGATCAAGTGCAATGGAGCACTTAAACTCAAAAGGCAATCAAATCATGGACAGGACCTTCAATACACCAACTGAGGAAATAGTGGGCTATGTGGCGGATGGATGTGAGAGAAGTTACTAACTGGGAGAAGTTTGAAGATCGGAAAGAATACAAAACTTTCAAACATCGAGGCTGCATTGAACTTTGAATCTGAATAACTAGCTATCCCCTCAAACCACAGTATTTTTTAAGAAGTAGTTTTAAATAAACAGTAGCTTGGAAATCAACTTCTCCAAACAAATTTACACCTGAATGAGTCTTATTGCTGGAACAGACGTCGAATATGGGAAGGGGAAAGGAATGAAGGTGTACAGTCAGAATGAATGCACAGTTACTAAACTTAAGAACAGTCCTGATTTAATATACACTTGATCTGATCTCTCATATTTTCTGCCAGCCCAGATATCGTACACAGACTATCAAGACACAGCAATGCCTATCATTCTTTATCTTTAAAGAACTTCCAAACCCACAACCTCTACTAGGCAGAAGAACAGGGCAGAAAACACATGGAAACACCACAATCTGCAAGTTTCTTTCCAAGACACACACCATCCGGTCATTGGGTCAAAAACCTGGAACACTCTCCCCAACAGCATGAGCTGTACTGCAGCATTTCAAAAAGTATTGCTCACCATGACCTTCCAAACCAAAAGCAATTAGGTAGCACAACAAACAACGACTTTGCCAGAAGCCCTTATGATTTCTTGAACAAATAATGAAAAATCAAATTTATGCACATTTACCATACACTATAATAACGAACGAGCCCTACAGGATTGTTAAGCTCGGAGCACGCCCAAGTCACCTCATTTTCCACTTGGGGACCCTGCAGCCTTCTGGGCTCAACATCGAGTTCAATAACTCTACGGCTTGAGCTCACCTTTGTCCTTACCCTCAAGCCCACCACACACCAGGCCTTATTATCACATAGTCTGCTATTAAACACAACCCATTGTTAGCCATGAACAGTCCCAATTAATAGCTATCCCCTCTCCGAGCCAGATCATTATCCACTCCGTTGTCTAACTGTTCTCTTCTCTCTTTGAGCTCTATTTCCACCTATTGTTTACCCCTGAACTCCTCACCCCACTCTATCTTCTGCATATAAATTGACATGTTCCTAGCTACCAGCGCTTAGGAAGGGTAACTCGACCCAAAATGTAAATTGATTTCTCTCCACAGATGCTGCCAGACCTGCTGAGCTTTTTAAACAATTTCTGTTTTTGTTTCTGATTTACAGCATCCACATTTTTCTCAGTTTTATTTAGTACATCTAGTCATTCAGCCCCTCAAGCCGGTTTGCCATTATAGATCACGGCTGATAATCTACCATGGTATCGTTTTCCCACACAATCCAACATCCCTTGGATTCACATCAGGAAATCTATTAATCTCTGTCTTGAACATGCTGCAAGTGTGACTGAGCTTCACCAGCCTGCTGGGCTAGAGAATTTGAAAGACTCACTGCCCCAGGTAAAGAAATTCTCCTTAACCTTCTCTTTCAGCCTGCAATCTGCTCTGCACTTGCAACATTTTGCACTCTTTCTTTCAGAATTTGCAACTTCTATTTTTGTTGCATATGTACTATTAAAGAACAACATATCCTCAGAGTCTCGCATTCTTCTGAAATCCAACATAGGCTAAATGCTGCAAAGCGACAACAACAGGAATCACCTAAATCAGCTACCAGTCGAGGTCAGTCTGCTGCCATGTTAAAATTGAAAAATTGGTTCAAGCATAGCAAGGCATTGCAATATCACATCCTCTTCCCCCATTTCCCTATGAACCTCTTCCATTCTACCACCCTCCACACTTGTGTATTGACTCCATAAACAAGCAGAAAGTTGTAAAGCAACCAAAGCCACAATGTTGTTGGGCTTGCAGAGTCTCTCCTCAAGGGGGAGGTGTTGGCACAGGGCTGCTGGAAACAAAGAACCAATGCAGGACGCTACCATTACGTTTGGGGATTTCTTTTTAATGTCTGGCTGCAGGAGGGCTCTTCCCTCAGCTTAACTGCACAGGCCAACTCAATACCTGTAAAATTCCCCATATGAGTACTATCCCATTGTTCAAAAAATGCTTGAGAACCAGCTCCCCCTATTCTTGACTGAGACTTGACTGGTAAGATCCAGACCATCCAAACTGTATTCAGTTTTACACTTGACAACGAAGTGTGAAGCTGGCCTAGACCCAGGCCTGAAACGTCAGCTTTTGTGCTCCTGAGATGCTGCTTGGCCTGCTGTGTTCATCCAGCTTCACACTTTGTTGTGTTGGATTCTCCAGCATCTGCAGTTCCCATTATCTCAGTTTTATACTTGCTAATTTCCCTTTCTATTGCGGAAATGTTGACAGATTCTAAAGAAACATTGCCAACTGCCTCAACGAACTAATCCCGAATCTCTCCACGCTCAAAACTAGCATCCATTCTTCAAAGTCTTTGAATTCACTGCTGCAGAGCTACCCTCTTGACATTCTGTATTGAATGCTCTACAATCCAATTTAACCGGCACGGTGGCTCAGTGGTTAGCACTGCAGTCTCACAGCGCCAGGGACCCAGGTTCAATTCCAGCCTCGGGCAACTGTCTGTGTGGAGTTTGCACATTCTCCCCATGTCTGCGTGGGCTTCCTCCGGGTGCTCCGGTTTCCTCCCACAGCCCAAAGATGTGCAGGCTAGGTGCATTGGCCATGCTAAAAATTGCCTGTAGTGTTCAGGGGTGTGTGGGTTATAGGAGGATAGGTCTGGGTGGGATACTTCAAGGGACGGTGTGGACTTGTTGGGCCGAATGGCCTGTTTCAATACTGTAGGGAATCTAAAAACGTCTGTCCACAACAGACAGATGGCATTCATTTTTCAGTCTCATCCTTCTCCCCTACCTTCAAAACTGTCGGCAACTGCCGGCTGATCTCCACCAGCTCCTAAACTGGAAAGTGGCAACAAACAAATATTACCAACACTGGGTGGGTTTCTGTGACCCAGCAGAGAGGTGACAGCCCTACTGATGGCTCAATAGGCTGAAATCCATTTTAATAATAATTTTAACGGACTCTCCTCTCCCAGATTCCACTCATGCCTGCCTCAACATTAGTACCACCTCTAACCCGAATATTTATAGAATGGTTTCTTTCCATGATCTCAGGAAGCACAAATGAAACTTAACAGTTTTTTAAAATGTAACTATCATTCAGGAGTACAGAATTTCGGTATTGCTGAGATAAGACATTTTGTCAAAGCTTTATGTCTTGTGATAATCAAGACAGTGCACAAGTAACAACGGGAAAACAGTATTATTCCTTAAGAGAGAAGAGAGATGATGGCTGCAACCAGTTTTGAGTGAATTTTCCACAAGATTCCTACACAAATGCAAAGACCATTAAGGATTTGTACACAACAGTAATGGAGTGTAAGTGTGTTCATATGACATTGCTAGCCAGTTCAGCAATATACTTCAAGGAAACCACAGACACATGCACTGCAGCAGTGTATCTTATGATTTTAATACATCCCATAACGAGAATCAGTATCCTAAATTGTTGCTCTCCCTCTAATTTAACATCTGGGCCTGAATGGACGACATTAATATAAGCTCAAAGTTCCAGCAGAACACATTCTACCTGGAAATCTTCTCAATTTGAAGAGGTTTGGTCTTATTTTTGAAAATCTGCTGAACCCCAATGAAACCTTGAACAAAGTGAAGACACGTTTAGGGGAGGCCAAACATCTTCTGCAGATTCTTATGGATTTTTCACAAGATTTGGCCAATCTTGGGCACAAATATGCTCCCTGCAATTCACAGTCCTTTCCACCCTAGCCAACAGCATAGAAATAATCCTGGATCAAAAACTGATAAACAGAAAGCATTCCTTAATGTTCTTTGAAGTTTCATTTGTCCGCGCCATGTGCAATGGTCAACGTATCAGCAGCATCATACAAAGCCCAGCTCCCAGGGCAGCATGGTAATAGAACATATAGAACTCCCAACACATCCAATACAGAAATAAATTGTAAAAGTGAAATAGGGTCATGAAGATGGGGATTCAGGAATAGAGATAAAAGGTTTGGGAATAGGGGAATGTAAGGAAGAGGTAATCAATGTGCAGGAGGGAGGGGATGGTGCAGTTGAGAAATAAAATTGCTCCACAGAAACTGGGAAAGGGAACACTCCAACAATCCCAGATTGCTCTCTCAACAGAATTTAAGACCAGCCCAGAACAAACCTTTTACTCAACTGCAGTTCTTTGCTTCTGGCCTAAAATCAAGTATGGGCCTAAGAGCTGTAACACTGAAGAAAGGTTACTGAGGAAGGGTCACTGGACCCGAAATGTTAACTGATTTTTTTCTTCACAGATGCTACCAGATCTGCTGAGCTTTACCAGCAACTCTGTTTTTGTTCCTGATTTACAGCATCAGCAGTTCTTTCGGTTTTTACTGAAGAGAGTATGGTTGAGGTCATTTTGAGTCATGCTGTCACGGCAGTAAAGAGTGGGATTTATCCTGTAATGGACCATAATACACATAATGAGGAGCATGCTCCTATAGATGTTGAACTCCCAAAGTCCAAACACTTCATGCTGCAATACCAATGTACCCACGACCTTGCTGAACTCAAAATGTACCAAAGAAATTGAATAAGGAATTCAAGTGAATACCAAGTGCAGATCCATGATGCAAGGAACTTGAGTAGAGTAATATTCCAAGCTGCTCTACGATTAGAAATTTCTTTTCTCCCTTGCACATGGTCTGTCCAGTTTGCACAACCAGTGGACTGGCACCAGTTCACTGTCCTAAATAATTTAGTTGGCGCACCTCATGCGGCAGCACATGTTTGACTTTTGCGACAGAGCAGAAAAAGATGAAAATAGATAACTTACTAGGAACTGTGCGAGGGATAAATTTTGAACTGAAAAGTAGTTGTTTTTATTATGTATTATAACTCACACTCGATGCTCCTGGTCTCCAGAAATCCAGCTGTGCTGCTGCCATTGGTTAGGACAGCCATACATTGGGACTCAAGAACGTGAACCCAATATATCTCATCAGCAAAGTATTGTCAGGTTAAGACACAGCATGTTTTGCAAACCACATAAGCGAGACTGCAACAGAAGATTGTCATCAGGTTACACCCTTGCTATCCACTGTGGTGAATTATAGAAACAGAGCATTTTATGGAACATTTTTGGATTCTGTAGTCACAATAGCAGGAAGTGCTTGCATAGCAACTTGGAAATTGGCCTGTGCAGCAAGAATGCAAGGCACTAAGGCAGCACGAAATTAGCTGAAGTAAATCCTCTGCCTAGCTGTTCAAACTAGGATATTACCAAGTTTATTCAGCATGTTGTTGATTTACTCTGATTTTTTTCCATCAAGAGTTACTAAATATTGTCAGTCCCCTTTTGTGGGGTTTAATATTTGGAAGGTGGCAGCCAGGACTCCAGGAGTAGCTCTCCCCGCGTTGAATCAGAGTTGAGGTGGTTGTGCCTTCAAGCTGTTTTGGCCCTAGGTTTTGGAGTTGTCACCTTAAATTTCTGCCTTTTTAGACTTGACTCCCTTACTTCCAAATATAATTTAAAGCAGTCTTTGAACATTAAAACATAGAAGTAAGGAGGTCAAATGACGCAAGCCCGCTCATGCCATTCAACAGGATAATTCCAGTTTGATGCCAGATGCTTTTTGACTACTCTACAATTAAAACTGCCAGCCTTCAATGTGCACAGTGAATTGGACTCGAGGGGGCTCTGGAGTAGAAAATTCCAAATATTCACAGTCCTCAGATATAAAAATTCCTCCTCTGTCTTGAATGTGAGGCCCCATCAATTTGAAACTGCACCCTTGCTCTAAATAACCTTGTAAGGAGAGACATTCAGCCAGCATCTACCTTGTCAAGTCCCCTCAGAATCGTGTGCTTCAACAGAATCACCTCTATTTCTTCTAAACTCAGTAAAAGGACCAACCTGTTCAATATTTCCTCATGAGACAATCCCTTCATGCCAGGAATCATCCTCCTCCAAACCGTCTCCAATGCAAGTACATTCTTTCTTTAATATGGAGAACAAAATTATATGCAGCGTTCTAGGTGCTGCCCCAGCAAATAGTGAATGTTCCTCCCAACTTTCATATTCCAAATCTCTTGAATTAAATGCCAATATTCCACTTGCCTTTTTAATTACTGGCTTCTTTAAAAGTTGGCTAGCAAATTGGCTGGAAGTCTGTTTTATGATGTACAGTGATGCCAACAACGTGGGTTCAATTCCCACGCTGGCTGAGGTTACAACAAAGGTCTGACCTTCTCAAGCTTGCCCCTCGCCTAAGGCGTAATGACCTCAGGTTAAACTCACCGCTAGTTAGAGTCATAAGGCTGTACAGCAAGGAAACAAAGCCTTCACTACAACTCATCCACGCTGACCAGACATCCTAAATTAATCTGGTGACATTTGCTAGCATTTGGCCTATATCCCTCTGAATCCTTCTTATTCATATATCCATCCAGATGCCTTTTAAATGATGGAATTATATCAGACTCCACCACTTCCTCTGGCAGTTCATTCCATACATGCACCACCCTCTGCATGAAAAAGTTGCCCCTGAGTCACTTTTAAATCTTTCCCCTCTCACCTTAAACCTATGCTCTCGAGTTCTGGACTCTCCTACCCTGGGGAAAAAACCTTGGCTATTCACCCTATCCATGCTTCTCATCATTTCATAAACCTCTAGGGAAAATAGCCCCAGCCTCTCCCTATATTTCAAACCCTCCAATCCTAGCAATAGCCTCGTAAATCTTCTGAAGTTTTTCAAATTTCACAACATACTTCCTAGAGGAGGAGCCCAGAATTGCACACATTCTAAAAGTGGCCTAACCAAGGTCTTGTACAGCTGCAATATACCCTCCTAACTCCTACACTCAATGTGCTGACCAATAAAGGCAAGCATACTAAACACCTTCTTCACAATCCTGTCTACCCGGGACTCCACTTTCAAGGAGCTATGAACCTGCACTCCAATGCCTCTTTGTTCAGCAACACTGCCCAGGACCTTACCATAAAGTGTATAAGTCCTGCCCTGATTTGTCTTTCCAAAATGTAGCACCTCACATTTATCGGAATTAAACTCCATCTACCACTCCTTGGCTCATTGGCCCGTCTGATCATGCTGTCTCTGTCAGTGTGTAGCCCTATGGCCATTTGGGGCAATGGTGAGTTAACTTACTCTACTTGCTCAATCTGCATGGTAACTGTGATTCATTGAAGGTCAACCAGAGATTCTTTTGTTTTGTAGTGTTGTTTTGTGTTTCTCCATTTGCATGATAATTTGCTTTTTTAATCTTCCTACCAAAATGGTTCCTCTGACAAATAACTGCCTACTCACTTCGCCAATTTCCCACTCTTTGCAGATTTATGTCACTACCAGCTACTTTCCCACCTATAATTTTAATGAGCAGCAAGTTATTCTTACACAAAATCCAATACTGACACTTGCACCCTACTAGTTTGTTGGCTCCTTGAAAATGACCCATTTATCCTGACTGTCTCCTTTTGGTTAGCCAATCTTCTATCTCTGCTAATGTATTGCTCTTAACATCATGAGTTCTTAACTGGAAGAGTTATATTTTATGTGTAATTTGTAAAAATACATGTGTTCAAATACTTCAAATGCATTTCACTTACTTGTATACTTTTATCCATCTTACTGGTTATATTCTCAAAACAATAAACTTAGAACCACGCTGATGTTGTTCATTGTATTATGATCTTCTAAATACCCTGCTACTATTTCCTTAACAGCAAGACACCAAAATTACCTCCAGGACAGATGTAAAATTAACTGGCATTTAGTTTCTTGCATTCAGTCTGCATCCTTCCTTGAATGTTACGTTTGTGGCTTTCTAATCTGCTGGGATTTTTCCAGAATCTAGGTAAATTTGAAAGTTTACAGATCATGTAGCCATTATCTTTACAGTCGCCACTTTTAAGAACATGGGATGTAGTAGGCCTTAGGCTAAGGGAATTTGTCAGCCTTTAGTTCCATAAGCATGCGTGGCATTTACTTCCAAGTTTCAAGTTACTTCCAAACATATTGCTGATTTTCTACTATTCTTGGAATATTGAGATGTTTTTAAAGTCTTCCAACATAAAGGCAAATATAAAGTGTTGTAAATCACTGGCAATTTACCGATCCCAGTAGCTCATGGGAGGTCATGTGATGCAGTTTTCAATAATGCTCCAAAATATCATGGGACATGTTAAAGCAGCTACATAAACACAATCTCCTCCCCAGGTAAGTGCAAAATCCAGACTAACACTGCAGCATTGTAAGGAGGAAGTGTCACAGTGAATTGTTACCTCCCACCTGAAAGTTTAAATTGAGGTCCTGCCTGCCCTCCAACTTCAATTACTTGCGCCATCGTCCTCCAGAAAACCAATGCGAAAGGCAAAATAAGTGCAAACAATTGCTGACAATGTCAAGGAGTCTGTTCCAACAGGTTGAATATGTGATAAATCAAACTGTTATGTATGCAACTTTTTGGCACAGGTGTAGAATACAAGAAAACAGACTGGTTTCATTGCTTATACTACATTCGTATGTATGTCAACTTCCCCCCCAAAACAATAAATTACTTTTCAAACGTCCTCAGTTATATTAATAAAAACAAAAATAAATTTGCTTATAGCAAAGAAAACAGTGATACAAACAGCTCAAATGTTCTATTTGGCAGGCATCTGTTCTATTCCACAAAGCCAGTCTGTGCAAAATGATATTGGAAACATTCTTTAAATCAGTCTTCTGTTTATTTGCCATCCTTATCTGATCTGTCCTATGTGTGAATCTACAACTTCAGGAATTATGTTGACTCTTAACTGGCATCAAACATACTTGCAAGACAGTTCAAGGGCAGTTAAGGATAGGCAACAAATGCTGGCCTCACCATTAATGCACACACCCCATGAGAGAAAAAAAAGTGTTTATTTTATAAAGTTAAATTTTACAAATACACACTCCCTAACTTTAGCCTACCACTTTCAGTAAGTGTCTTATTAGCTTTTTCTGATCTTGTTCTTTCATACATGCCTATTGCTATGGTGTCCAGTTTTCTTGGACAGCAGCACTGCCAGGACACTGGGTGGGATCAGGCCAGTGCTATGATCTTCTTCCCAGTAACTCAAGCTCCTCAATGCTGTGAATGTAAAATGGGCCTAGGACAGACGAACATACATAACAGGGGCAGGAGACCATTTGATCCTTTGAGTCTGCTCCACTATTCAATGAGACCATGGGTGATCCACATCTCTAATTCAACATTACCATTTCCCCAGAGAACCCTCGATTCCCTTGCCTACCAAGAATCAATCATCTCCATCTTAAAAATATTCAACAATCCCACTTCCACAGTCTTCTGAGGGAGAAAGCCAAAAACACACAACCCACAGTGACAAGATTTCTCCCAATTTCTGTCGTAAAAGAGCCACCCCTAGTATTTAAAACTGTGTCCCCTAGTTTTGGATGACCAAGAGAAAACATCCCTTCCAAATGCACCTTGTCAAGGCCATTCAGAATCTTACACCCTTCAATTACATCATTCGACAGTCTAAATTCCAGCCTGTCCAAGGTATCCTCAGAACAGTCAGCTTGTTTCAAATAGCAATCCAGTAAACCTCCACTGAACCGGCTCCAATACATTTAAATCATTCCTAAAAAGGATGCACTATTCAAGATGTGGCATCACCAATGCTGCACAATTAAAGTACACCCTTTCATGTTCAATTTCCCTCAAAAGATAGCACCTCATGTGCCTTCTTGATTGCAGACAAATCTTTTGCGACTCATGGAAGAGAACACACAAGCACTCTGCACTTCTGTAATTCTGCAGTCCTTTACCAAACAGTAGCACCTGCTTCTTTATTCTTCCAGGCAAAGTGAAGAACTTTGCAGTTTCCCACGTCAACTGGCAGACGTTGCCCAGTTGCTCAATCTATTTATATCCATCATCAATTTCCTTACGTCTTCTTCACAAAGATATTTTCCTATGTATCATGGAGTCTTAGGGCCATTTGGCCTACTCCCCCAGTTTTCATTGTCTCAACTACAAATGCCTATATAACTGCATTCCCTGCAGTTAATTAGTTGGTGTGATTGTAAACAGTTAAGGCCCCAGCACAATCTCCGGGAAGACTGTCTAACAATAGCAGTCGGATGGCAAGACGATCAAGTCAGCAAAAGGATGGGTCTCATGGACGAAGTGAGATTGGAAAGAGTACTGGAGGAAATGAGACTGAAACTAGGGAAACATACTAGCTCAGGGCTAGGGTAGCAAAGAAAATTTGGGGATGTTTATTCCAAGGCACTAAGGTGCGAAATTGAAACAGCAGGGGCAGCCAAATGGATAACTCTGGGCAGTTCCAGGATCTTAACAGTCAGGTACTCAAGAAACAAGGTCAGGTAGACATTTACTCTAGCCCTTACACAGCAGGAATGTTATGACACACCTCTGGAGTGAATGGAACTTGAACTACTATTGCCCACAAGGACCCTCTATATCTGCTCAAGAGACAGTCCTGAAAACAAAAGGTGAGCGTTCTTGTGTTGCAGTGGCAATGTCCATACCTCTCCGCCAGGAAGTCCAGGTTCAAGTCCCATCTCCTTCCAGGGGTGTATAAAACAAGTTGATTAGAAAATATCTTAAAAGGTGAAGGGATCTTTAGTGCAGTGACTGTATCCTTATTTCTGAGCCAGAGGCCTAGGTTCAAGTGTAGATGGCTTAAGAGTTATGTAATGATATCTCCATAAACAGCAACACATCATCCACCTGACAGGTTTAATGCTGCATTTAAAACATGAAGAAATTCACCGTAGAAATTGTCATACTCAGGTTCACAAGTGTATTCAAGTAGGGCTTGAACCCATGACCTTCCGATTGAGAAGATAAGAATACTCCCAAATAAGCCGATCTGGCAAGAGTTGATCTCTATATTCGCAAATAGGGAGGAACAAAATTCAGAAGTTGGCGCCGTCTGCTGAAAACCATCATTTCAACAATATTTGACCATATCTCAATGGAATTTAAGGCAGTTTACAAAGTTGACATTGATTGTCGACAAATTTTCACACATCTCATCACCGGTATTTAACCTCTTGCTCACATCAGCTGCCCCTATGGCACACAGGACTGGTCAGAATAAGCAAGCTACAATTTCCTCTCATTTCACAAAACCACTCCTGCTACAAACTAGACCTGTGTAAAAAGGATGCAGAACTTTAATAGCTACAATCACAAACTATTACGTAATGAATGTTGGGGTAATGCAAGTTCTTTGGTTGTCTTAAAATATATTTCTTCACAACTCTGTGGATCTTCATGTAATTCTTTAGGAATTGTATACACTTCTTGTCACTGGCCCAAAGCATTTGCGCTCATACCAAAACTTGATTAAACAACTCTTGAGAATATTGTGTAAACATCAGGCCACCATAATTATAGAAAGGATAGAGACACAGAAGGGGTAGAAAATATTTACAGAGATGACAACAGACCTGAGAGAATATACAGGAAATAACTAGCAGGTTGGATCTCTATTATCAGGGCGAAAATAGAGGCCATCAATACACAAAAAACAGATCAGGGAATTCAGAAGGAACTTCTTCCTAATGCGTAATCAAAGTCTATAGTATAGAAACATCAAAGGGAAGCACATAAATGAGAGAAGACAGTAACACTGAGACTTAGATGATGATGGACAGCAAGACTATGAAGTACAGATATTTCTCCTGACGTGATAGTTGCATTCCTGTGTGTGCTCGTGCTAATCGTGTTACAGGGAAATCTTTGTAGAAAATCCCTATACCTGTACAGCTGGAAGTTTGCATTATCCAAACAGCACCCATCATTCATCAATCGCATTACAGCCAATTTGCATCAACGAAACATGCACTGTAGCAGAAATACCTGTATCAAACTGTCTGCTTCTGGGCTGTACATTACATGTGAATCAACACAGTAACAACAAAAAGGACTGATTAAGGATAATCAATATGGCTGTGTGCATGGGGAATCCCATCTCACTAACACTGACTTTTTTGAAGAGGTGACAAAGAAGATTGAAGAAGGTAGAGCAGTAGCCATTGCCGTTATGGACTTCAGTAAAGTGTTCAACAAGGTTCTCCATGGCATACTGGTTAGCAAGATTAGATCACATGGAATCCAGAGAACCTAGCCAATTGGATTCAAAATTGGCTAGAAGGTACGAGACAGAGGTTGGCGGTACAGGATTGCTTTATGTACTAGAGGCCTGTGACCAGGAATGTGCCACAAGGATTGGTGCTGGGTTCACTGCTTTTCATCAATTATACAAATGATGTGGATATGAATATGGGAAGAATGGTTAGTAGGTATCCTGATGACACCAAAATTGGTGGTATGGCGAACTGTGAAGATGATTATCTCAGCCTACAATGAGATCTTGATCTGATGGGCCAAAGGGCCAGAGACTAGCAGATGGAGTTTAATTTAGAGGTGTTGCATTTTGCTAAGTCACATCAGGGCAGGACTTATACAGTTAATGGTCGGGCCCTGGGAAGTATTGCTCAACAAAGAGAACTTGGGGTGAAGGCTCACAGTTCCTTGAAAGTGGAGTCACAGGTAGACAGTGTAATGAAGAAGGCATTTAGCATGCCTGCATTTATTGGTTAGTACACTGAGTGTAGGAGTTGTACAGGACATTGGTGGGGCCACTTTTAAGAATACTGCATACAGTTCTCTTTGCTCTTCTGCAAGAAAGTTTCGTCAAACTTAGAGGGTGCAGAAAAGATTGACATGGACGTTGCTGGAATTGAAAGGTTGGAGCTATAGGGAGAGGCTGAATAGGCTGGGGCATTTTCCCCCTGGAGTGCTATAGACTGAGGGGTCATCTTTGAGATTTATAAAATCATGAGGGGCATGGGTAGGACAAATAGCTATGGTCTTTTTCCTTGTATGGGTGAGTCCAAAACCAGAGGACATAGGTTTAAGGTGAGAAGCGAAAGATTCAAAAAGGACTTGAGGGGTAACATTTTCCCTGCAGAGGGTGGTGCGTGTATGGAAGTGGTGGATTTGAGTACAATTAAAACAGTTAACAGGCATCTGGATGAGAATATGAATAGGAAAAGTTTGGTAGGATATATGCCAAATGCTGGCAAATGAAGCTGGATCAGATTGGGATATCTAGTCAGCATGGACGGTTGGATTGAAGGGTCTGTTTCTGTACTGTATGACTCTATGATTCAGTTGATGATTACAGTGATTCCACTATGATCTAAATGGCCTACACTCCTGCTCCCATTACCTTTGTTATTACCGAGATGTTTTCAGAATTTTTCAACCCAGAGGGTAACAATCATCGACTATGTTCAAGACAGAGATCCATAGATATCTGGATATTAATGACATCAAGTGACGTGGGCATAATGGAGGAAAATAGATTTGCGGTAGATGATCAACCATCATTTAGCTGAATGGCAGGATAGGTTCAATGGGCCAAATAATTTATACTTAATTATAATTTCCACTTGTGGGACATAACATACAGGCCTGGACAGAATAAACTAGTTAATCTGAGGCAGGGTAGATGGAGGAGATGCTGAAAACAGCTGGAAAATCAACAGCATGGACAAGAGCTAGATTTCCTTGGGAAAGTCATGAAGTACATTACGGGCAGGGTGGGACAAGAGTAAAATGAGCTTTGACCTTCCTTAATGAAGCATTCTGCAGACATTCATTCCAGCTCCAGATTCACACCCAAACAGTTGGACAGGGGACCGTAGGGCAGACATTTTTCTAAGAACCAGTTGATTGGAGAAAGTTAAAACGACTGGAACGAAAAGTAGCCTTGTCCTGCTGAGACGCATTTGGTCAACAGCTAATCAGCAGGGCTGTTACAAAGAGGACAAATCTACCTTCAAAAATTCCAAAGAAAGGTAACTTGCAATGGTGAATGCAAAGTAAGAATGAGAAGTAAGTGTAGGAGAAGACCATAGGGGCCAATGAGCTCAGTAATTCAAAATAGCTTTCAATACTATTTTCATGTCCACACCCTAAATCCCATTCCCAAGAGATCAACAATCTGTCCACCTTAGCCTTAAATAAATTCAATATATTAAATACATTCAATAAGACAGCATTCACAGCCTTAGTCAGGGGTAGAAAATTCTAAATATTCACCAGCATTGATTGCCTTACCCAAATTGAGAAAGGTTGCGGAAAAATGATGAAATGGGAGGGAAAGTTCATTACCAGCAGAAGCTTCAAAACATTAATCCACCTACTCATACATTCACAACACAGACTGACTGGAGAAGGGAGGAGGAATAAACTAACCACTATAAATATAGCATGGATGTCATTTAAAAAAGAACTCGTTGAGAATGCTGATTTTGCCATTGAGATTGAGCTGCCTAAACCAAGAACCCCAGCCTGATGCGGTTTTAAATCCGAGAGACTCTTTAAAAAGCAATCCACTGCAACTTGTATATATGACATCTTCAATCTATCAAATTATCTAGCACACGTCTCAGGAATATTATCAGCTAAAAGTTGACAAACACATACAGTAATGAGGACAGTAGAACAAAAGCTTGGTCAAACAGGTAGGCTTCAAGGAGGAAGGACAGCTTTAAAGGTGGAGGGGTTTAGGGAGAGAATGCCAGAGCTTAAGGTGCAGGAAGCTGTGCCTTCAGCTTCAACTATGATGCAGCTAAGAAAATCAGTGATACACAGGAGGCTGGGGTTTAAGGAAGGCGAAGAGATAAGGAAGAGCAAAGCCACGAGACAGTTTGCAATTCATGAGACCCAAAAGAAAATATTTATGCTACACAACATTGTGTGTCCAATACTCCCTTTATGCTGGT